>NC_135567.1:1538108-1875608 GCF_964340395.1 Glandiceps talaboti | reverse complement strand
AATACAAGGTCCCGTACCGTCTCCCGATACTAGAATGTATTAAATGTATCAAATGCAAGGTCCATACTGTCTACCGATACTAGAATGTATTTCGTGCAACTCTAGAATGTATTAAATGTATTAAATGCAAGGTCCCGTACCGTCTCCAATACTAGAATGTATTTCGTGCAACTCTGCATTTAATACATTTAATGCATTTAATACATTCTAGAGTTGCACGAAATACATTCTATTTCTCGGCGATGGTCCGGGTAGCTTGCATTTAATACATTTAATGTATTTAATGCATTTAATACATTCTAGAGTTGCACGAAATACATTCTATTTGTCGTGATGGCATAAAGTGTATTAAATGTATTAAATGCAAGCTACCCGGACCATCGCCGACAAATAGAATGTATTTCGTGCAACTCTAGAATGTATTAAATGCATTAAATGTATTAAATGCATTAAATGTATTAAATGTATTAAATGCAAGCTATCCGGACCATCGCTGAGAAGTAGAATGTATTTCGTGCAACTCTAGAATGTATTAAATGTATTAAATGCAAGGTCCCGTACCGTCTCCCGATACTAGAATGTATGTAGCTTGCATTTAATACATTTAATACATTTAATGCATTTAATACATTCTAGAGTTGCACGAAATACATTCTATTTGTCGACGATGGTCCGGGTAGCTTGCATTTAATACATTTAATACATTTAATGCATTTAATACATTCTAGAGTTGCACGAAATACATTCTATTTATCGGCGATGGTCCGGGAAGCTTGCATTTAATACATTCAATGCATTTAATACATTTAATACATTCTAGAGTTGCACGAAATACATTCTATTTGTCGACGATGGTCCGGGTAGCTTGCATTTAATACATTTAATACATTTAATGCATTTAATACATTTAATACATTCTAGAGTTGCACGAAATACATTCTATTTATCGGCGATGGTGCCGGTAGCTTTTTGTCGGCGATGGTCCGGGTAGCTTGCATTTAATGAATACTACCTTCTCTTTAAAAAATGTAAAACGTGCATAGGTTAAATGTAAAAAATGTATTTCGTGCAAAATATCTGACTTCTGGCCATGAAAAGACTATTTGAAAAACTACAAGCTTCACAATTGAAGAGCATAAACAATTATGCATTGTATACAAGCAATTTTTATCTGTTGCATGGAGCTACTGGAGAGCACAACATATAATAGTGTTTCTTTAAAATACCTGCATTGATTGATGGTCTAGATAATTGTATTCCATTTTCATTTTTAAGACGTTTTCTGTATGTGAGATAATGGAAAAAGTTAAAGTATTGAAATTACAAATCTGGAACAAAATAATTCCATCAAATCTGTGCTCCTTACATGAAACTAACAAGTGAAACTCACATTATTCTTGTATTTGTGAAAACTCTTTCCTTCATAGGTAATCTTGGTTTACTTTTTCTTCCCATTTCTATACCCAAATTATGATCACTTAGCCTAAATTTCTCCTGAGAAATTTCTACATTGTGTGTATAAGTCTTCAAACTGAAATGTATTCTTGAAAATCCTATTAAAGTACATAATTTGTTATCACTTCCATCTTTCCTTGTATCACCGAATAATTTTTTTTCTCCAAGCAATCTAAATATTTATTACACAATTTCTGCCTTATTTTCTTGTTTAACTGGTGGTAAGATTTAACTCCATCTGATTAAGGGCTTATTATTACAATTGGGTTTTACTCAAATTACTCACTAGAACCAAATCATACAGGCCTTTCCAAAGGAATCATTAATATGGTCTACTAGGACTATCTTTGGAATTAACCCATTTAAATCTGTTACCAACTCGACTGGATTTTGTGAAGGCCAACCAAACCAGATGGTTCTTTTCACAGCCACATCCTCCAAAAAGAAATATTCCATTCCAAACCAATAAACATAACAGATTGTTTATATTTGTCTGTGTGTGTGTGTGTGCATGTGCATGTGTGTTTTGTGTGTGTGTCTGTGTGAACTACCAAAATAACTTAATGAAGACTTTGAACAAATATTGTTTATTAAAACAATGTAAAATTGTCTGGCGAAAATCCTAATTTCAAGGTAGATTTATGATCTTTTTACATCTGAATTGATTGAATTGTAAATATAGTTTTAAAAAAAATATTAAATGAAAATTCATAAGAATGCACAGGAAGCCAACCCCCCCCCCCTTTTATATTTTCATCATCTTCTCCAAAGTAACAGCAAGAATACTTCAATATTTGGTGCGCATGTTCCCTGGGGGGAGGCTATTAAGATTTGCTCATGCCAAGTTGATCTGTCATTTTCAATTTTTTATGATTTTTTTCTTCAAAAATTATATTTTCATCATCTCCTCAATTACTACTTGTCAGATTGCTTTGATATCTGGTGTGTTGATGTACAGAGGGTAGCTTACTTAGATTTGTTAATTTCTAGTCAGCACGTCTTCTTTTCTATTTTTGATGATTTTTTTTTTTGTAATTTGAAAAAATGAATATGTTAATGTTAAGTCAAATGATTTTCCTACAATTTTCCTTCCACGTTTTGTTTTTCAAAATTCGGTGAAGGCTGTTTTATGATTGATTAAACTTGCTCTATTTCAAAAGCCATGGTGTCATTTCTGAAAGCAGTCAATCTTAACTAAACTACATGTATTACTATTCACGTCGTATTCGCCGGTTTCTAGACTAAAGGCAAATATAACATCACCGTGTCACATGTGCGAGTACGAGTTCACATCTACACAACCACAAGCGATGTATTTCAAAACAAATGCATGCGGTACGGTGAATAGTGATCGAGCCAAGTTTAGTCTCCATAGCGGTAAATATAATCCCAGTATGTCTCTACGATGTATTGTTAGTCGATGTCATGACTAGACTATTGTCTGATAGTGCCAACAAATATTGAACATTTTATGAACGGCTGAGATACATTTTAAGAGTCGCTTTCCTGAATAAAACAACCATTTTCAGATTGCGATTTTCATTCATTCTAGAGGGTTCAAAGAGACAGAATTACTAACGGCCCAGTTACACGATGCAACTCATGAAGCAATATGTCGCATGCGACGAGGCTTGCAACTGCGACGGAGCGCGTACACGATTCAACTCGTTGCAAGGTGAGTCGCAAGAGCTAACTGTTGCACATGCGTAGATATATTAAAGTTACAGGTCATCGAGGTCAAGTCTTCTAGCGGCAGGATTTTTGCTAAAATGCTATGAAATTGCTAATATTTATGAATAAAATGACTGAAAACTTGTTGAGGTATCGATAGTAATACTCTATTCAATTCGAAGTTCATTTAGGGCGATGTTGATCTTTCCGATGTCGCTACTTGCATTCAAGTTGGAAATAAAATGATATTCAGCGGAGATCAAGCATTCATAGACATTGTATTATACTATTGATAAGTGGTAATCGTGGTGATAAATTGAAATTATATCAAAAATACTTGCTGAAATAGAATATGTATACTAAAAACATGGCGGCCACAACATTGAACGTCATTTGACACGGAGGTATATGTCAAAGGATATTTTTTGCGACGATACGAAGTGGTTACACGGTGCAATTCATGAAGCAACTCGACAAAGCAACTTGCGACGAGTCGGTTTTCTTGCGATGCACCTTGCGACGTCGCAAGACCCTGCGACGGGGCGAGTACACGATGCAATTCGTCGCATGCGACGAATTGCATGGTGCGTTGCTAGTCGAGTTGCATCATGTAACCGGGCCTTAACACGTTCACAAGTATTGTCTTTACAAGTACCGCGAACTGGTTGAGAAATTGTCAAAAAATGGGATTTTTTGCTTTTTTGACCATTTTGAACATTTCTTCATTTTTTACTCGTTCTAGCTTATTATACATGCTAGGGAATTCGGGTTTGTTTTATTTGGTAATTGAGATGAAGGACAAGAAACTGGTCAGAGGTTTTATATGTTAGTGAAACAGGCACTCGGCACTGCTTTGTTGAAAATGGGGTACACATACAACAAAAATTGCCTTAGACAGATTTTGGCATGTATAATCACGATGACAACTGTAAAAATTAAAATTGCCTATTACAGAGTGGAAAATATGATATAATAATATACACAGGTGTCAAATTTCGTCATAATTAAAACAAACTATACTTTAATATTTTTAATGTTATGATGAATATTAAAGGGACAAACTGAACCTGAACCTGAACCTGTTTGTGAACTCAATGCTCATTGTAAACCTATTTTAAGGCCAAGAAAAAAAAATGTTTTCTGGTTAGTTTGAATCAGGTTAAATGCCCTGCCTTGGTCTTATTTTTTCTCGTGTTTGTCCAGCCAATGCAGAGTGGAGATCCAAGGGAAACACAAAATAAGGTTGGCACGTACGAAATCCATGAAAACAGAGTCTTTCTCAGTGCAGAGCTATGTAGAGCATGATTATAAAGTTGGCATCAGATTCAGGTAGCGTTATATTGAGCGTCAGATAGCCTCAGATCCGAATACACTCGACGGCAAAGAAGCAGATCCTTTCCTGTAGTCTCAACGGTAATATTTCAGGTTTGAGTCCATCGGGTGTCTTCGGATCTGAGGCCATCTGACGCTCAATATAACCTTCATAAGATAACACTACCTGAATCTAAATCTGAATCTGACGCCAACTTTATATTCGTTCGATCGATTAATTACTCAAATTGGTCATTAATATTCATTGGATTATTACTAAAACCTAATCAGTTCTGGCCATTACGCTACGGAACATATCTATGAAATTTTGTTTGAATTGATGCAGCCGTTTTGTTTATATATATATGTGTATATATATATATATATATATATATATATATATATATATATATATATATATATATATATATCCCTGAGTATATTAAATATATTATAGGGGTTTCATTAATATATTATATATATCCCTGAGTATATTAAATTTGACTGAATTTGGGCCATACTTGTAGCTAAAAATCACATGATCAGCCAGTTTCATAATTGCGTGTTTATGTTTTATGTATGTATGTATGTGTCTGTATCTCCTTCCGTCCTTTCTTTCTTTTTTCTTTGTGTGTGTGTGTGTGTGTGTGTGTGTGTGAAATGATGATGGTAACATCAGCAAAATTGTGCTTTTAATTTCTATCGACTGTGTATATGACTCTATCAATCTCCCTGCTATCCAGCCATAGAGATTTCCACTTGCCTCATACATTATCTAAAGTAAAAAAAACAACATACAGAAACAATGGAAACAAAAATGTTATATATATATATATATATATATATATATATATATATATATATATATATATATATATATATATATATATATATATATATACAATGTATATATATATATATATATATATATATATATATATATATATATATATTAAACACTAACTACAGTATTGAATACAAAAATAATAATCAATAAGAGAATTTTCCAAAGCTATTAGAGATAAATCATCAGCATTCGTCATTTTAGTTGTATTTGCAAATATTGTGATGCACATGTTATCTAAAGAGAGTTTTATACTGTATTGTTCCAGTTCAGTTTCCTAAATGTGTGCTAAAAGAAATCAAATTGGTCTAAATAACACTGAAAAAAACTCTTAATAATTAAAATGGTCCGGAAATGAATGTCAGTTTATTGATGATAAACTGACAAAGTTGTCTACATTGAAAGCCACAACAGAGACAATAGAAAATAAAGTAAACCATACGGCAAAAGTGCTTGCTAAACGATTCATGCACCAACAAGTACACATGGCAGAGAAGGAGAGAAGAAGGAGGAGAAAAAAAGAACAGCGAAAGAAAGTAAGACAAAACAAGAAGTGGGTGGAAATGCGGCAGGCGACCAGGCTGCTTGACAGAGTGGTAAAAAACAATGATGTCATCAAAAAGATTGTGCCAAATACCTTGCAACAATACAAAGTAAAGTCTGGCATTAAGCTTGATATGCCTGATATATGTTTGGAAGGGTAGAGTAACAAGTTTTTGTGAAAGCAGCCTTACTCTACATATCTAATATACTTTACATTTCTGATTTACTCTACATATCGGATTTACCCTAAATAGAGGATTTTCTCCACATATAGGATTTACAGTACATATCTGATATACCCTAGATATCTGATTTACACTACATATATGATTTACTTTTCATATATGTTTTTCATGAGAAGGTGGACCATAAAAATATTGTTGAAAATAATATACTTGAACCTAGCATTGGAAAAAAAATTCAATAGGAAGTTATAATCATTACCAAATTCATTTGAGTCACAAAGAACACAAGTATCGACTCAGTCACTTTGTCGTCTTCCTGTTTTAATTTTAAACCATACTGGCGTGAAGAGCATCTAAAATGTGCCAGCATTCTTCTATGACTAATAATAATGATAATAACTGATGTTACGTAGAGCTTGAGTATTGGCACTGATGTATTTGAAGTAGTTTATTTTGTACTCTGAGAATTCATTAACATACAACTGTGTAGACGTCCATCTGGATGCGCTATTATTATAATGACTCGAGAGACGTTAGATCTTTTGATTGGTCGAGAGAGTATATTAATGTTGGGACAATGATAAACTAATTAGAGAGAATAACGTCTTATGTTAGTGTAGAAGGTGGGAGTCAGTTTATCATTTCGCCAGACAACGGTGGTGCAAGGCAAGGTAGCAGTGACGCTTGGTCGACGTGGCATGGTGCGTCGGTGTTCAGCTATCCACGTGTATACATGCTCTTCGTCGGAACTCAATGTGTGTTGTTCACCTGTATAAAATGTCCACATCCACCTTTGAAGTAAGTGTGATATAACTACTACCTACTGGCGACGACAAGTTTCCATGTTGGATGTATAGCCATCAAAGGTAAATGCTTTTGTGTGACAAACAGTGCAATTTGAGAATAGCGAACTTTAACATTCGTAAGGGAGTGTCCATATCTTACTTCCAGTGGGGTCCAGGAGGATTTCCCCTTTTCCTTGTGTATTTTTTCATGTCCCCCCCCCATAATGAGCATAAATTACCAAAAGAGTGAAAATTAAAAAAGAGAAAAATTAGACATAGTATCCACTCACATAGTAGGAACATCAGAATTTAGATTTAGAAAACTGACTTAAAATTAATATCATGGACATGAATGAAACAGATAGTGACTGAGACTGAAAGTGATACTTCTGTAATGCATGATCTAGGCAGTGATGGAGACAATTATGATACTGATAGCTCAGAAAATACATGTACTGATGATAACACTGATAGTGATTGTGATGAAACAAGTCTTGCACATCCTCACGTACAAGGTACTTTGAGAAGTACCAGAATTGCAGTTGATTTATGTTGAATTAAATAATCATGATTTTTTCCATTACCCCCTAGAAAATTGTGAATTTTTTTTGTTTAGCCCCCCCCCCCCTAATTTTTCCTGAGAAAAATTGATGCTCCCCATCCCCGAAAATCCCCCGGGCCCCCTGGAAATAAAATCTGGGCGCTCCCTCGTCATTTCGTCATTCCGACATAAACCATCTGTTCATCCGCCGTTGAAGACCGGCGTAGAGACCAAAGAACACTAGTATAAGATAGATTATGTTGAACTGTATTATTTATAACATAATTGCGTTGTATGTGATAATTTGGTGCTGATAAATACTTTATCGTACATTGTAGTATACATTTTTAGTGGTCTGAGTACACATATGTATCATGAAAAGTTGAGAACAACACGCCTACGTATGCAATACAACAGGTCGACGTCAATATGTGCGCTCGTACTAGAAGTAGTACCTGACTGACTCATTGGAAATACGCGTTCACTTTTCCTCACATTACGTTTTTGTTCCTAAAGTTATTTTGCCCACGCTCATAGTATAGTGTACCATCTTATTTCAATTCTGGCCAGTTTCACAATAATGAATGTTATTGATGCGCCAAACTTCAGTTGTTGTAGATTAACTACCTTTACCCGTTGCACATGGGCCGTGTTCTACGTACTACATTATACAAGCGGTCTAGCTGCAATAATTGAAGCGTTTGATGTGATTTTGAGGACTTTTTCGTCTGTTTTGTGCCTTTTTTCGTTCCGACGTTTAACCCGAATCAAAAGCTACAATTCCTCTAACGCAAATGCAAATAGACGAGACCACATTGAAAACGTGAGCGAGGGGTCAACGTACTACCCGTTTCAAACTGCTGCATGCCTTTCTACATTTGCCGATTTTGACGGAATTGGGGTACCGCTGAACACTTCTTTGGTCTTGAAGGCTCCGTAATTAATGTTGGCGTTAGGACTAATTTCAAACGTTTATGTACTTTTATTCCATGTTCACATTATTTTAATTGAAATAAGTTTTCATTTATTTGTTTTATTTTTCGTCAAAGCAGAATTTTTTAAAAAAGATTACATATAATTGAATGTCCTTTTTTCAATTTTTTTTTTCAATTTCTTTCTTCAACTTTTTATTTTTTAACTTTTTTTCCAACTTTTTTCAACGATCATTTTGCTTTGAACAATTTCCCTTCTAGACACCAAAAATATATTACAGAGATTAAGATGTTTTCATACAAAAGCGATTAAGATGACGACATAACCTTTGACACGTCGCACAATTGTAAGTTGTAAAAACATGTGTATATGTTCTGCTGTTCGCTGGCGACTTCCAAGTCTATCTGCTAAACCTCGGATGTTCTTCCGATAACTTAAATACGACACACGACCGATCATCGCTATCGAGGGGCTTGTAAAAATAACCACCAATGTGTTAACTGAAATGTGTGAATGACAACGTCTACACACTCATCAAACACAATTACCATAAACTGATAAGACATAGTAATGACATAAATGTGTTTGTCAACACCTGCATGCAGAGATTGAATATATTAAAGTATATATATGCAAACGTGGCCCAACCCACTGCTTAACATAATCTCAATGGAATGTCTGGTCTGAAAATGACATTTGCAAGACAGCCCTCACTGCGAACTTCGTTCGCTTATAGTATCGAAAGAAAGCCCGAACGTCCAGCAGCAAAACTAGCGACTTCCCAGGCCGGGGCGCGAGTTATACGGCAATGCACGAAGAGGGTCCGATTGTCTGCCATGACAGACGAATGCTCCTACCACGAGAACTTGTACAAGTAGCTGCGATAAGCCATTACAATAAATTGTAGTCTTAATTTTTTGTTCTGAGTATTCTATCATTCCGGGGATGCACTTCAAACTAACGCAAGATTCCTTGGAATGATAAGCACTGAATAACGCCACCTTTGGGATTTGTGACTATTTTTTGTATAAGCCTTATAAGGAAAACATACACTCACTAATTCTTAATACTGCGAAATTCATTATTGTTGATACAGATTTGTGATTTACTCTATTGTTGATGTTTGTCAGTATTTATTTATTTATTTATTTGATTGATTGATTGATTGATTGATTGATTGATTGATTGATTGATTGATTGATTGATTGATTGATTGATTGATTGATTGATTGTTTGTTTGTTTGTTTGTTTGTTTGTTTGTTTGTTTGTTTGTTTGTTTGTTTGTTTGTTTGGTTGGTTGGTTGGTTGGTTGGTTGGTTGGTTGGTTGGTTGGTTGGTTGGTTGGTTGGTTGGTTGGTTGGTTGGTTTGTGTTTGTTTTCATAAACAAAGTTAACTAGGCCTGAGTTCGTAATAATTTACTGCAACTCTTTGCAGGATTTTGATATCAATCATTTCCTTTCCAATACTGCATAAACATGTGCCTTTTGAGTCAAACTTCTTACTCTTACTCCCGGCGTCGCATACATAGATATTGTCATCATCATCTGTTGCAAGCCCCTGTGAGACTTTCAACATCGTTTTCAGGCCGGGTATCTTTTGAATTATCTGCAGATTTTATGAGCTCCTGAGTAGGTTGTTATTACGATGTGTGTCGATAGCACAGTAAACAGACTAAAATAACCCCTAACTCCACTAAGGGCATAGTACATTCTAAACGGTATCTGCACAAGACCCATTTGTACTACACTGGTGTTTTTACATTTTAATTCAAAGGCCACAGGTCCAAAATACAAGTCACTTTGAACAAAAACACAATACGATAAAAAAATGTCCAGTTCCAATTGAGCCTGTTTGTGAAAGGTTGCAAGAGTTTGTAAATCAAGCTACCTATACCTGGTTAGACTCTGGTTAGACTAAGATACGTCGTGACGTTTCGCCCTCACCAGCCTCCTCTCACCCGGGTTGGTGGATGTGTGAGGGCGCCACGTCATGGCGTACCTTACAGACTACTACCTGGTCAGATTATATCAGTCCAGTGAATTTTTCATAAGAAGGTGGACAATAAAAATATTGTTGAAAATAATGTAATATAGTGTATGTACGTACGTACGTATGCATGGTTTTTAACGTCGGATTACATATATTTATTCGGACTGTGTCAAGTTTCTTGTGCATTTCATTGTATGTATGTATGTATGTATGTATGTATGTATGTATGTATGTATGTATGTATGTATGTGTGTGTGTGTGCATACAATTACATAACACACACACACACACACACACACAACTTCAATGCCATGCATATCGCCTTTGAACCTCTGAACCTTTGTTCAATTGTGCTAAAAAATACTCATAAATAACTTATAAATTTTTAGTGTATAAATCTTTACAGGGTAAATCATTATATTGAAAAAAAGAAGATAACCATTTCATGCACAATTGCAAGAACACATTTCCATTGGGCAATGCGAGTATACTTAATTTAAATACTTCACAATTACAACTGTTCTACTTTTTAGATACGTATTGAAAACAACTTTAGTTCCAATGCCGGTTTTTGTTGCTCAGCTTGTCAACAATGGAAGTATAAATGTGAACATTTTATTGTTGGAAGGAATAATCTAAAAACAGAAATAGTCGTATTCTATTGTAGCTGTAAAACTATGCATAAACTGTTAAAATTTGTTTGTTACTACGAAAATTATAAAATACTACAGCTAAAATAGAATACTAACTTTGTCCTGAACGGCTTTCCATATACATATCATTCGATACATGATGTATGCTGTATTTGTATTTCTTTCAACCTAAACCAGCTTTTCTATATCGCCTTGTAACGTTGTTATCATTATTATTATTATTATTATTATTATTATTATTATTATTATTATTGTTGTTGTTGTTGTTGTTGTTGTTGTTGTTGTTGTTGTTGTTGTTGTTGTTGTTGATGATGATGATGATGATGTAAAGATTCAATTTACCTCATCGTACATTGTAGTATACATTCTTTTAGTGGTCCTGAGTACACATGTATCATGAAAAGTTGACAACAACACGTCTACGTATGTAATACAGCAGGTCGACGTCAACATGTGCGCTCGTACTAGAAGTAGTACCTGACTGACACATTGGAAATACGCGTTAACTTTTCCTCGCGTTTTTGTTCCTAAAGCTGTTTTGCTCACGCTCACAGTATAGTGTACCATCTTATTTCAATTCTGGTCAGTTTCACAATAATGAATGTAATTGTTATTGATGCAACAAACTTCATTTGTTTTAGATTAACTACCCTTACCCGTTGCACATGGATCGTGTTCTACGTACTACATCATGTAATACATCATACATCGGTCATAACGTGACGGTGTACACATGTATGTACGCGGCTGAAGTCGCGGTTGTTGGAAAAACAGATAACTATCACACGTAAGTTAATAGTTTTGAGAACTGGTATAATGTTTGAGCGATCAATTTTGAAGGTAATAATAATGTGTATTTGACGCCGAAACACGTAGTAATGGATGTCAAATATCACACCTGTCACGAGCACGACGTTCTCGGGACCGGCGTCTGTCAGCAGAGTCGGCCCCCCAAAAAAAGTTGAAAAAAAAAGTTGGAAAAAAGAGTTAAAAAATAAAAAAGTTCGAAAAAAAGTTGAAAAAATAAAATAATAAAAAATTTAAACTTGCCATATATCCCAGGTAGATGATTGTAAAATTTATTTTTCCATAGAGTTTATATCCGATTTAGATAAAGATTCACCTGTTCATTTTCGAACTATACATCACACTAGTAACCACGATAACGGTGAGTAAGGTGAGTCGTACTTCACTTCGTAGAGAGTGCACGTGAGTACATAATGACATGTCTGATAGTACATGTAGTTTGTCATCCACGGCAATCAACGAGGGGTGTGTCATGTGTATTTACATCCTACCCCTTCCTTGCTTGTTTGACGTATTAAATATCATTCGATGAATACATAGAATTTGTTTTAATATCGTATTAACAAGATTTCTTTATTTTTGACGCGATGCACGGGGCCGGCATGAATACTGGTCCAGTAGATGTGTGACTAAAAGCTATATAGTTACCATTTGCAGTAGGGATTCATCCAGTAAATCATGCTCATTGTATGAACTTGTCAGACATTCAATGGCATTGGACCGAAAACATTCACGAAAACCGAATAATTCTTTTCGTATTATCAATCTTATTTTATTTACAAATGTCAAATAATTTTTTTAATATACTTTACTTAATTCTTACTAACATTGGCAAGGACCGACACGGAACAATTATCAAAAGTATGTCAAAATTCAAGTGCTGTAAACACAAAGGTATGAGCGTACGAATACAGTGCGATGAACTAAAATTGTCAACAAACCTAAATAGTAATTACCGTCGATAAAAAGAAACGTCTTTATAACAAATATGCGGATGCGGAAAAAAAACTTACATTTTGTGAGCTTTTTTCACGTGTCACTCGGTCAAAGGAAGCCTATCTAGTACGGGGCTAAGTACGAAGAGCGCCGCTGTTGTGAATCATTATGTATACGTGAAAATATAGGCAAAGCATTTTGATAAACCCACACGTTTTTCTTCTGAAAGTAAATTTCAAGCAATATACACGATCAAATTATTGGACCTCAGACACGCGTACGACACACTTACATTTGTCTAGTGTTGTCTGAGACTGGACAAGCTATGAGTACAGTCTGCGAGAATCAAGATCTGGCGTGGATTTGTATGAGTTGTCCTTGAAGTGTACTGAATCATATCTTGGTATTTCAACAAGCATGGGGGATTATGTGCCAACTCAAGTATATATTATTGTACATATTTTCATTTAATTATATTTATTATGAACTGTATATACCAGTACTTTGTATTATCACCCGGTTGTTATTCGAATGAGCAAATAGACAATATAGACGATCGATATGTACGTACGTAGAAAAGTACCCCTCTTCTGGTTGAATTGATCCATTGCAGGTTACATGTAAAGTTACAAATAACAGACACCAAGGACATTCACAAGCAATTCTCTTCAAATGGGTTTGGCCTCACCTGTCGAACACTACGAAAACTTTGAAGGTCGAGTTAGGTTTGAATGTCTCTGTCTACGTCTGCAACTTCGTACAACTTTTATTATTTTTTATTACAAGGGAATGCATGTGTATCGTTCAAATTGCCGCCGTCACGCGTCAGAGGTGTCACACAGTATACCACGGAAGTAGTGATTACCATGGAAATGGGGATACTTACATGAATATACTGTTACGTATTAACATAAATAATTATATAAAATTAAAAAAAAAAACAATGGTGATTTTTTTTCTAACTGGGATATGTGCAAGGCAGAAAAACGTACTTTATGGAAATATAATGACGAGACACTCACCCCAAATTTTGTTTTCATGTCTTAATTAACATAACAATTTTGTTACAAATGTACAAAGGTTGACATCTGAAGATATACATGAACAATATGTTATACTAAAATAGTTTATCATATAGTTTGCATACATTTGGAAGTAACATAAAACATAGACTATAATTTATACTAAGATTTTAAACAGGGGGAAAGTTCTTCAAGTTATCGATGAAATTATGCTAACGACGCCGCCTTTTACATTTTTACTCCTGGGTCGTACAAAATGTGATATTAACATAAAGAGATGGAAAATCGCAAACGTCCTATAGATACACGTTCGTTATACCACATTGTAGGTGAAGTCGTCCTATTTCATTTTATTTGTTGGGCTCTGACATTCCATTTTATTACTAAGGTATGTAATTCAAACGGGGGCGACTCATCCCGACTTTTGCGGTCAGAGCGCTTTCACAAATCATGCGCCGTTTTCCGACTATTTGCATTTCGCGAGAAACAATTGATTAAGATATGGTGTGCACCCACGGATGTGTTATGTAAGGATGTTGTTAACACCACTTGTAAATTCCCACCGAGTAAAATTCTGACGTTGATTGGCTGTCACGCAATGTAACGTGTACTACTTGCTCGTTAATACTGACCTCACATAGAGACAATAGTTTCCCGCCAAAATGTAAAATCACAGGTGATGGGTTCATTTTTGCTCTTTTTTTTGATTGGTTCTCAATACCTTTTCAAATACTAGGAAATCCGTCTTACTACGACGACAGCTCAAAAAGTTCAAAATGGCTACACATCTATCTGTAATGTCTGTCTGTGAATTGCTGAGACTCGATGGAAGATGCGACTTGTAAAGAAGGAGGAAGCCCAAAGTTGTGCCTACCTGTTTGGTTGGGATAACTGACATCATGCTAGGATATATTTTATTTGCTTCATTTTTGACATTATGCTATTTTTTCTCTCGTACGGATCGTGTTGGGTTGGGTTGGGTTATGTGGGCAATGGACAACAGTTTGGCCAATTCCATTGTCTAGGAGAAGCAAAAATTACAGGCTCGATTAGTTGAAAAAATTTGGAAAAATTTGGGACAAAAATAACATGACTTCATAGTTACGTGAACAAAATTAATGAAAGCGTTCTATTTTGCCACTACCAGTTCAAAAAGAAGCTAAAATAAATTGAATGGCCGGCACTTTCTATCTTGCACTTCGCACATTTAGTCACCAATAACTTTAATTAATTCACTAATATTTAAATTTCTCCTCATTAATGCATGTCAAATTGTCTTTTTGAAATGGTATTGTATCATAGATCTCAGTCTCTCATTATATATGTTCACGATGAAAAAAAAATTCCGCAAAGAAAAATTAAAAACCAACCAGGTGGGCACAATAATGGAGCTGGACAAGAAGACCAGAGACAGTTGGATGTGATTATCAATCTCAAGGCAGACGTAAGTAATAATTGTCTTATAAAGTGATTTTACCAGTGTTATTGGAACATTAGAAGTTAGAGACTTTCATGTCTGTGGTATGTAACAGAATAAGATATTACAATATCAATGAATGCTATATATTGAAAAAGTATTTTTTTTAAACTATTGTTTGATGAATTCACTTTCAGATGGAACATCCCCAAGATAGATGGATGTGATTTTCAATCTCAAGGCAGAAGTGAGTCAATAATTGTCTTGTATATAGTATATTTTTTGTCTTTTTTTAAAAAAAATGGTATTGGTGTCTTAGGTCGCTCTCATTTTAGCTGTATTTTTTGTGTGATTTTGAGGGATTTTTCGTCTGTTTTCGTGCTTTTTTTCGTTTCGACGTTTAACCCAAATCAAAAGCTATAATAATTCTAACGCAAACGCAAATAGACAGAACCGATTCATATCTGAATCTGTAGCGGTTTTACTACGTTACAACCGCTACAGATCCCCCTATTTAACGATCCCCTCTAAAATGTGTTTCGGTTCAGGGAACACATTTTGTTGTTATTTGATATGTCATCCCCTAACATTTAACCTAGCTAGTACTATAATCATAAAAATGGTGGAGTGCAATAATGTGGAAAGTAGTGAGGTAACTACTTGTTTAATATTATAATAAGTCATACATGGAAGTTCAAAGTTGAGGTTTGTGTAATTTAAATAAATCAAGAATTTGAAGCCCACTAAAGAAATGGTTGGAATGTGCAGAGATACAACTAAAAGAATAACCTGGACTGCTATTTTTTGAGACTTGTGAATCAGCGTGTTCATTTTAAGCTGGCCACCGACCAGTTTGCCCGGCTTTTCAGTCAATTGGGTCGGCTATTCAGCAGCTAAAAATTTACAAATTACATGCTAAAATTGATTTTGTACTTTGATTATTTCAAATTTCTAAGAAAAGCCATAAAAATGAACTCGCTATTTCCGTTAGTAACGAAATATAGATGATCTGAATCGATCGTACTCAACATGTTATCATACTCGGAATATCGGGTTTTGCATTGCCGAGTTGACGTTCGGGTGGGGAGATCTACTCAATCGAGCACAAGTGTCAATCGAACATTACCGAACGCGAGAAATGGAACGGAGCTCGGAGGCATTGGCTTCCGATTGTTTCCGAAACTTACCGAAAATCCGAAGATCGGCATTGAAAATGACGTCGTCCAAGAAACATAAAGTACATCTCGTAAATACCCTCGGAAATTTTGGTTTTCCAAAGAGTAGTCGAACTAAGGGACCGGACAGAATTTACGGCAGGGGGGGGGGGGGGGCTGGGGAGAAATTATCTCTGACTTGTTTTTATTCCTGGGCCCCCCATCCACTGTGACCAAAATTTCACAGCCCCCCCCCCTTTCAAAAGTATAAAAATTTCATGCCCCCCCCCCCAAAAAAAAAGAAAAAAAGTGCACAATATCCTGCCCCCTACAATAACTAAAAAGAGTACAAATTTTTTTGTTACTGTAGCACAACTGTAATATTTCTTTTGGTACTACTATTATGTTACTATTTCAGCCCAAACAACTTAGTAGTTGTAGAGGAAGTTTTTTAGAAAACAAAACAAAATAAAACATTTTGACCATACATGTAATCATACACATGTGGTATAATCTTTATTTCCCAACTAGACACCATAAGTAGTCATCACTTAATACCAAGGCATTTGATGTGGTGGTTTTATCATTCACTGATACATACACAGAAACACAGACACAGAGTAAACACACATTCACATGCGTGATTTGTGAAACACTGTAGTGGAGACATTTGTGGGGAGTATCTAAGGACATCACATCACCTACATAGTGTATTCAAATATCTATTTATACTCGTAACACAATAACTATCTAATGTCATACATTTGTGATGTCATGAAGTGCTAGCAAACTAAGGATGTTATGCACACTGAGGTCTGACAAATATAGCTTTCACTTTCCTACACCAAATGCATTACCAATACACATGTAAATGTAAGACTTTTGTGACTTCATGAAAGTGCAAAGAAATTCAGAATGTTGTGGAATAATTAGATGTAATCAATATGCTTTGAGTTCCAAAACCATACATATTTAAACCTATAGTGTCAGGCATTTGTGACTTCATGATGGGGACAGCAAATTCAGAATTGTATTCAATACACTGTACAGTGATCAGATGAGTATATACGGCCAGAAGGCAACTACCAAAGTTAGTGCAAAGTCACTGATGAAAAAACACTTAACACCACGCAGACATCTAAATGCTTTACAATATTTAGTACAGATAGATGCATTTGATGATGCTGAGGAGGGAACTAGTTTAATTTCACTGGTTTTAGATAGAAAGAAAGACAAGTCTTGCCTCACATCTTCAGACTCTAGTGAGTCTGAGAGTGAAACTCAAGAATAGTGTCAAGGAAAGAAATAAAACACCTATCTAAATTAATCTGGCCAGACGTTTTTGTATTTACATTTTTCACCAAAAGGTCACTTTTTAATCACATAAATTACAGGTCCTATGCTAGTATATTACCATATATATATATATATATACACACATATATACACATAGTATCCTTGATGGTAATTACACACTGAACCGGTTTCCACAGTGCTAAAATGTATGTATGTATGTATACATATGTGTGTGTGTAAGTGTGTGTGTGTGTGTGTGTGTGAACAACTTGGAGTATATAAGAGTAATTCAGGGTGTATCAAATTAATCTTGAGTAGTGTTTTTATGCTTCACTAAATAGGTACATACAAACGTACACACTTCCATTTTAATACATAAATGAAAGTGTAGACATTCAATATTAAAGGCGATATCAAGTGCTATCTCATGCAATGCTAAATTTTCTAATATATTAATTTTTTTCAATGACAAAATGTTTCGCCCCCCCCCTTTCAAACCATGAGAATTTTCATGGCCCCCCCTTCAAGCCTCCCATTTTTTTCATGCCCCCCCCCCCAATTTCTCCCCAGCCCCCCCCCCCCTCCGTAAATTCTGTCCGGTCCCTAAGTTTGGTAGGTTGAGGTGCAACACTATTCAGAGTGTAGGAATTTTCAAGTTGTCAACATGTATTACGTCTTTATCGTCATGGGACTGGGTACATCATACTACATGTAAAATATCATGTGTCACGATCCAATATACATTAAAAATAGCTGTGCTTGTCACAGAGGAGAAGCCATTACCAATTCCTGCATTACCTAATGTAAATTCTAATTTCTTGTCTTCTGCCAATGTCTGGTACTTTTTACTTTGAAAATCGTTTTATCAATGTTAATAAATGCAGAGATTACATCAAAGGGACCGCTCATGGTTTTTATCAATGTGCATTGGTTTGATAGTAGAATTAAGTGAAAATGAAAGATTGCAACATTGTATGTTTCCAGCACATGTATTCTGTTTCAAGACATCTATTCTCCCAGTTCCGGATGGGCGAGTCAGAATTGTCGGAGCTTTTGATCAGTGTATTTAGACTGCACATTTGCAACACTCATAGTATGTATGAGGCATTGTTTTGGTCACAGCGAAAATAGGGTACGCGGCAAACCGCCCAACCCCAACTTTGGGGTTGGGGGGGGGGCTTGAAACCGCCCAGGGCGCTTACCCGCGGAATTACGATAATTGTATAATTTGAATAACAAATCGCACAAATGACAGGATTTTTGATCGTGATCATGAAGTAGTCAGTCAGTCACCTGTCAGTCAGCCATCAAGAAGTACATGTACATTACAAGGAGTCTGTCAGTCACTAGTCAGTCAGTCAGAAATGTTGTAGTACAACTGAAGCAGTCAGTCAGTCAGTCACCAGTCAGTCAGTCAGTCAGTCAGTCAGTCACCTGTTAGTCAGCCATCAAGTAGTACATGTACATTACAAGGAGTCTGTCAGACACTAGTCAGTCAGTCAGTCAGTCAGTCAGAAATGTTGTAATACAACTAAAGCAGTCAGCCAGTCACCTGTCAGTCAGCCATCAAGTAGTACATGTACATTACAAGGAGTCAGTCAATCACTAGTCAGTCAGTCACTAGTCAGTCAGTCAGTCAGTCAGTAATGTTGTAGTACAACTGAAGCAGTCAGCCAGTCACCTGTCAGTCAGCCATCAAGTAGTACATGTACATTACAAAGTAAAAGTTATCTAAAGGGTCTTCTGTCACTACTAAGCACATGACAAGTAGTGACAACCTTATGTCACAAGTAGATTATAGCTGAATATAGTAATATTTCGGAGATTGGGGGTAGACCATTCGATATCCTGGGGGGGGGGGCTTGGAAGATTGGTGGAGAGTCATTATTTTTTTCCCCACCTGCTTGCCTGAGAATTATTTTTTTCTCCTTCGCCTATGCTGGCAACTTTTTTTTTCTTTGCTTCTTTGAGATATCCGGATTTTTTTACGTCAACGTTGAACACCTACATTTGTTGCCACAATTTTCTGTTTGGTTTTCACACAAGGTAATACAGAGAGTAAAAAGATGCTGTTCTATCACACACAGATTTTATTTAGAAAACTACATATTTCATACATGTTTGATTTTCAATTAAATAAACATCATTGACAGTTTTTATGAAAATACAAATCGGAAACTTGATTGGTGAGCTCAGACATTTAGATAGACCGGTCAGTTTCTCCAGCTTGGGGGGGGGGGGTGTCAGTGTTATTTTCCATTGGGCCAACAAAAAGTCACTGACCCCGTGAATAAAGTTTCATAGCATCTGACAGTAAGCTGTAGAGGGAAGAGCTTTGAGACTGGGATATGTCTACCTCTTGTGTGAGTGTGTGTGAATAGGGGGGGGGGGGCTTCTAGGGGTCTCCCCCAAGAAGCTCTGGATGATTTTTACTCTTAAAGGCAATGTTTAGGCTATTAACAGACACTTTCAGACAATAATTTGCAAGCTTTACAAGACAGCTCTAACAATTGTAAAAAGCAACTACACATGGTTGAAACATTTTTGAAATAAAGTTTCATAGCATCTTGGCAGTAAGAGGTGGAGGGAAGAACTTTGATTTGAGGCTTGGACATGTCTACCTCTTATGGGGGGGGGGAGGGTCCCAGAAGCTTTTCAAGTTTTTTTTTACCAATTTTGGTGAATCTTATTGTTGGTTTAACGAATGAGTGGCCTCTGGGGTGATGGAGTCCAAGGGGTCTCCCCATGCCAGATCTGTAGTTTTTTGTTTCTATTTAGGCAATTTTTAGGTTATTCATAGCCTCTTAGATATATATTGCCAAGCATCGAAAAGCTAAAGTAAATATAACCTTTTTAAATAGGTTTTCCATGTTATAAAAGTGGGCCTGTAACATTGGTATAGGGGCATTGATATTGCATGTATAGTAAAGTTACTGATGTGTTAGAGCACTTTAGGAGGTCATACCTAGTGTACAATAGAAACTTGAATTTGAGTTGTGGTGTTGATACATGTAGTGTCTGAAATAAGAAGTATATCATCCCTTCTGACAAATTCATACTGAAGAGACTAGAACAATTTAGATTAAGTTCTTTTATAAACTATCCAATAGTAATAGTAATAGTATGAAGATTACCATTACAAAACAGTCAAGTTCACTTTTGCCCCAAAGTGCAAGATAAGTGAAGCACTGATTGTGAAACAGCCAAAAAATTACATGGCATATTCTGTAACTAGTGTGGTAGCTAGGTAATACATGTATTATATGTATAATTTTATGTATAGTTATGTTTGAACCCTTACATGAAGTAATATTTAAACCATTTATGAAAGAAACAGAGACAAGAACAAATATATATATGTACCACAGGCTAACGAAACTGACTGGTCCCTGACATGTGTTTGAAAATATTTGTCATGATTTGACAAGTGTCCTGGTTGGAGAGGTACGAGCAGGTTGAACAGTATACTCGAACCTGTGCATCATTTCCCTGTCAAGATATTTTTTTTCTAGCAGCAGTGGTCCATCTTTTTTTTCCATCACCCATATCCGGATTTTTTTTTTCAAGCAAATCCACTTGGCATCTTTTTTTCCCCGAAATCTTCCAAGACCCCCCCCCCCCAGGATATCAAATGGTCCACCCCTTAGCATAATATTATTATCGGTAGTAATATCTTTTCAAAAAGGATAAATTGAGTAGTGGCAACTTTAAGTATAAATTTTAGAATCTAAATGACTTTTATTTCATTCCATCAATAAGTTTATACTGTATTGTTTGATTCATTCCTTTCAGGATGGAACTCCAAGGCCAAGGAAGATGGCACTAACACAGATGGCAGATGAAGATCAGACAGCCAATCAAGAAGCAGAAGAAGTAAGTGAAGATTTTGGAATTGTAAAGTTACTGAAAATGGTCATTAGGTTTTGTTGCCCAATATTATTTTTCCTTCACTAATAGAAAGTACAAGTAAACTAAAGGGTCTTTTGTCAGTATTAAGCACATGACAAGCAGTGACAACCTTACGTCACAAGTAGATTGTAGCTGAATGAAGTAATATTTTGGAGATTAGCATAATTTTATTATCAGTGGTAATATCTTTTCAAAGAGGTTAATTTGAGTAGTGGCAACTTTAAATGTTAATTTTAGAATCTAAATGACTTTTATTTCATTCCATCAATAAGTTTATACTGTATTGTTTGATTCATTCCTTTCAGGATGGAACTCCAAGGCCAAGGAAGATGGCACGAACACAGATGGCAGATGAAGATCAGATAGCCAATCAAGAAGCAGAAGAAGTAAGTGGAGAGTTTGGAATTGTAAAATTACTGAAAATGGTCATTAGGTTTTATTGCCCAATATTTTTTTCCTTCACTAATAGAAAGTACAAGTATACTAAAGTGTCTTTTGTCAGTACGAAGCACATGGCAAGTAGTGACAACCTTATGTCACAAGTAGATTATAGCTGAATGATATAATATTTTGGAGATTAGCATAATTTCACTACAAGTGGTAATATCTTTTCAAAGAGGTTTATTTGAGTAGTGGCAACTTTAAGTGTAAATTTTAGAATGTAAATGACTTTTATTTCATTCCATCAATAAGTTTATACTGTATTGTTTGATTCATTCCTTTCAGGATGGAACTCCAAGGCCAAGGAAGATGGCACGAACACAGATGGCAGATGAAGATCAGACAGCCAATCAAGAAGCAGAAGAAGTAAGTGAAGATTTTGGCATTGTAAAATTACTGAAAATGGTCATTAGGTATTGTTGCCCAATATTATTTTTCCTTCACTAATGGAAAGTACAAGTAAAGTAAAGGGTCTTTTGTCAGTACTAAGCACATGACAAGTAGTGACAACCTTATGTCACAAGTAGATTATAGCTGAATGAAGTAATATTTTGGAGATTAGCATAATTTTATTATCAGTGGTAATATCTTTTCAAAGAGGTTAATTTACGTAGTGGCAACTTTAAGTGTAAATTTTAGAATCTAAATGACTTTTATTTCATTCCATCAATAAGTTTATACTGTGTTGTTTGATTCATTCCTTTCAGGATGGAACTCCAAGGCCAAGGAAGATGGCACTAACACAGATGGCAGATGAAGATCATACAGCAAGTCAAGAAGCAGAAGAAGTAAGTGAAGATATTGAAATTGTAAAGTTACTGAAAATGGTCATTAGGTTTTGTTGCCCAATATTATTTTTCCTTCACCAATGGAAAGTACAAGTTAACTAAAGTGTCTTTTGTCAGTACTAAGCACATGACAAGTAGTGACAACCTTATGTCACAAGTAGATTGTAGCTGAATGAAGTAATATTTTGGAGGTTAGCATAATGTTATTATTAGTGGTAATATCTTTTCAAAGAGGTTAATTTGAGTAGAGGCAACATTAAGTGTTAATTTTAGAATCTAAATGACTTTTATTTCATTCCATCAATAAGTTTATACTGTATTGTTTGATTCATTCCTTTCAGGATGGAACTCCAAGGCCAAGGAAGATGGCACGAACACAGATGGCAGACGAAGATCAGACAGCCAATCAAGAAGCAGAAGTAGTAAGTGAAGATTTTGGAATTGTAAAGTTACTGAAAATGGTCATTAGGTTTTGTTGCCCAATATTATTTTTCCTTCACTAATGGAAAGTACAAGTTAACTAAAGGGTCTTTTGTCAGTACTAAGCACATGACAAGTAGTGACAACCTTATGTCACAAGTAGATTGAAGCTGAATGAAGTAATATTTTGGAGATTAGCATAATTTTATTATTAGTGGTAATATCTTTTCAAAGAGGTTAATTTGAGTAGTGGCAACTTTAAGTGTAAATTTTAGAATGTAAATGTCTTTTATTTCATTCCATCAATAAGTTTATACTGTATTGTTTGATTCATTCCTTTCAGGATGGAACTCCAAGGCCAAGGAAGATGGCACGAACAGAGATGGCAGATGAAGATCAGACAGCCAATCAAGAAGCAGAAGAAGTAAGTGAAGATTTTGGCATTGTAAAATTACTGAAAATGGTCATTAGGTTTTGTTGCCCAATATTATTTTTCCTTCACTAATGGAAAGTACAAGTTAACTAAAGGGTCTTTTGTCAGTACTAAGCACATGACAAGTAGTGACAACCTTATGTCACAAGTAGATTATAGCTGAATGAAGTAATATTTTGGAGATTAGCATAATTTTATTATCAGTTGTAATATCTTTTCAAAGAGGTTAATTTAAGTAGTGGCAACTTTAAGTGTAAATTTTAGAATCTAAATGACTTTTATTTCATTCCATCAATAAGTTTATGCTGTATTGTTTGATTCATTCCTTTCAGGATGGAACTCCAAGGCCAAGGAAGATGGCACGAACATAGATGGCAGATGAAGATCAGACAGCCAATCAAGAAGCAGAAGAAGTAAGTGAAGATTTTGGCATTGTAAAGTTACTGAAAATGGTCATTAGGTTTTGTTGCCCAATATTATTTTTCCTTCACCAATGGAAAGTACAAGTAAACTAAAGGGTCTTTTGTCAGTACTAAGCACCTGACAAGTAGTGACAACTTTATGTCACAAGTAGATTATAGCTGAATGAAGTAATATTTGGGAGATTAGCATAATTTTATTATTAGTGGTAATATCTTTTCAAAGAGGTTAATTTGAGTAGTGGCAACTTTAAGTGTAAATTTTAGAATCTAAATGACTTTTATTTCATTCCATCAATAAGTTTATACTGTATTGTTTGATTCATTCCTTTCAGGATGGAACTCCAAGGCCAAGGAAGATGGCACGAACAGAGATGGCAGATGAAGATCAGACAGCCAATCAAGAAGCAGAAGAAGTAAGTGAAGATTTTGGCATTGTAAAATTACTGAAAATGGTCATTAGGTTTTGTTGCCCAATATTATTTTTCCTTCACTAATGTAAAGTACAAGTTAACTGAAGGGTATTTTGTCAGTACTAAGCACATGACAAGTAGTGACAACCTTATGTCACAAGTAGATTATAGCTGAATGAAGTAATATTTTGGAGATTAGCATAATTTTATTATCAGTGGTAATATCTTTTCAAAGAGGTTAATTTAAGTAGTGCCAACTTTAAGTGTAAATTTTAGAATCTAAATGACTTTTATTTCATTCCATCAATAAGTTTATACTGTGTTGTTTGATTCATTCCTTTCAGGATGGAACTCCAAGGCCAAGGAAGATGGCACGAACACAGATGGCAGATGAAGATCATACAGCAAATCAAGAAGCAGAAGAAGTAAGTGAAGATATTGAAATTGTAAAGTTACTGAAAATGGTCATTAGGTTTTGTTGCCCAATATTATTTTTCCTTCACCAATGGAAAGTACAAGTAAACTGAAGGGTCTTTTGTCAGTACTAAGCACATGACAAGTAGTGACAACCTTATGTCACAAGGAGATTGTAGCTGAATGAAGTAATATTTTGGAGGTTAGCATAATTTTATTATTAGTGGTAATATCTTTTCAAAGAGGTTAATTTGAGTAGTGGCAACTTTAAGTGTAAATTTTAGAATCTAAATGACTTTTATTTCATTCCATCGATAAGTTTATACTGTATTGTTTGATTCATTCCTTTCAGGATGGAACTCCAAGGCCAAGGAAGATGGCACGAACACAGATGGCAGAAGAAGATCAGACAGCCAATCAAGAAGCAGAAGAAGTAAGTGAAGATTTTGGCATTGTAAAATTACTATAAATGGTCATTAGGTTTTGTTACCCAATATTATTTTTCCTTCACTAATGGAAAGTACAAGTTAACTAAAGGGTCTTTTGTCAGTACTAAGCACATGACAAGTAGTGACAACCTTATGTCACAAGTAGATTATAGCTGAATGAAGTAATATTTTGGAGATTAGCATAATTTTATTATCAGTGGTAATATCTTTTCAAAGAGATTAATTTGAGTAGTGGCAACATTAAGTGTAAATTTTAGAATCTAAATGACTTTTATTTCATTCCATCAATAAGTTTATGCTGTATTGTTTGATTCATTCCTTTCAGGATGGAACTCCAAGGCCAAGGAAAATGGCACGAACACAGATGGCAGATGAAGATCAGACAGCCAATCAAGAAGCAGAAGAAGTAAGTGAAGATTTTGGAATTGTAAAGTTACTGAAAATGGTCTTTAGGTTTTGTTGCCCAATATTATTTTTCCTTCACCAATGGAAAGTACAAGTAAACTAAAGGGTCTTTTGTCAGTACTAAGCACCTGACAAGTAGTGACAACTTTATGTCACAAGTAGATTATAGCTGAATGAAGTAATATTTTCGAGATTAGCATAATTTCATCACAAGTGGTAATATCTTTTCAAAGAGGTTAATTTGAGTAGTGGCAACTTTAAGTGTAAATTTTAGAATGTAAATGTCTTTTATTTCATTCCATCAATAAGTTTATACTGTATTGTTTGATTCATTCCTTTCAGGATGGAACTCCAAGGCCAAGGAAGATGGCACGAACAGAGATGGCAGATGAAGATCAGACAGCCAATCAAGAAGCAGAAGAAGTAAGTGAAGATTTTGGCATTGTAAAATTACTGAAAATGGTCATTAGGTTTTGTTGCCCAATATTATTTTTCCTTCACTAATGGAAAGTACAAGTTAACTGAAGGGTATTTTGTCAGTACTAAGCACCTGACAAGTAGTGACAACCTTATGTCACAAGTAGATTATAGCTGAATGAAGTAATATTTTGGAGATTAGCATAATTTTATTATCAGTGGTAATATCTTTTCAAAGAGGTTAATTTAAGTAGTGGCAACTTTAAGTGTAAATTTTAGAATCTAAATGACTTTTATTTCATTCCATCAATAAGTTTATACTGTGTTGTTTGATTCATTCCTTTCAGGATGGAACTCCAAGGCCAAGGAAGATGGCACGAACACAGATGGCAGATGAAGATCATACAGCAAATCAAGAAGCAGAAGAAGTAAGTGAAGATATTGAAATTGTAAAGTTACTGAAAATGGTCATTAGGTTTTGTTGCCCAATATTATTTTTCCTTCACCAATGGAAAGTACAAGT
Organism: Glandiceps talaboti; assembly: GCF_964340395.1. NCBI lineage: Eukaryota > Metazoa > Hemichordata > Enteropneusta > Spengelidae > Glandiceps > Glandiceps talaboti. Next base: position 1,849,034 of record NC_135567.1, on the reverse strand, counting down.
AAACTAAAGGGTCTTTTGTCAGTACTAAGCACATGACAAGTAGTGACAACCTTATGTCACAAGGAGATTGTAGCTGAATGAAGTAATATTTTGGAGGTTAGCATAATTTTATTATTAGTGGTAATATCTTTTCAAAGAGGTTAATTTGAGTAGTGGCAACTTTAAGTGTAAATTTTAGAATCTAAATGACTTTTATTTCATTCCATCAATAAGTTTATACTGTATTGTTTGATTCATTCCTTTCAGGATGGAACTCCAAGGCCAAGGAAAATGGCACGAACACAGATGGCAGATGAAGATCAGACAGCCAATCAAGAAGCAGAAGAAGTAAGTGAAGATTTTGGAATTGTAAAGTTACTGAAAATGGTCATTAGGTTTTGTTGCCCAATATTATTTTTCCTTCACTAATGGAAAGTACAAGTTAACTGAAGGGTATTTTGTCAGTACTAAGCACATGACAAGTAGTGACAACCTTATGTCACAAGTAGATTATAGCTGAATGAAGTAATATTTTGGAGATTAGCATAATTTTATTATCAGTGGTAATATCTTTTCAAAGAGGTTAATTTGAGTAGTGGCAACTTTAAGTGTAAATTTTAGAATGTAAGTGACTTTTATTTCATTCCATCAATAAGTTTATACTGTATTGTTTGATTCATTCCTTTCAGGATGGAACTCCAAGGCCAAGGAAGATGGCACGAACACAGATGGCAGAAGAAGATCAGACAGCCAATCAAGAAGCAGAAGAAGTAAGTGAAGATTTTGGAATTGTAAAGTTACTGAAAATGGTCATTAGGTTTTGTTGCCCAATATTATTTTTCCTTCACCAATGGAAAGTACAAGTAAACTAAAGGGTCTTTTGTCAGTACTAAGCACATGACAAGTAGTGACAACCTTATGTCACAAGTAGATTGAAGCTGAATGAAGTAATATTTTGGAGATTAGCATAATTTTATTATTAGTGGTAATATCTTTTCAAAGAGGTTAATTTGAGTAGTGGCAACTTTAAGTGTAAATTTTAGAATCTAAATGACTTTTATTTCATTCCATCATTAAGTTTATACTGTATTGTTTGATTCATTCCTTTCAGGATGGAACTCCAAGGCCAAGGAAGATGGCACGAACACAGATGGCAGATGAAGATCAGACAGCCAATCAAGAAGCAGAAGAAGTAAGTGAAGATTTTGGAATTGTAAAGTTACTGAAAATGGTCATTAGGTTTTGTTGCCCAATATTATTTTTCCTTCACCAATGGAAAGTACAAGTAAACTAAAGGGTCTTTTGTCAGTACTAAGCACATGACAAGTAGTGACAACCTTATGTCACAAGTAGATTATAGCTGAATGAAGTAATATTTTGGAGATTAGCGTAATTTTATTATTAGTGGTAATATCTTTTCAAAGAGGTTAATTTGAGTAGTGGCAACTTTAAGTGTAAATTTTACAATGTAAATGACTTTTATTTCATTCCATCAATAAGTTTTTACTGTATTGTTTGATTCATTCCTTTCAGGATGGAACTCCAAGGCCAAGGAAGATGGCACGAACACAGATGGCAGAAGAAGATCAGACAGCCAATCAAGAAGCAGAAGAAGTAAGTGAGGATTTTGGAATTGTAAAGTTACTGAAAATGGTCATTAGGTTTTGTTGCCCAATATTATTTTTCCTTCACCAATGGAAAGTACAAGTAAACTAAAGTGTCTTTTGTCAGTACTAAGCACCTGACAAGTAGTGACAACCTTATGTCACAAGTAGATTGAAGCTGAATGAAGTAATATTTTGGAGATTAGCATAATTTTATTATTAGTGGTAATATCTTTTCAAAGAGGTTAATTTGAGTAGTGGCAACTTTAAGTGTAAATTTTAGAATGTAAATGACTTTTATTTCATTCCATCAATAAGTTTATACTGTATTGTTTGATTCATTCCTTTCAGGATGGAACTCCAAGGCCAAGGAAGATGGCACGAACACAGATGGCAGATGAAGATCAGACAGCCAATCAAGAAGCAGAAGAAGTAAGTGAAGATTTTGGAATTGTAAAGTTACTGAAAATGGTCATTAGGTTTTGTTGCCCAATATTATTTTTCCTTCACTAATGGAAAGTACAAGTTAACTAAATGGTCTTTTGTCAGTACTAAGCACATGACAAGTAGTCACAACCTTTTGTCACAAGTAGATTATAGCTGAAGGAAGTAATATTTTCGAGATTAGCATAATTTTATTATCAGTGGTAATATCTTTTCAAAGAGGATAATTTGAGTAGTGGCAACTTTAAGTGTAAATTTTAGAATGTAAATGACTTTTATTTCATTCCATCAATAAGTTTATGCTGTATTGTTTGATTCATTCCTTTCAGGATGGAACTCCAAGGCCAAGGAAGATGGCACGAACACAGATGGCAGATGAAGATCAGACAGCCAATCAAGAAGCAGAAGAAGTAAGTGAGGATTTTGGAATTGTAAAGTTACTGAAAATGGTCATTAGGTTTTGTTGCCCAATATTATTTTTCCTTCACCAATGGAAAGTACAAGTAAACTAAAGGGTCTTTTGTCAGTACTAAGCACCTGACAAGTAGTGACAACCTTATGTCACAAGTAGATTATAGCTGAATGAAGGAATATTTTGGAGATTAGCATAATTTTATTATTAGTGGTAATATCTTTTCAAAGAGGTTAATTTGAGTAGTGGCAACTTTAAGTGTAAATTTTTGAATGTAAATGTCTTTTATTTCATTCCATCAATAAGTTTATACTGTATTGTTTGATTCATTCCTTTCAGGATGGAACTCCAAGGCCAAGGAAGATGGCACGAACAGAGATGGCAGATGAAGATCAGACAGCCAATCAAGAAGCAGAAGAAGTAAGTGAAGATTTTGGCATTGTAAAATTACTGAAAATGGTCATTAGGTTTTGTTGCCCAATATTATTTTTCCTTCACTAATGGAAAGTACAAGTTAACTAAAGGGTATTTTGTCAGTACTAAGCACATGACAAGTAGTGACAACCTTATGTCACAAGTAGATTGTAGCTGAATGAAGTAATATTTTTGAGATTAGCATAATTTTATTATCAGTGGTAATATCTTTTCAAAGAGGTTAATTTAAGTAGTGCCAACTTTAAGTGTAAATTTTAGAATCTAAATGACTTTTATTTCATTCCATCAATAAGTTTATACTGTGTTGTTTGATTCATTCCTTTCAGGATGGAACTCCAAGGCCAAGGAAGATGGCACGAACACAGATGGCAGATGAAGATCATACAGCAAATCAAGAAGCAGAAGAAGTAAGTGAAGATATTGAAATTGTAAAGTTACTGAAAATGGTCATTAGGTTTTGTTGCCCAATATTATTTTTCCTTCACCAATGGAAAGTACAAGTAAACTAAAGGGTCTTTTGTCAGTACTAAGCACCTGACAAGTAGTGACAACTTTATGTCACAAGTAGATTATAGCTGAATGAAGTAATATTTGGGAGATTAGCATAATTTTATTATTAGTGGTAATATCTTTTCAAAGAGGTTAATTTGAGTAGTGGCAACTTTAAGTGTAAATTTTAGAATCTAAATGACTTTTATTTCATTCCATCAATAAGTTTATACTGTATTGTTTGATTCATTCCTTTCAGGATGGAACTCCAAGGCCAAGGAAGATGGCACGAACAGAGATGGCAGATGAAGATCAGACAGCCAATCAAGAAGCAGAAGAAGTAAGTGAAGATTTTGGCATTGTAAAATTACTGAAAATGGTCATTAGGTTTTGTTGCCCAATATTATTTTTCCTTCACTAATGGAAAGTACAAGTTAACTGAAGGGTATTTTGTCAGTACTAAGCACATGACAAGTAGTGACAACCTTATGTCACAAGTAGATTATAGCTGAATGAAGTAATATTTTGGAGATTAGCATAATTTTATTATCAGTGGTAATATCTTTTCAAAGAGGTTAATTTAAGTAGTGCCAACTTTAAGTGTAAATTTTAGAATCTAAATGACTTTTATTTCATTCCATCAATAAGTTTATACTGTGTTGTTTGATTCATTCCTTTCAGGATGGAACTCCAAGGCCAAGGAAGATGGCACGAACACAGATGGCAGATGAAGATCATACAGCAAATCAAGAAGCAGAAGAAGTAAGTGAAGATATTGAAATTGTAAAGTTACTGAAAATGGTCATTAGGTTTTGTTGCCCAATATTATTTTTCCTTCACCAATGGAAAGTACAAGTAAACTGAAGGGTCTTTTGTCAGTACTAAGCACATGACAAGTAGTGACAACCTTATGTCACAAGGAGATTGTAGCTGAATGAAGTAATATTTTGGTGATTATCACAATTTTATTATTAGTGGTAATATCTTTTCAAAGAGGTTAATTTGAGTAGTGGCAACTTTAGGTGTAAATTTTAGAATCTAAATGACTTTTATTTCATTCCATCAATAAGTTTATACTGTATTGTTTGATTCATTCCTTTCAGGATGGAACTCCAAGGCCAAGGAAGATGGCACGAACACAGATGGCAGATGAAGATCAGACAGCCAATCAAGAAGCAGAAGAAGTAAGTGAAGATTTTGGAATTGTAAAGTTACTGAAAATGGTCATTAGGTTTTGTTGCCCAATATTATTTTTCCTTCACCAATGGAAAGTACAAGTTAACTAAAGGGTCTTTTGTCAGTACTAAGCACATGACAAGTAGTCACAACCTTTTGTCACAAGTAGATTATAGCTGAAGGAAGTAATATTTTCGAGATTAGCATAATTTTATTATCAGTGGTAATATCTTTTCAAAGAGGATAATTTGAGTAGTGGCAACTTTAAGTGTAAATTTTAGAATGTAAATGACTTTTATTTCATTCCATCAATAAGTTTATGCTGTATTGTTTGATTCATTCCTTTCAGGATGGAACTCCAAGGCCAAGGAAGATGGCACGAACACAGATGGCAGATGAAGATCAGACAGCCAATCAAGAAGCAGAAGAAGTAAGTGAGGATTTTGGAATTGTAAAGTTACTGAAAATGGTCATTAGGTTTTGTTGCCCAATATTATTTTTCCTTCACCAATGGAAAGTACAAGTAAACTAAAGGGTCTTTTGTCAGTACTAAGCACCTGACAAGTAGTGACAACCTTATGTCACAAGTAGATTATAGCTGAATGAAGGAATATTTTGGAGATTAGCATAATTTTATTATTAGTGGTAATATCTTTTCAAAGAGGTTAATTTGAGTAGTGGCAACTTTAAGTGTAAATTTTTGAATGTAAATGTCTTTTATTTCATTCCATCAATAAGTTTATACTGTATTGTTTGATTCATTCCTTTCAGGATGGAACTCCAAGGCCAAGGAAGATGGCACGAACAGAGATGGCAGATGAAGATCAGACAGCCAATCAAGAAGCAGAAGAAGTAAGTGAAGATTTTGGCATTGTAAAATTACTGAAAATGGTCATTAGGTTTTGTTGCCCAATATTATTTTTCCTTCACTAATGGAAAGTACAAGTTAACTAAAGGGTATTTTGTCAGTACTAAGCACATGACAAGTAGTGACAACCTTATGTCACAAGTAGATTGTAGCTGAATGAAGTAATATTTTTGAGATTAGCATAATTTTATTATCAGTGGTAATATCTTTTCAAAGAGGTTAATTTAAGTAGTGCCAACTTTAAGTGTAAATTTTAGAATCTAAATGACTTTTATTTCATTCCATCAATAAGTTTATACTGTGTTGTTTGATTCATTCCTTTCAGGATGGAACTCCAAGGCCAAGGAAGATGGCACGAACACAGATGGCAGATGAAGATCATACAGCAAATCAAGAAGCAGAAGAAGTAAGTGAAGATATTGAAATTGTAAAGTTACTGAAAATGGTCATTAGGTTTTGTTGCCCAATATTATTTTTCCTTCACCAATGGAAAGTACAAGTAAACTAAAGGGTCTTTTGTCAGTACTAAGCACCTGACAAGTAGTGACAACTTTATGTCACAAGTAGATTATAGCTGAATGAAGTAATATTTGGGAGATTAGCATAATTTTATTATTAGTGGTAATATCTTTTCAAAGAGGTTAATTTGAGTAGTGGCAACTTTAAGTGTAAATTTTAGAATCTAAATGACTTTTATTTCATTCCATCAATAAGTTTATACTGTATTGTTTGATTCATTCCTTTCAGGATGGAACTCCAAGGCCAAGGAAGATGGCACGAACAGAGATGGCAGATGAAGATCAGACAGCCAATCAAGAAGCAGAAGAAGTAAGTGAAGATTTTGGCATTGTAAAATTACTGAAAATGGTCATTAGGTTTTGTTGCCCAATATTATTTTTCCTTCACTAATGGAAAGTACAAGTTAACTGAAGGGTATTTTGTCAGTACTAAGCACATGACAAGTAGTGACAACCTTATGTCACAAGTAGATTATAGCTGAATGAAGTAATATTTTGGAGATTAGCATAATTTTATTATCAGTGGTAATATCTTTTCAAAGAGGTTAATTTAAGTAGTGCCAACTTTAAGTGTAAATTTTAGAATCTAAATGACTTTTATTTCATTCCATCAATAAGTTTATACTGTGTTGTTTGATTCATTCCTTTCAGGATGGAACTCCAAGGCCAAGGAAGATGGCACGAACACAGATGGCAGATGAAGATCATACAGCAAATCAAGAAGCAGAAGAAGTAAGTGAAGATATTGAAATTGTAAAGTTACTGAAAATGGTCATTAGGTTTTGTTGCCCAATATTATTTTTCCTTCACCAATGGAAAGTACAAGTAAACTGAAGGGTCTTTTGTCAGTACTAAGCACATGACAAGTAGTGACAACCTTATGTCACAAGGAGATTGTAGCTGAATGAAGTAATATTTTGGAGGTTAGCATAATTTTATTATTAGTGGTAATATCTTTTCAAAGAGGTTAATTTGAGTAGTGGCAACTTTAAGTGTAAATTTTAGAATCTAAATGACTTTTATTTCATTCCATCGATAAGTTTATACTGTATTGTTTGATTCATTCCTTTCAGGATGGAACTCCAAGGCCAAGGAAGATGGCACGAACACAGATGGCAGAAGAAGATCAGACAGCCAATCAAGAAGCAGAAGAAGTAAGTGAAGATTTTGGCATTGTAAAATTACTATAAATGGTCATTAGGTTTTGTTACCCAATATTATTTTTCCTTCACTAATGGAAAGTACAAGTTAACTAAAGGGTCTTTTGTCAGTACTAAGCACATGACAAGTAGTGACAACCTTATGTCACAAGTAGATTATAGCTGAATGAAGTAATATTTTGGAGATTAGCATAATTTTATTATCAGTGGTAATATCTTTTCAAAGAGATTAATTTGAGTAGTGGCAACATTAAGTGTAAATTTTAGAATCTAAATGACTTTTATTTCATTCCATCAATAAGTTTATGCTGTATTGTTTGATTCATTCCTTTCAGGATGGAACTCCAAGGCCAAGGAAAATGGCACGAACACAGATGGCAGATGAAGATCAGACAGCCAATCAAGAAGCAGAAGAAGTAAGTGAAGATTTTGGAATTGTAAAGTTACTGAAAATGGTCTTTAGGTTTTGTTGCCCAATATTATTTTTCCTTCACCAATGGAAAGTACAAGTAAACTAAAGGGTCTTTTGTCAGTACTAAGCACCTGACAAGTAGTGACAACTTTATGTCACAAGTAGATTATAGCTGAATGAAGTAATATTTTCGAGATTAGCATAATTTCATCACAAGTGGTAATATCTTTTCAAAGAGGTTAATTTGAGTAGTGGCAACTTTAAGTGTAAATTTTAGAATGTAAATGTCTTTTATTTCATTCCATCAATAAGTTTATACTGTATTGTTTGATTCATTCCTTTCAGGATGGAACTCCAAGGCCAAGGAAGATGGCACGAACAGAGATGGCAGATGAAGATCAGACAGCCAATCAAGAAGCAGAAGAAGTAAGTGAAGATTTTGGCATTGTAAAATTACTGAAAATGGTCATTAGGTTTTGTTGCCCAATATTATTTTTCCTTCACTAATGGAAAGTACAAGTTAACTGAAGGGTATTTTGTCAGTACTAAGCACCTGACAAGTAGTGACAACCTTATGTCACAAGTAGATTATAGCTGAATGAAGTAATATTTTGGAGATTAGCATAATTTTATTATCAGTGGTAATATCTTTTCAAAGAGGTTAATTTAAGTAGTGGCAACTTTAAGTGTAAATTTTAGAATCTAAATGACTTTTATTTCATTCCATCAATAAGTTTATACTGTGTTGTTTGATTCATTCCTTTCAGGATGGAACTCCAAGGCCAAGGAAGATGGCACGAACACAGATGGCAGATGAAGATCATACAGCAAATCAAGAAGCAGAAGAAGTAAGTGAAGATATTGAAATTGTAAAGTTACTGAAAATGGTCATTAGGTTTTGTTGCCCAATATTATTTTTCCTTCACCAATGGAAAGTACAAGTAAACTAAAGGGTCTTTTGTCAGTACTAAGCACATGACAAGTAGTGACAACCTTATGTCACAAGGAGATTGTAGCTGAATGAAGTAATATTTTGGAGGTTAGCATAATTTTATTATTAGTGGTAATATCTTTTCAAAGAGGTTAATTTGAGTAGTGGCAACTTTAAGTGTAAATTTTAGAATCTAAATGACTTTTATTTCATTCCATCAATAAGTTTATACTGTATTGTTTGATTCATTCCTTTCAGGATGGAACTCCAAGGCCAAGGAAAATGGCACGAACACAGATGGCAGATGAAGATCAGACAGCCAATCAAGAAGCAGAAGAAGTAAGTGAAGATTTTGGAATTGTAAAGTTACTGAAAATGGTCATTAGGTTTTGTTGCCCAATATTATTTTTCCTTCACTAATGGAAAGTACAAGTTAACTGAAGGGTATTTTGTCAGTACTAAGCACATGACAAGTAGTGACAACCTTATGTCACAAGTAGATTATAGCTGAATGAAGTAATATTTTGGAGATTAGCATAATTTTATTATCAGTGGTAATATCTTTTCAAAGAGGTTAATTTGAGTAGTGGCAACTTTAAGTGTAAATTTTAGAATGTAAGTGACTTTTATTTCATTCCATCAATAAGTTTATACTGTATTGTTTGATTCATTCCTTTCAGGATGGAACTCCAAGGCCAAGGAAGATGGCACGAACACAGATGGCAGAAGAAGATCAGACAGCCAATCAAGAAGCAGAAGAAGTAAGTGAAGATTTTGGAATTGTAAAGTTACTGAAAATGGTCATTAGGTTTTGTTGCCCAATATTATTTTTCCTTCACCAATGGAAAGTACAAGTAAACTAAAGGGTCTTTTGTCAGTACTAAGCACATGACAAGTAGTGACAACCTTATGTCACAAGTAGATTGAAGCTGAATGAAGTAATATTTTGGAGATTAGCATAATTTTATTATTAGTGGTAATATCTTTTCAAAGAGGTTAATTTGAGTAGTGGCAACTTTAAGTGTAAATTTTAGAATCTAAATGACTTTTATTTCATTCCATCATTAAGTTTATACTGTATTGTTTGATTCATTCCTTTCAGGATGGAACTCCAAGGCCAAGGAAGATGGCACGAACACAGATGGCAGATGAAGATCAGACAGCCAATCAAGAAGCAGAAGAAGTAAGTGAAGATTTTGGAATTGTAAAGTTACTGAAAATGGTCATTAGGTTTTGTTGCCCAATATTATTTTTCCTTCACCAATGGAAAGTACAAGTAAACTAAAGGGTCTTTTGTCAGTACTAAGCACATGACAAGTAGTGACAACCTTATGTCACAAGTAGATTATAGCTGAATGAAGTAATATTTTGGAGATTAGCGTAATTTTATTATTAGTGGTAATATCTTTTCAAAGAGGTTAATTTGAGTAGTGGCAACTTTAAGTGTAAATTTTACAATGTAAATGACTTTTATTTCATTCCATCAATAAGTTTTTACTGTATTGTTTGATTCATTCCTTTCAGGATGGAACTCCAAGGCCAAGGAAGATGGCACGAACACAGATGGCAGAAGAAGATCAGACAGCCAATCAAGAAGCAGAAGAAGTAAGTGAGGATTTTGGAATTGTAAAGTTACTGAAAATGGTCATTAGGTTTTGTTGCCCAATATTATTTTTCCTTCACCAATGGAAAGTACAAGTAAACTAAAGTGTCTTTTGTCAGTACTAAGCACCTGACAAGTAGTGACAACCTTATGTCACAAGTAGATTGAAGCTGAATGAAGTAATATTTTGGAGATTAGCATAATTTTATTATTAGTGGTAATATCTTTTCAAAGAGGTTAATTTGAGTAGTGGCAACTTTAAGTGTAAATTTTAGAATGTAAATGACTTTTATTTCATTCCATCAATAAGTTTATACTGTATTGTTTGATTCATTCCTTTCAGGATGGAACTCCAAGGCCAAGGAAGATGGCACGAACACAGATGGCAGATGAAGATCAGACAGCCAATCAAGAAGCAGAAGAAGTAAGTGAAGATTTTGGAATTGTAAAGTTACTGAAAATGGTCATTAGGTTTTGTTGCCCAATATTATTTTTCCTTCACTAATGGAAAGTACAAGTTAACTAAAGGGTCTTTTGTCAGTACTAAGCACCTGACAAGTAGTGACAACCTTATGTCACAAGTAGATTATAGCTGAATGAAGGAATATTTTGGAGATTAGCATAATTTTATTATTAGTGGTAATATCTTTTCAAAGAGGTTAATTTGAGTAGTGGCAACTTTAAGTGTAAATTTTTGAATGTAAATGTCTTTTATTTCATTCCATCAATAAGTTTATACTGTATTGTTTGATTCATTCCTTTCAGGATGGAACTCCAAGGCCAAGGAAGATGGCACGAACAGAGATGGCAGATGAAGATCAGACAGCCAATCAAGAAGCAGAAGAAGTAAGTGAAGATTTTGGCATTGTAAAATTACTGAAAATGGTCATTAGGTTTTGTTGCCCAATATTATTTTTCCTTCACTAATGGAAAGTACAAGTTAACTAAAGGGTATTTTGTCAGTACTAAGCACATGACAAGTAGTGACAACCTTATGTCACAAGTAGATTGTAGCTGAATGAAGTAATATTTTGGAGATTAGCATAATTTTATTATTAGTGGTAATATCTTTTCAAAGAGGTTAATTTGAGTAGTGGCAACTTTAAGTGTAAATTTTAGAATGTAAATGACTTTTATTTCATTCCATCAATAAGTTTATACTGTATTGTTTGATTCATTCCTTTCAGGATGGAACTCCAAGGCCAAGGAAGATGGCACGAACACAGATGGCAGATGAAGATCAGACAGCCAATCAAGAAGCAGAAGAAGTAAGTGAAGATTTTGGAATTGTAAAGTTACTGAAAATGGTCATTAGGTTTTGTTGCCCAATATTATTTTTCCTTCACTAATGGAAAGTACAAGTTAACTAAAGGGTCTTTTGTCAGTACTAAGCACATGACAAGTAGTCACAACCTTTTGTCACAAGTAGATTATAGCTGAAGGAAGTAATATTTTCGAGATTAGCATAATTTTATTATCAGTGGTAATATCTTTTCAAAGAGGATAATTTGAGTAGTGGCAACTTTAAGTGTAAATTTTAGAATGTAAATGACTTTTATTTCATTCCATCAATAAGTTTATGCTGTATTGTTTGATTCATTCCTTTCAGGATGGAACTCCAAGGCCAAGGAAGATGGCACGAACACAGATGGCAGATGAAGATCAGACAGCCAATCAAGAAGCAGAAGAAGTAAGTGAGGATTTTGGAATTGTAAAGTTACTGAAAATGGTCATTAGGTTTTGTTGCCCAATATTATTTTTCCTTCACCAATGGAAAGTACAAGTAAACTAAAGGGTCTTTTGTCAGTACTAAGCACCTGACAAGTAGTGACAACCTTATGTCACAAGTAGATTATAGCTGAATGAAGGAATATTTTGGAGATTAGCATAATTTTATTATTAGTGGTAATATCTTTTCAAAGAGGTTAATTTGAGTAGTGGCAACTTTAAGTGTAAATTTTTGAATGTAAATGTCTTTTATTTCATTCCATCAATAAGTTTATACTGTATTGTTTGATTCATTCCTTTCAGGATGGAACTCCAAGGCCAAGGAAGATGGCACGAACAGAGATGGCAGATGAAGATCAGACAGCCAATCAAGAAGCAGAAGAAGTAAGTGAAGATTTTGGCATTGTAAAATTACTGAAAATGGTCATTAGGTTTTGTTGCCCAATATTATTTTTCCTTCACTAATGGAAAGTACAAGTTAACTAAAGGGTATTTTGTCAGTACTAAGCACATGACAAGTAGTGACAACCTTATGTCACAAGTAGATTGTAGCTGAATGAAGTAATATTTTTGAGATTAGCATAATTTTATTATCAGTGGTAATATCTTTTCAAAGAGGTTAATTTAAGTAGTGCCAACTTTAAGTGTAAATTTTAGAATCTAAATGACTTTTATTTCATTCCATCAATAAGTTTATACTGTGTTGTTTGATTCATTCCTTTCAGGATGGAACTCCAAGGCCAAGGAAGATGGCACGAACACAGATGGCAGATGAAGATCATACAGCAAATCAAGAAGCAGAAGAAGTAAGTGAAGATATTGAAATTGTAAAGTTACTGAAAATGGTCATTAGGTTTTGTTGCCCAATATTATTTTTCCTTCACCAATGGAAAGTACAAGTAAACTAAAGGGTCTTTTGTCAGTACTAAGCACATGACAAGTAGTGACAACCTTATGTCACAAGGAGATTGTATCTGAATGAAGTAATATTTTGGTGATTATCACAATTTTATTATCAGTGGTAATATCTTGGAATTGTAAAGGTACTGAAAATGGTCATTAGGTTTTGTTGCCCAATATTATTTTTCCTTCACCAATGGAAAGTACAAGTTAACTAAAGGGTCTTTTGTCAGTACTAAGCACATGACAAGTAGTGACAACCTTATGTCACAAGTAGATTGTAGCTGAATGAAGTAATATTTTGGAGATTAGCATAATTTTATTATTAGTGGTAATATCTTTTCAAAGAGGTTAATTTGAGTAGTGGCAACTTTAAGTGTAAATTTTAGAATGTAAATGACTTTTATTTCATTCCATCAATAAGTTTATACTGTATTGTTTGATTCATTCCTTTCAGGATGGAACTCCAAGGCCAAGGAAGATGGCACGAACACAGATGGCAGAAGAAGATCAGACAGCCAATCAAGAAGCAGAAGAAGTAAGTGAAGATTTTGGAATTGTAAAGTTACTGAAAATGGTCATTCGGTTTTGTTGCCCAATATTATTTTTCCTTCACCAATGGAAAGTACAAGTAAACTAAAGGGTCTTTTGTCAGTACTAAGCACATGACAAGTAGTGGCAACCTTATGTCACAAGTAGATTGAAGCTGAATGAAGTAATATTTTGGAGATTAGCATAATTTTATTATTAGTGTTAATATCTTTTCAAAGAGGTTAATTTGAGTAGTGGCAACTTTAAGTGTAAATTTTAGAATCTAAATGACTTTTATTTCATTCCATCAATAAGTTTATACTGTATTGTTTGATTCATTCCTTTCAGGATGGAACTCCAAGGCCAAGGAAGATGGCACGAACACAGATGGCAGATGAAGATCAGACAGCCAATCAAGAAGCAGAAGAAGTAAGTGAAGATTTTGAATTTTAAAGGTACTGAAAATGGTCATTAGGTTTTGTTGCCCAATATTATTTTTCCTTCACCAATGGAAAGTACAAGTAAACTAAAGGGTCTTTTGTCAGTACTAAGCACATGACAAGTAGTGACAACCTTATGTCACAAGTAGATTGAAGCTGAATGAAGTAATATTTTGGAGATTAGCATAATTTTATTATCAGTTGTAATATCTTTTCAAAGAGGTTAATTTGAGTAGTGGCAACTTTAAGTGTAAATTTTAGAATGTAAATGACTTTTATTTCATTCCATCAATAAGTTTATACTGTATTGTTTGATTCATTCCTTTCAGGATGGAACTCCAAGGCCAAGGAAGATGGCACGAACACAGATGGCAGAAGAAGATCAGACAGCCAATCAAGAAGCAGAAGAAGTAAGTGAAGATTTTGGAATTGTAAAGTTACTGAAAATGGTCTTTAGGTTTTGTTGCCCAATATTATTTGTCCTTCACCAATGGAAAGTACAAGTAAACTAAAGGGTCGTGTGTCAGTACTAAGCACATGACAAGTAGTGACAACCTTATGTCACAAGTAGATTATAGCTGAATGAAGGAATATTTTGGAGATTAGCATAATTTTATTATTAGTGGTAATATCTTTTCAAAGAGGTTAATTTGAGTAGTGGCAACTTTAAGTGTAAATTTTAGAATGTAAATGACTTTTATTTCATTCCATCAATAAGTTTATACTGTATTGTTTGATTCATTCCTTTCATGATGAAACTTCAAGGCCAAGGAAGATGGCACGAACACAGATGGCAGAAGAAGATCAGACAGCCAATCAAGAAGCAGAAGAAGTAAGTGAAGATTTTGGAATTGTAAAGTTACTGAAAATGGTCATTAGGTTTTGTTGCCCAATATTATTTTTCCTTCACCAATGGAAAGTACAAGTAAAGTAAAGGGTCTTTTGTCAGTACTAAGCACATGACAAGTAGTGACAACCTTATGTCACAAGTAGATTGAAGCTGAATGAAGTAATATTTTGGAGATTAGCATAATTTTATTATTAGTGGTAATATCTTTTCAAAGAGGTTAATTTGAGTAGTGGCAACTTTAAGTGTAAATTTTAGAATGTAAATGACTTTTATTTCATTCCATCAATAAGTTTATACTGTATTGTTTGATTCATTCCTTTCAGGATGGAACTCCAAGGCCAAGGAAGATGGCACGGACACAGATGGCAGAAGAAGTTCAGACAGCCAATCAAGAAGCAGAAGAAGTAAGTGAAGATTTTGGAATTGTAAAGTTACTGAAAATGGTCATTAGGTTTTGTTGCCCAATATTATTTTTCCTTCACCAATGGAAAGTACAAGTAAACTAAAGGGTCTTTTGTCAGTACTAAGCACATGACAAGTAGTGACAACCTTATGTCACAAGTAGATTGAAGCTGAATGAAGTAATATTTTGGAGATTAGCATAATTTTATTATTAGTGGTAATATCTTTTCAAAGAGGTTAATTTGAGTAGTGGCAACTTTAAGTGTAAATTTTAGAATGTAAATGACTTTTATTTCATTCCATCAATAAGTTTATACTGTATTGTTTGATTCATTCCTTTCAGGATGGAACTCCAAGGCCAAGGAAGATGGCACGAACACAGATGGCAGATGAAGATCAGACAGCCAATCAAGAAGCAGAAGAAGTAAGTGAAGATTTTGGAATTGTAAAGTTACTGAAAATGGTCATTAGGTTTTGTTTCCCAATATTATTTTTCCTTCACCAATGGAAAGTACAAGTAAACTAAAGGGTCTTGTGTCAGTACTAAGCACATGACAAGTAGTGACAACCTTATGTCACAAGTAGATTATAGCTGAATGAAATAATATTTTGGTGATTATCACAATTTTATTATCAGTGGTAATATCTTGGAATTGTAAAGGTACTGAAAATGGTCATTAGGTTTTGTTGCCCAATATTATTTTTCCTTCACCAATGGAAAGTACAAGTTAACTAAAGGGTCTTTTGTCAGTACTAAGCACATGACAAGTAGTGACAACCTTATGTCACAAGTAGATTGTAGCTGAATGAAGTAATATTTTGGAGATTAACATAATTTTATTATTAGTGGTAATATCTTTTCAAAGAGGTTAATTTGAGTAGTGGCAACTTTAAGTGTAAATTTAGAATATAAATGACTTTTATTTCATTCCATCAATAAGTTTATACTGTATTGTTTGATTCATTCCTTTCAGGATGGAACTCCAAGGCCAAGGAAGATGGCACGAACACAGATGGCAGATGAAGATCAGACAGCCAATCAAGAAGCAGAAGAAGTAAGTGAAGATTTTGGAATTGTAAAGTTACTGAAAATGGTCATTAGGTTTTGTTGCCCAATATTATTTTTCCTTCACCAATGGAAAGTACAAGTAAAGTAAAGGGTCTTTTGTCAGTACTAAGCACATGACAAGTAGTGACAACCTTATGTCACAAGTAGATTGAAGCTGAATGAAGTAATATTTTGGAGATTAGCATAATTTTGTTATTAGTGGTAATATCTTTTCAAAGAGGTTAATTTGAGTAGTGGCAACTTTAAGTGTAAATTTTAGAATGTAAATGACTTTTATTTCATACCATCAATAAGTTTATACTGTATTGTTTGATTCATTCCTTTCAGGATGGAACTCCAAGGCCAAGGAAGATGGCACGAACACAGATGGCAGATGAAGATCAGACAGCCAATCAAGAAGCAGAAGAAGTAAGTGAAGATTTTGGAATTGTAAAGTTACTGAAAATGGTCATTAGGTTTTGTTGCCCAATATTATTTTTCCTTCACCAATGGAAAGTACAAGTAAAGTAAAGGGTCTTTTGTCAGTACTAAGCACATGACAAGTAGTGACAACCTTATGTCACAAGTAGATTATAGCTGAATGAAGTAATATTTTGGTGATTATCACAATTTTATTATTAGTGGTAATAACTTGGAATTGTAAAGGTACTGAAAATGGTCATTAGGTTTTGTTGCCCAATATTATTTTTCCTTCACCAATGGAAAGTACAAGTTAACTAAAGGGTCTTTTGTCAGTACTAAGCACATGACAAGTAGTGACAACCTTATGTCACAAGTAGATTGTAGCTGAATGAAGTAATATTTTGGAGATTAGCATAATTTTATTATTAGTGGTAATATCTTTTCAAAGAGGTTAGTTTGAGTAGTGGCAACTTTAAGTGTAAATTTTAGAATGTAAATGACTTTTATTTCATTCCATCAATAAGTTTATACTGTATTGTTTGATTCATTCCTTTCAGGATGGAACTCCAAGGCCAAGGAAGATGGCACGAACACAGATGGCAGATGAAGATCAGACAGCCAATCAAGAAGCAGAAGAAGTAAGTGAAGATTTTGGAATTGTAAAGTTACTGAAAATGGTCATTAGGTTTTGTTGCCCAATATTATTTTTCCTTCACCAATGGAAAGTACAAGTTAACTAAAGGGTCTTTTGTCAGTACTAAGCACATGACAAGTAGTGACAACCTTATGTCACAAGTAGATTATAGCTGAATGAAATAATATTTTGGTGATTATCACAATTTTATTATCAGTGGTAATATCTTGGAATTGTAAAGGTACTGAAAATGGTCATTAGGTTTTGTTGCCCAATATTATTTTTCCTTCACCAATGGAAAGTACAAGTTAACTAAAGGGTCTTTTGTCAGTACTAAGCACATGACAAGTAGTGACAACCTTATGTCACAAGTAGATTGTAGCTGAATGAAGTAATATTTTGGAGATTAACATAATTTTATTATTAGTGGTAATATCTTTTCAAAGAGGTTAATTTGAGTAGTGGCAACTTTAAGTGTAAATTTAGAATATAAATGACTTTTATTTCATTCCATCAATAAGTTTATACTGTATTGTTTGATTCATTCCTTTCAGGATGGAACTCCAAGGCCAAGGAAGATGGCACGAACACAGATGGCATAAGAAGATCAGACAGCCAATCAAGAAGCAGAAGAAGTAAGTGAAGATTTTGGAATTGTAAAGTTACTGAAAATGGTCATTAGGTTTTGTTGCCCAATATTATTTTTCCTTCACCAATGGAAAGTACAAGTAAAGTAAAAGGTCTTTTGTCAGTACTAAGCACATGACAAGTAGTGACAACCTTATGTCACAAGTAGATTGAAGCTGAATGAAGTAATATTTTGGAGATTAGCATAATTTTATTATTAGTGGTAATATCTTTTCAAAGAGGTTAATTTGAGTAGTGGCAACTTTAAGTGTAAATTTTAGAATGTAAATGACTTTTATTTCATTCCATCAATAAGTTTATACTGTATTGTTTGATTCATTCCTTTCAGGATGGAACTCCAAGGCCAAGGAAGATAGCACGAACACAGATGGCAGATGAAGATCAGACAGCCAATCAAGAAGCAGAAGAAGTAAGTGAAGATTTTGGAATTGTAAAGTTACTGAAAATGGTCATTAGGTTTTGTTGCCCAATATTATTTTTCCTTCACCAATGGAAAGTACAAGTAAAGTAAAGGGTCTTTTGTCAGTACTAAGCATATGACAAGTAGTGACAACCTTATGTCACAAGTAGATTGTAGCTGAATGAAGTAATATTTTGGAGATTAGCATAATTTTATTATTAGTGGTAATATCTTTTCAAAGAGGTTAATTTGAGTAGTGGCAACTTTAGGTGTAAATTTTAGAATCTAAATGACTTTTATTTCATTCCATCAATAAGTTTATACTGTATTGTTTGATTCATTCCTTTTAGGATGGAACTCCAAGGCCAAGGAAGATGGCACGAACACAGATGGCAGATGAAGATCAGACAGCCAATCAAGACGCAGAAGAAGTAAGTGAAGACTTTGGAATTGTAAAGTTACTGAAAATGGTCATTAGGTTTTGTTGCCCAATATTATTTTTCCTTCACCAATGGAAAGTACAAGTAAACTAAAGGGTCTTGTGTCAGTACTAAGCACATGACAAGTAGTGACAACCTTATGTCACAAGTAGATTATAGCTGAATGAAATAATATTTTGGTGATTATCACAATTTTATTATCAGTGGTAATATCTTGGAATTGTAAAGGTACTGAAAATGGTCATTAGGTTTTGTTGCCCAATATTATTTTTCCTTCACCAATGGAAAGTACAAGTTAACTAAAGGGTATTTTGTCAGTACTAAGCACATGACAAGTAGTGACAAGCTTATGTCACAAGTAGATTGTAGCTGAATGAAGTAATATTTTGGAGATTAGCATAATTTTATTATTAGTGGTAATATCTTTTCAAAGAGGTTAATTTGAGTAGTGGCAACTTTAAGTGTAAATTTTAGAATGTAAATGACTTTTATTTCATTCCATCAATAAGTTTATACTGTATTGTTTGATTCATTCCTTTCAGGATGGAACTCCAAGGCCAAGGAAGATGGCACCAACACAGATGACAGAAGAAGATCAGACAGCTAATCAAGAAGCAGAAGAAGTAAGTGAAGATTTTGGAATTGTAAAGTTACTGAAAATGGTCATTAGGTTTTGTTGCCCAATATTATTTTTCCTTCACCAATGGAAAGTACAAATAAACTAAAGGGTCTTTTGTCAGTACTAAGCACATGACAAGTAGTGACAACCTTATGTCACAAGTAGATTGAAGCTGAATGAAGTAATATCTTGGAGATTAGCATAATTTTATTATTAGTGGTAATATCTTTTCAAAGAGGTTAATTTGAGTAGTGGCAACTTTAAGTGTAAATTTTAGAATGTAAATGACTTTTATTTCATTCCATCAATAAGTTTATACTGTATTGTTTGATTCATTCCTTTCAGGATGGAACTCCAAGGCCAAGGAAGATGGCACGAACACAGATGGCAGATGAAGATCAGACAGCCAATCAAGAAGCAGAAGAAGTAAGTGAAGATGTTGGAATTGTAAAGTTACTGAAAATGGTCATTAGGTTTTGTTGCCCAATATTATTTTTCCTTCACCAATGGAAAGTACAAGTAAACTAAAGGGTCTTTTGTCAGTACTAAGCACATGACAAGTAGTGACAACCTTATGTCACAAGTAGATTGAAGCTGAATGAAGTAATATCTTGGAGATTAGCATAATTTTATTATTAGTGGTAATATCTTTTCAAAGAGGTTAATTTGAGTAGTGGCAACTTTAAGTGTAAATTTTAGAATGTAAATGACTTTTATTTCATTCCATCAATAAGTTTATACTGTATTGTTTGATTCATTCCTTTCAGGATGGAACTCCAAGGCCAAGGAAGATGGCACGAACACAGATGGCAGATGAAGATCAGACAGCCAATCAAGAAGCAGAAGAAGTAAGTGAAGATTTTGGAATTGTAAAGTTACTGAAAATGGTCATTAGGTTTTGTTGCCCAATATTATTTTTCCTTCACCAATGGAAAGTACAAGTAAAGTAAAGGGTCTTTTGTCAGTACTAAGCACATGACAAGTAGTGACAACCTTATGTCACAAGTAGATTGAAGCTGAATGAAGTAATATTTGGGAGATTAGCATAATTTTATTATTAGTGGTAATATCTTTTCAAAGAGGTTAATTTGAGTAGTGGCAACTTTAAGTGTAAATTTTAGAATGTAAATGACTTTTATTTCATTCCATTAATAAGTTTATACTGTATTGTTTGATTCATTCCTTTCAGGATGGAACTCCAAGGCCAAGGAAGATGGCGCGAACACAGATGGCAGATGAAGATCAGACAGCCAATCAAGAAGCAGAAGAAGTAAGTGAAGATTTTGGAATTGTAAAGTTACTGAAAATGGTCATTAGGTTTTGTTGCCCAATATTATTTTTCCTTCACCAATGGAAAGTACAAGTAAAGTAAAGGGTCTTTTGTCAGTACTAAGCACATGACAAGTAGTGACAACCTTATGTCACAAGTAGATTGAAGCTGAATGAAGTAATATTTTGGAGATTAGCATAATTTTATTATTAGTGGTAATATCTTTTCAAAGAGGTTAATTTGAGTAGTGGCAACTTTAAGTGTAAATTTTAGAATGTAAATGACTTTTATTTCATTCCATCAATAAGTTTATACTGTATTGTTTGATTCATTCCTTTCAGGATGGAACTCCAAGGCCAAGGAAGATGGCACGAACACAGATGGCAGAAGAAGATCAGACAGCCAATCAAGAAGCAGAAGAAGTAAGTGAAGATTTTGGAATTGTAAAGTTACTGAAAATGGTCATTAGGTTTTGTTGCCCAATATTATTTTTCCTTCACCAATGGAAAGTACAAGTAAACTAAAGGGTCTTTTGTCAGTACTCAGCACATGACAAGTAGTGACAACCTTATGTCACAAGTAGATTGAAGCTGAATGAAGTAATATTTTGGAGATTAGCATAATTTTATTATTAGTGGTAATATCTTTTCAAAGAGGTTAATTTGAGTAGTGGCAACTTTAAGTGTAAATTTTAGAATGTAAATGACTTTTATTTCATTCCATCAATAAGTTTATACTGTATTGTTTGATTCATTCCTTTCAGGATGGAACTCCAAGGCCAAGGAAGATGGCACGAACACAGATGGCAGATGAAGATCAGACAGCCAATCAAGAAGCAGAAGAAGTAAGTGAAGATTTTGGAATTGTAAAGTTACTGAAAATGGTCATTAGGTTTTGTTGCCCAATATTATTTTTCCTTCACCAATGGAAAGTACAAGTAAACTAAAGGGTCTTTTGTCAGTACTAAGCACATGACAAGTAGTGACAACCTCATGTCACAAGTAGATTGTATCTGAATGAAGTAATATTTTGGAGATTAGCATTATTTTTATTATTAGTGGTAATATCTTTTCAAAGAGGTTAATTTGAGTAGTGGCAACTTTAGGTGTAAATTTTAGAATCTAAATGACTTTTATTTCATTCCATCAATAAGTTTATACTGTATTGTTTGATTCATTCCTTTCAGGATGGAACTCCAAGGCCAAGGAAGATGGCACGAACACAGATGGCAGATGAAGATCAGACAGCCAATCAAGAAGCAGAAGAAGTAAGTGAAGATTTTGGAATTGTAAAGTTACTGAAAATGGTCATTAGGTTTTGTTGCCCAATATTATTTTTCCTTCACCAATGGAAAGTACAAGTAAAGTAAAGGGTCTTTTGTCAGTACTAAGCACATGACAAGTAGTGACAACCTTATGTCACAAGTAGATTGAAGCTGAATGAAGTAATATTTGGGAGATTAGCATAATTTTATTATTAGTGGTAATATCTTTTCAAAGAGGTTAATTTGAGTAGTGGCAACTTTAAGTGTAAATTTTAGAATGTAAATGACTTTTATTTCATTCCATCAATAAGTTTATACTGTATTGTTTGATTCATTCCTTTCAGGATGGAACTCCAAGGCCAAGGAAGATGGCACGAACACAGATGGCAGATGAAGATCAGACAGCCAATCAAGAAGCAGAAGAAGTAAGTGAAGATTTTGGAATTGTAAAGTTACTGAAAATGGTCATTAGGTTTTGTTGCCCAATATTATTTTTCCTTCACCAATGGAAAGTACAAGTAAAGTAAAGGGTCTTTTGTCAGTACTAAGCACATGACAAGTAGTGACAACCTTATGTCACAAGTAGATTGAAGCTGAATGAAGTAATATTTTGGAGATTAGCATAATTTTATTATTAGTGGTAATATCTTTTCAAAGAGGTTAATTTGAGTAGTGGCAACTTTAAGTGTAAATTTTAGAATGTAAATGACTTTTATTTCATTCCATCAATAAGTTTATACTGTATTGTTTGATTCATTCCTTTCAGGATGGAACTCCAAGGCCAAGGAAGATGGCACGAACACAGATGGCAGATGAAGATCAGACAGCCAATCAAGAAGCAGAAGAAGTAAGTGAAGATTTTGGAATTGTAAAGTTACTGAAAATGGTCATTAGGTTTTGTTGCCCAATATTATTTTTCCTTCACCAATGGAAAGTACAAGTAAAGTAAAGGGTCTTTTGTCAGTACTAAGCACATGACAAGTAGTGACAACCTTATGTCACAAGTAGATTGAAGCTGAATGAAGTAATATTTGGGAGATTAGCATAATTTTATTATTAGTGGTAATATCTTTTCAAAGAGGTTAATTTGAGTAGTGGCAACTTTAAGTGTAAATTTTAGAATGTAAATGACTTTTATTTCATTCCATCAATAAGTTTATACTGTATTGTTTGATTCATTCCTTTCAGGATGGAACTCCAAGGCCAAGGAAGATGGCACGAACACAGATGGCAGATGAAGATCAGACAGCCAATCAAGAAGCAGAAGAAGTAAGTGAAGATTTTGGAATTGTAAAGTTACTGAAAATGGTCATTAGGTTTTGTTGCCCAATATTATTTTTCCTTCACCAATGGAAAGTACAAGTAAACTAAAGGGTCTTTTGTCAGTACTAAGCACATGACAAGTAGTGACAACCTTATGTCACAAGTAGATTGAAGCTGAATGAAGTAATATTTTGGAGATTAGCATAATTTTATTATTAGTGGTAATATCTTTTCAAGGAGGTTAATTTGAGTAGTGGCAACTTTAAGTGTAAATTTTAGAATGTAAATGACTTTTATTTCATTCCATCAATAAGTTTATACTGTATTGTTTGATTCATTCCTTTCAGGATGGAACTCCAAGGCCAAGGAAGATGGCACGAACACAGATGGCAGATGAAGATCAGACAGCCAATCAAGAAGCAGAAGAAGTAAGTGAAGATTTTGGAATTGTAAAGTTACTGAAAATGGTCATTAGGTTTTGTTGCCCAATATTATTTTTCCTTCACCAATGGAAAGTACAAGTAAAGTAAAGGGTCTTTTGTCAGTACTAAGCACATGACAAGTAGTGACAACCTTATGTCACAAGTAGATTGTATCTGAATGAAGTAATATTTTGGAGATTAGCATAATTTTATTATTAGTGGTAATATCTTTTCAAAGAGGTTAATTTGAGTAGTGGCAACTTTAGGTGTAAATTTTAGAATCTAAATGACTTTTATTTCATTCCATCAATAAGTTTATACTGTATTGTTTGATTCATTCCTTTCAGGATGGAACTCCAAGGCCAAGGAAGATGGCACGAACACAGATGGCAGATGAAGATCAGACAGCCAATCAAGAAGCAGAAGAAGTAAGTGAAGATGTTGGAATTGTAAAGTTACTGAAAATGGTCATTAGGTTTTGTTGCCCAATATTATTTTTCCTTCACCAATGGAAAGTACAAGTAAAGTAAAGGGTCTTTTGTCAGTACTAAGCACATGACAAGTAGTGACAACCTTATGTCACAAGTAGATTGAAGCTGAATGAAGTAATATTTGGGAGATTAGCATAATTTTATTATTAGTGGTAATATCTTTTCAAAGAGGTTAATTTGAGTAGTGGCAACTTTAAGTGTAAATTTCAGAATGTAAATGACTTTTATTTCATTCCATCAATAAGTTTATACTGTATTGTTTGATTCATTCCTTTCAGGATGGAACTCCAAGGCCAAGGAAGATGGCACGAACACAGATGGCAGAAGAAGATCAGACAGCCAATCAAGAAGCAGAAGAAGTAAGTGAAGATTTTGGAATTGTAAAGTTACTGAAAATGGTCATTAGGTTTTGTTGCCCAATATTATTTTTCCTTCACCAATGGAAAGTACAAGTAAACTAAAGGGTCTTTTGTCAGTACTAAGCACATGACAAGTAGTGACAACCTTATGTCACAAGTAGATTGAAGCTGAATGAAGTAATATTTTGGAGATTAGCATAATTTTATTATTAGTGGTAATATCTTTTCAAAGAGGTTAATTTGAGTAGTGGCAACTTTAAGTGTAAATTTTAGAATGTAAATGACTTTTATTTCATTCCATCAATAAGTTTATACTGTATTGTTTGATTCATTCCTTTCAGGATGGAACTCCAAGGCCAAGGAAGATGGCACGAACACAGATGGCAGATGAAGATCAGACAGCCAATCAAGAAGCAGAAGAAGTAAGTGAAGATTTTGGAATTGTAAAGTTACTGAAAATGGTCATTAGGTTTTGTTGCCCAATATTATTTTTCCTTCACCAATGGAAAGTACAAGTAAACTAAAGGGTCTTTTGTCAGTACTAAGCACATGACAAGTAGTGACAACCTTATGTCACAAGTAGATTGAAGCTGAATGAAGTAATATTTTGGAGATTAGCATAATTTTATTATTAGTGGTAATATCTTTTCAAAGAGGTTAATTTGAGTAGTGGCAACTTTAAGTGTAAATTTTAGAATGTAAATGACTTTTATTTCATTCCATCAATAAGTTTATACTGTATTGTTTGATTCATTCCTTTCAGGATGGAACTCCAAGGCCAAGGAAGATGGCACGAACACAGATGGCAGATGAAGATCAGACAGCCAATCAAGAAGCAGAAGAAGTAAGTGAAGATTTTGGAATTGTAAAGTTACTGAAAATGGTCATTAGGTTTTGTTGCCCAATATTATTTTTCCTTCACCAATGGAAAGTACAAGTAAAGTAAAGGGTCTTTTGTCAGTACTAAGCACATGACAAGTAGTGACAACCTTATGTCACAAGTAGATTGAAGCTGAATGAAGTAATATTTGGGAGATTAGCATAATTTTATTATTAGTGGTAATATCTTTTCAAAGAGGTTAATTTGAGTAGTGGCAACTTTAGGTGTAAATTTTAGAATCTAAATGACTTTTATTTCATTCCATCAATAAGTTTATACTGTATTGTTTGATTCATTCCTTTCAGGATGGAACTCCAAGGCCAAGGAAGATGGCACGAACACAGATGGCAGATGAAGATCAGACAGCCAATCAAGAAGCAGAAGAAGTAAGTGAAGATTTTGGAATTGTAAAGTTACTGAAAATGGTCATTAGGTTTTGTTGCCCAATATTATTTTTCCTTCACCAATGGAAAGTACAAGTAAAGTAAAGGGTCTTTTGTCAGTACTAAGCACATGACAAGTAGTGACAACCTTATGTCACAAGTAGATTGAAGCTGAATGAAGTAATATTTGGGAGATTAGCATAATTTTATTATTAGTGGTAATATCTTTTCAAAGAGGTTAATTTGAGTAGTGGCAACTTTAAGTGTAAATTTTAGAATGTAAATGACTTTTATTTCATTCCATCAATAAGTTTATACTGTATTGTTTGATTCATTCCTTTCAGGATGGAACTCCAAGGCCAAGGAAGATGGCACGAACACAGATGGCAGAAGAAGATCAGACAGCCAATCAAGAAGCAGAAGAAGTAAGTGAAGATTTTGGAATTGTAAAGTTACTGAAAATGGTCATTAGGTTTTGTTGCCCAATATTATTTTTCCTTCACCAATGGAAAGTACAAGTAAACTAAAGGGTCTTTTGTCAGTACTAAGCACATGACAAGTAGTGACAACCTTATGTCACAAGTAGATTGAAGCTGAATGAAGTAATATTTGGGAGATTAGCATAATTTTATTATTAGTGGTAATATCTTTTCAAAGAGGTTAATTTGAGTAGTGGCAACTTTAAGTGTAAATTTTAGAATGTAAATGACTTTTATTTCATTCCATCAATAAGTTTATACTGTATTGTTTGATTCATTCCTTTCAGGATGGAACTCCAAGGCCAAGGAAGATGGCACGAACACAGATGGCAGATGAAGATCAGACAGCCAATCAAGAAGCAGAAGAAGTAAGTGAAGATTTTGGAATTGTAAAGTTACTGAAAATGGTCATTAGGTTTTGTTGCCCAATATTATTTTTCCTTCACCAATGGAAAGTACAAGTAAACTAAAGGGTCTTTTGTCAGTACTAAGCACATGACAAGTAGTGACAACCTTATGTCACAAGTAGATTGAAGCTGAATGAAGTAATATTTTGGAGATTAGCATAATTTTATTATTAGTGGTAATATCTTTTCAAAGAGGTTAATTTGAGTAGTGGCAACTTTAAGTGTAAATTTTAGAATGTAAATGACTTTTATTTCATTCCATCAATAAGTTTATACTGTATTGTTTGATTCATTCCTTTCAGGATGGAACTCCAAGGCCAAGGAAGATGGCACGAACACAGATGGCAGATGAAGATCAGACAGCCAATCAAGAAGCAGAAGAAGTAAGTGAAGATTTTGGAATTGTAAAGTTACTGAAAATGGTCATTAGGTTTTGTTGCCCAATATTATTTTTCCTTCACCAATGGAAAGTACAAGTAAACTAAAGGGTCTTTTGTCAGTACTAAGCACATGACAAGTAGTGACAACCTTATGTCACAAGTAGATTGTATCTGAATGAAGTAATATTTTGGAGATTAGCATAATTTTATTATTAGTGGTAATATCTTTTCAAAGAGGTTAATTTGAGTAGTGGCAACTTTAGGTGTAAATTTTAGAATCTAAATGACTTTTATTTCATTCCATCAATAAGTTTATACTGTATTGTTTGATTCATTCCTTTCAGGATGGAACTCCAAGGCCAAGGAAGATGGCACGAACACAGATGGCAGATGAAGATCAGACAGCCAATCAAGAAGCAGAAGAAGTAAGTGAAGATTTTGGAATTGTAAAGTTACTGAAAATGGTCATTAGGTTTTGTTGCCCAATATTATTTTTCCTTCACCAATGGAAAGTACAAGTAAAGTAAAGGGTCTTTTGTCAGTACTAAGCACATGACAAGTAGTGACAACCTTATGTCACAAGTAGATTGAAGCTGAATGAAGTAATATTTGGGAGATTAGCATAATTTTATTATTAGTGGTAATATCTTTTCAAAGAGGTTAATTTGAGTAGTGGCAACTTTAAGTGTAAATTTTAGAATGTAAATGACTTTTATTTCATTCCATCAATAAGTTTATACTGTATTGTTTGATTCATTCCTTTCAGGATGGAACTCCAAGGCCAAGGAAGATGGCACGAACACAGATGGCAGATGAAGATCAGACAGCCAATCAAGAAGCAGAAGAAGTAAGTGAAGATTTTGGAATTGTAAAGTTACTGAAAATGGTCATTAGGTTTTGTTGCCCAATATTATTTTTCCTTCACCAATGGAAAGTACAAGTAAAGTAAAGGGTCTTTTGTCAGTACTAAGCACATGACAAGTAGTGACAACCTTATGTCACAAGTAGATTGAAGCTGAATGAAGTAATATTTTGGAGATTAGCATAATTTTATTATTAGTGGTAATATCTTTTCAAAGAGGTTAATTTGAGTAGTGGCAACTTTAAGTGTAAATTTTAGAATGTAAATGACTTTTATTTCATTCCATCAATAAGTTTATACTGTATTGTTTGATTCATTCCTTTCAGGATGGAACTCCAAGGCCAAGGAAGATGGCACGAACACAGATGGCAGATGAAGATCAGACAGCCAATCAAGAAGCAGAAGAAGTAAGTGAAGATTTTGGAATTGTAAAGTTACTGAAAATGGTCATTAGGTTTTGTTGCCCAATATTATTTTTCCTTCACCAATGGAAAGTACAAGTAAAGTAAAGGGTCTTTTGTCAGTACTAAGCACATGACAAGTAGTGACAACCTTATGTCACAAGTAGATTGAAGCTGAATGAAGTAATATTTGGGAGATTAGCATAATTTTATTATTAGTGGTAATATCTTTTCAAAGAGGTTAATTTGAGTAGTGGCAACTTTAAGTGTAAATTTTAGAATCTAAATGACTTTTATTTCATTCCATCAATAAGTTTATGCTGTATTGTTTGATTCATTCCTTTCAGGATGGAACTCCAAGGCCAAGGAAGATGGCACGAACACAGATGGCAGAAGAAGATCAGACAGCCAATCAAGAAGCAGAAGAAGTAAGTGAAGATTTTGGAATTGTAAAGTTACTGAAAATGGTCATTAGGTTTTGTTGCCCAATATTATTTTTCCTTCACCAATGGAAAGTACAAGTAAAGTAAAGGGTCTTTTGTCAGTACTAAGCACATGACAAGTCGTGACAACCTTATGTCACAAGTAGATTGAAGCTGAATGAAGTAATATTTTGGAGATTAGCATAATTTTATTATTAGTGGTAATATCTTTTCAAAGAGGTTAATTTGAGTAGTGGCAACTTTAAGTGTAAATTTTAGAATGTAAATGACTTTTATTTCATTCCATCAATAAGTTTATACTGTATTGTTTGATTCATTCCTTTCAGGATGGAACTCCAAGGCCAAGGAAGATGGCACGAACACAGATGGCAGATGAAGATCAGACAGCCAATCAAGAAGCAGAAGAAGTAAGTGAAGATTTTGGAATTGTAAAGTTACTGAAAATGGTCATTAGGTTTTGTTGCCCAATATTATTTTTCCTTCACCAATGGAAAGTACAAGTAAAGTAAAGGGTCTTTTGTCAGTACTAAGCACATGACAAGTAGTGACAACCTTATGTCACAAGTAGATTGTATCTGAATGAAGTAATATTTTGGAGATTAGCATAATTTTATTATTAGTTGTAATATCTTTTCAAAGAGGTTAATTTGAGTAGTGGCAACTTTAAGTGTAAATTTTAGAATGTAAATGACTTTTATTTCATTCCATCAATAAGTTTATACTGTATTGTTTGATTCATTCCTTTCAGGATGGAACTCCAAGGCCAAGGAAGATGGCACGAACACAGATGGCAGAAGAAGATCAGACAGCCAATCAAGAAGCAGAAGAAGTAAGTGAAGATTTTGGAATTGTAAAGTTACTGAAAATGGTCATTAGGTTTTGTTGCCCAATATTATTTTTCCTTCACCAATGGAAAGTACAAGTAAACTAAAGGGTCTTTTGTCAGTACTAAGCACATGACAAGTAGTGACAACCTTATGTCACAAGTAGATTGAAGCTGAATGAAGTAATATTTTGGAGATTAGCATAATTTTATTATTAGTGGTAATATCTTTTCAAAGAGGTTAATTTGAGTAGTGGCAACTTTAAGTGTAAATTTTAGAATGTAAATGACTTTTATTTCATTCCATCAATAAATTTATACTGTATTGTTTGATTCATTCCTTTCAGGATGGAACTCCAAGGCCAAGGAAGATGGCACGAACACAGATGGCAGATGAAGATCAGACAGCCAATCAAGAAGCAGAAGAAGTAAGTGAAGATTTTGGAATTGTAAAGTTACTGAAAATGGTCATTAGGTTTTGTTGCCCAATATTATTTTTCCTTCACCAATGGAAAGTACAAGTAAACTAAAGGGTCTTTTGTCAGTACTAAGCACATGACAAGTAGTGACAACCTTATGTCACAAGTAGATTATAGCTGAATGAAGTAATATTTTGGTGATTATCACAATTTTATTATCAGTGGTAATATCTTTTCAAAGAGGTTAATTTGAGTAGTGGCAACTTTAGGTGTAAATTTTAGAATCTAAATGACTTTTATTTCATTCCATCAATAAGTTTATACTGTATTGTTTGATTCATTCCTTTCAGGATGGAACTCCAAGGCCAAGGAAGATGGCACGAACACAGATGGCAGAAGAAGATCAGACAGCCAATCAAGAAGCAGAAGAAGTAAGTGAAGATTTTGGAATTGTAAAGTTACTGAAAATGGTCATTAGGTTTTGTTGCCCAATATTATTTTTCCTTCACCAATGGAAAGTACAAGTAAACTAAAGGGTCTTTTGTCAGTACTAAGCACATGACAAGTAGTGACAACCTTATGTCACAAGTAGATTGTAGCTGAATGAAGTAATATTTTGGAGATTAGCATAATTTTATTATTAGTGGTAATATCTTTTCAAAGAGGTTAATTTGAGTAGTGGCAACTTTAGGTGTAAATTTTAGAATGTAAATGACTTTTATTTCATTCCATCAATAAGTTTATACTGTATTGTTTGATTCATTCCTTTCAGGATGGAACTCCAAGGCCAAGGAAGATGGCACGAACACAGATGGCAGATGAAGATCAGACAGCCAATCAAGAAGCAGAAGAAGTAAGTGAAGACTTTGGAATTGTAAAGTTACTGAAAATGGTCATTAGGTTTTGTTGCCCAATATTATTTTTCCTTCACCAATGGAAAGTACAAGTAAACTAAAGGGTCTTGTGTCAGTACTAAGCACATGACAAGTAGTGACAACCTTATGTCACAAGTAGATTATAGCTGAATGAAGTAATATTTTGGAGATTAGCATAATTTTATTATTAGTGGTAATATCTTTTCAAAGAGGTTAATTTGAGTAGTGGCAACTTTAAGTGTAAATTTTAGAATGTAAATGACTTTTATTTCATTCCATCAATAAATTTATACTGTATTGTTTGATTCATTCCTTTCAGGATGGAACTCCAAGGCCAAGGAAGATGGCACGAACACAGATGGCAGATGAAGATCAGACAGCCAATCAAGAAGCAGAAGAAGTAAGTGAAGATTTTGGAATTGTAAAGTTACTGAAAATGGTCATTAGGTTTTGTTGCCCAATATTATTTTTCCTTCACCAATGGAAAGTACAAGTAAACTAAAGGGTCTTTTGTCAGTACTAAGCACATGACAAGTAGTGACAACCTTATGTCACAAGTAGATTGTATCTGAATGAAGTAATATTTTGGAGATTAGCATAATTTTATTATTAGTGGTAATATCTTTTCAAAGAGGTTAATTTGAGTAGTGGCAACTTTAGGTGTAAATTTTAGAATCTAAATGACTTTTATTTCATTCCATCAATACGTTTATACTGTATTGTTTGATTCATTCCTTTCAGGATGGAACTCCAAGGCCAAGGAAGATGGCACGAACACAGATGGCAGAAGAAGATCAGACAGCCAATCAAGAAGCAGAAGAAGTAAGTGAAGATTTTGGAATTGTAAAGTTACTGAAAATGGTCATTAGGTTTTGTTGCCCAATATTATTTTTCCTTCACCAATGGAAAGTACAAGTAAACTAAAGGGTCTTTTGTCAGTACTAAGCACATGACAAGTAGTGACAACCTTATGTCACAAGTAGATTGTAGCTGAATGAAGTAATATTTTGGAGATTAGCATAATTTTATTATTAGTGGTAATATCTTTTCAAAGAGGTTAATTTGAGTAGTGGCAACTTTAAGTGTAAATTTTAGAATGTAAATGACTTTTATTTCATTCCATCAATAAGTTTATACTGTATTGTTTGATTCATTCCTTTCAGGATGGAACTCCAAGGCCAAGGAAGATGGCACGAACACAGATGGCAGATGAAGATCAGACAGCCAATCAAGAAGCAGAAGAAGTAAGTGAAGACTTTGGAATTGTAAAGTTACTGAAAATGGTCATTAGGTTTTGTTGCCCAATATTATTTTTCCTTCACCAATGGAAAGTACAAGTAAACTAAAGGGTCTTGTGTCAGTACTAAGCACATGACAAGTAGTGACAACCTTATGTCACAAGTAGATTATAGCTGAATGAAGTAATATTTTGGTGATTATCACAATTTTATTATCAGTGGTAATATCTTTTCAAAGAGGTTAATTTGAGTAGTGGCAACTTTAGGTGTAAATTTTAGAATCTAAATGACTTTTATTTCATTCCATCAATAAGTTTATACTGTATTGTTTGATTCATTCCTTTCAGGATGGAACTCCAAGGCCAAGGAAGATGGCACGAACACAGATGGCAGAAGAAGATCAGACAGCCAATCAAGAAGCAGAAGAAGTAAGTGAAGATTTTGGAATTGTAAAGTTACTGAAAATGGTCATTAGGTTTTGTTGCCCAATATTATTTTTCCTTCACCAATGGAAAGTACAAGTAAACTAAAGGGTCTTTTGTCAGTACTAAGCACATGACAAGTAGTGACAACCTTATGTCACAAGTAGATTGTATCTGAATGAAGTAATATTTTGGAGATTAGCATAATTTTATTATTAGTGGTAATATCTTTTCAAAGAGGTTAATTTGAGTAGTGGCAACTTTAGGTGTAAATTTTAGAATCTAAATGACTTTTATTTCATTCCATCAATAAGTTTATACTGTATTGTTTGATTCATTCCTTTCAGGATGGAACTCCAAGGCCAAGGAAGATGGCACGAACACAGATGGCAGATGAAGATCAGACAGCCAATCAAGAAGCAGAAGTAAGTGAAGATTTTGGAATTGTAAAGTTACTGAAAATGGTCATTAGGTTTTGTTGCCCAATATTATTTTTCCTTCACCAATGGAAAGTACAAGTAAAGTAAAGGGTCTTTTGTCAGTACTAAGCACATGACAAGTAGTGACAACCTTATGTCACAAGTAGATTATAGCTGAATGAAGTAATATTTTGGTGATTATCACAATTTTATTATCAGTGGTAATATCTTTTCAAAGAGGTTAATTTGAGTAGTGGCAACTTTAGGTGTAAATATTAAAATCTAAATGACTTTTATTTCATTCCATCAATAAGTTTATACTGTATTGTTTGATTCATTCCTTTCAGGATGGAACTCCAAGGCCAAGGAAGATGGCACGAACACAGATGGCAGAAGAAGATCAGACAGCCAATCAAGAAGCAGAAGAAGTAAGTGAAGATTTTGGAATTGTAAAGTTACTGAAAATGGTCATTAGGTTTTGTTGCCCAATATTATTTTTCCTTCACCAATGGAAAGTACAAGTAAACTAAAGGGTCTTTTGTCAGTACTAAGCACATGACAAGTAGTGACAACCTTATGTCACAAGTAGATTGTAGCTGAATGAAGTAATATTTTGGAGATTAGCATAATTTTATTATTAGTGGTAATATCTTTTCAAAGAGGTTAATTTGAGTAGTGGCAACTTTAAGTGTAAATTTTAGAATGTAAATGACTTTTATTTCATTCCATCAATAAGTTTATACTGTATTGTTTGATTCATTCCTTTCAGGATGGAACTCCAAGGCCAAGGAAGATGGCACGAACACAGATGGCAGATGAAGATCAGACAGCCAATCAAGAAGCAGAAGAAGTAAGTGAAGACTTTGGAATTGTAAAGTTACTGAAAATGGTCATTAGGTTTTGTTGCCCAATATTATTTTTCCTTCACCAATGGAAAGTACAAGTAAACTAAAGGGTCTTGTGTCAGTACTAAGCACATGACAAGTAGTGACAACCTTATGTCACAAGTAGATTATAGCTGAATGAAGTAATATTTTGGTGATTATCACAATTTTATTATCAGTGGTAATATCTTTTCAAAGAGGTTAATTTGAGTAGTGGCAACTTTAGGTGTAAATTTTAGAATCTAAATGACTTTTATTTCATTCCATCAATAAGTTTATACTGTATTGTTTGATTCATTCCTTTCAGGATGGAACTCCAAGGCCAAGGAAGATGGCACGAACACAGATGGCAGAAGAAGATCAGACAGCCAATCAAGAAGCAGAAGAAGTAAGTGAAGATTTTGGAATTGTAAAGTTACTGAAAATGGTCATTAGGTTTTGTTGCCCAATATTATTTTTCCTTCACCAATGGAAAGTACAAGTAAAGTAAAGGGTCTTTTGTCAGTACTAAGCACATGACAAGTAGTGACAACCTTATGTCACAAGTAGATTGTAGCTGAATGAAGTAATATTTTGGAGATTAGCATAATTTTATTATTAGTGGTAATATCTTTTCAAAGAGGTTAATTTGAGTAGTGGCAACTTTAAGTGTAAATTTTAGAATGTAAATGACTTTTATTTCATTCCATCAATAAGTTTATACTGTATTGTTTGATTCATTCCTTTCAGGATGGAACTCCAAGGCCAAGGAAGATGGCACGAACACAGATGGCAGATGAAGATCAGACAGCCAATCAAGAAGCAGAAGAAGTAAGTGAAGACTTTGGAATTGTAAAGTTACTGAAAATGGTCATTAGGTTTTGTTGCCCAATATTATTTTTCCTTCACCAATGGAAAGTACAAGTAAACTAAAGGGTCTTGTGTCAGTACTAAGCACATGACAAGTAGTGACAACCTTATGTCACAAGTAGATTATAGCTGAATGAAGTAATATTTTGGTGATTATCACAATTTTATTATCAGTGGTAATATCTTTTCAAAGAGGTTAATTTGAGTAGTGGCAACTTTAGGTGTAAATATTAAAATCTAAATGACTTTTATTTCATTCCATCAATAAGTTTATACTGTATTGTTTGATTCATTCCTTTCAGGATGGAACTCCAAGGCCAAGGAAGATGGCACGAACACAGATGGCAGATGAAGATCAGACAGCCAATCAAGAAGCAGAAGAAGTAAGTGAAGATTTTGGAATTGTAAAGTTACTGAAAATGGTCATTAGGTTTTGTTGCCCAATATTATTTTTCCTTCACCAATGGAAAGTACAAGTAAACTAAAGGGTCTTTTGTCAGTACTAAGCACATGACAAGTAGTGACAACCTTATGTCACAAGTAGATTGAAGCTGAATGAAGTAATATTTTGGAGATTAGCATAATTTTATTATTAGTGGTAATATCTTTTCAAAGAGGTTAATTTGAGTAGTGGCAACTTTAAGTGTAAATTTCAGAATCTAAATGACTTTTATTTCATTCCATCAATAAGTTTATGCTGTATTGTTTGATTCATTCCTTTCAGGATGGAACTCCAAGGCCAAGGAAGATGGCACGAACACAGATGGCAGATGAAGATCAGACAGCCAATCAAGAAGCAGAAGAAGTAAGTGAAGATTTTGGAATTGTAAAGTTACTGAAAATGGTCATTAGGTTTTGTTGCCCAATATTATTTTTCCTTCACCAATGGAAAGTACAAGTTAACTAAAGGGTCTTTTGTCAGTACTAAGCACATGACAAGTAGTGACAACCTTATGTCACAAGTAGATTATAGCTGAATGAAGTAATATTTTGGTGATTATCACAATTTTATTATCAGTGGTAATATCTTTTCAAAGAGGTTAATTTGAGTAGTGGCAACTTTAGGTGTAAATATTAAAATCTAAATGACTTTTATTTCATTCCATCAATAAGTTTATACTGTATTGTTTGATTCATTCCTTTCAGGATGGAACTCCAAGGCCAAGGAAGATGGCACGAACACAGATGGCAGAAGAAGATCAGACAGCCAATCAAGAAGCAGAAGAAGTAAGTGAAGATTTTGGAATTGTAAAGTTACTGAAAATGGTCATTAGGTTTTGTTGCCCAATATTATTTTTCCTTCACCAATGGAAAGTACAAGTAAACTAAAGGGTCTTTTGTCAGTACTAAGCACATGACAAGTAGTGACAACCTTATGTCACAAGTAGATTGAAGCTGAA
This sequence comes from Glandiceps talaboti, assembly GCF_964340395.1. Lineage (NCBI taxonomy): Eukaryota > Metazoa > Hemichordata > Enteropneusta > Spengelidae > Glandiceps > Glandiceps talaboti. The sequence goes on along the minus strand of NC_135567.1, from coordinate 1,813,307 downwards.
TGAAGTAATATTTTGGAGATTAGCATAATTTTATTATTAGTGGTAATATCTTTTCAAAGAGGTTAATTTGAGTAGTGGCAACTTTAAGTGTAAATTTTAGAATGTAAATGACTTTTATTTCATTCCATCAATAAATTTATACTGTATTGTTTGATTCATTCCTTTCAGGATGGAACTCCAAGGCCAAGGAAGATGGCACGAACACAGATGGCAGATGAAGATCAGACAGCCAATCAAGAAGCAGAAGAAGTAAGTGAAGATTTTGGAATTGTAAAGTTACTGAAAATGGTCATTAGGTTTTGTTGCCCAATATTATTTTTCCTTCACCAATGGAAAGTACAAGTAAACTAAAGGGTCTTTTGTCAGTACTAAGCACATGACAAGTAGTGACAACCTTATGTCACAAGTAGATTGTATCTGAATGAAGTAATATTTTGGAGATTAGCATAATTTTATTATTAGTGGTAATATCTTTTCAAAGAGGTTAATTTGAGTAGTGGCAACTTTAGGTGTAAATTTTAGAATCTAAATGACTTTTATTTCATTCCATCAATAAGTTTATACTGTATTGTTTGATTCATTCCTTTCAGGATGGAACTCCAAGGCCAAGGAAGATGGCACGAACACAGATGGCAGATGAAGATCAGACAGCCAATCAAGAAGCAGAAGTAAGTGAAGATTTTGGAATTGTAAAGTTACTGAAAATGGTCATTAGGTTTTGTTGCCCAATATTATTTTTCCTTCACCAATGGAAAGTACAAGTAAAGTAAAGGGTCTTTTGTCAGTACTAAGCACATGACAAGTAGTGACAACCTTATGTCACAAGTAGATTATAGCTGAATGAAGTAATATTTTGGTGATTATCACAATTTTATTATCAGTGGTAATATCTTTTCAAAGAGGTTAATTTGAGTAGTGGCAACTTTAAGTGTAAATATTAAAATCTAAATGACTTTTATTTCATTCCATCAATAAGTTTATACTGTATTGTTTGATTCATTCCTTTCAGGATGGAACTCCAAGGCCAAGGAAGATGGCACGAACACAGATGGCAGAAGAAGATCAGACAGCCAATCAAGAAGCAGAAGAAGTAAGTGAAGATTTTGGAATTGTAAAGTTACTGAAAATGGTCATTAGGTTTTGTTGCCCAATATTATTTTTCCTTCACCAATGGAAAGTACAAGTAAACTAAAGGGTCTTTTGTCAGTACTAAGCACATGACAAGTAGTGACAACCTTATGTCACAAGTAGATTGTAGCTGAATGAAGTAATATTTTGGAGATTAGCATAATTTTATTATTAGTGGTAATATCTTTTCAAAGAGGTTAATTTGAGTAGTGGCAACTTTAAGTGTAAATTTTAGAATGTAAATGACTTTTATTTCATTCCATCAATAAGTTTATACTGTATTGTTTGATTCATTCCTTTCAGGATGGAACTCCAAGGCCAAGGAAGATGGCACGAACACAGATGGCAGATGAAGATCAGACAGCCAATCAAGAAGCAGAAGAAGTAAGTGAAGACTTTGGAATTGTAAAGTTACTGAAAATGGTCATTAGGTTTTGTTGCCCAATATTATTTTTCCTTCACCAATGGAAAGTACAAGTAAACTAAAGGGTCTTGTGTCAGTACTAAGCACATGACAAGTAGTGACAACCTTATGTCACAAGTAGATTATAGCTGAATGAAGTAATATTTTGGTGATTATCACAATTTTATTATCAGTGGTAATATCTTTTCAAAGAGGTTAATTTGAGTAGTGGCAACTTTAGGTGTAAATTTTAGATTCTAAATGACTTTTATTTCATTCCATCAATAAGTTTATACTGTATTGTTTGATTCATTCCTTTCAGGATGGAACTCCAAGGCCAAGGAAGATGGCACGAACACAGATGGCAGAAGAAGATCAGACAGCCAATCAAGAAGCAGAAGAAGTAAGTGAAGATTTTGGAATTGTAAAGTTACTGAAAATGGTCATTAGGTTTTGTTGCCCAATATTATTTTTCCTTCACCAATGGAAAGTACAAGTAAACTAAAGGGTCTTTTGTCAGTACTAAGCACATGACAAGTAGTGACAACCTTATGTCACAAGTAGATTGTAGCTGAATGAAGTAATATTTTGGAGATTAGCATAATTTTATTATTAGTGGTAATATCTTTTCAAAGAGGTTAATTTGAGTAGTGGCAACTTTAGGTGTAAATTTTAGAATGTAAATGACTTTTATTTCATTCCATCAATAAGTTTATACTGTATTGTTTGATTCATTCCTTTCAGGATGGAACTCCAAGGCCAAGGAAGATGGCACGAACACAGATGGCAGATGAAGATCAGACAGCCAATCAAGAAGCAGAAGAAGTAAGTGAAGACTTTGGAATTGTAAAGTTACTGAAAATGGTCATTAGGTTTTGTTGCCCAATATTATTTTTCCTTCACCAATGGAAAGTACAAGTAAACTAAAGGGTCTTGTGTCAGTACTAAGCACATGACAAGTAGTGACAACCTTATGTCACAAGTAGATTATAGCTGAATGAAGTAATATTTTGGAGATTAGCATAATTTTATTATTAGTGGTAATATCTTTTCAAAGAGGTTAATTTGAGTAGTGGCAACTTTAAGTGTAAATTTTAGAATGTAAATGACTTTTATTTCATTCCATCAATAAATTTATACTGTATTGTTTGATTCATTCCTTTCAGGATGGAACTCCAAGGCCAAGGAAGATGGCACGAACACAGATGGCAGATGAAGATCAGACAGCCAATCAAGAAGCAGAAGAAGTAAGTGAAGATTTTGGAATTGTAAAGTTACTGAAAATGGTCATTAGGTTTTGTTGCCCAATATTATTTTTCCTTCACCAATGGAAAGTACAAGTAAAGTAAAGGGTCTTTTGTCAGTACTAAGCACATGACAAGTAGTGACAACCTTATGTCACAAGTAGATTATAGCTGAATGAAGTAATATTTTGGTGATTATCACAATTTTATTATCAGTGGTAATATCTTTTCAAAGAGGTTAATTTGAGTAGTGGCAACTTTAGGTGTAAATATTAAAATCTAAATGACTTTTATTTCATTCCATCAATAAGTTTATACTGTATTGTTTGATTCATTCCTTTCAGGATGGAACTCCAAGGCCAAGGAAGATGGCACGAACACAGATGGCAGAAGAAGATCAGACAGCCAATCAAGAAGCAGAAGAAGTAAGTGAAGATTTTGGAATTGTAAAGTTACTGAAAATGGTCATTAGGTTTTGTTGCCCAATATTATTTTTCCTTCACCAATGGAAAGTACAAGTAAACTAAAGGGTCTTTTGTCAGTACTAAGCACATGACAAGTAGTGACAACCTTATGTCACAAGTAGATTGTAGCTGAATGAAGTAATATTTTGGAGATTAGCATAATTTTATTATTAGTGGTAATATCTTTTCAAAGAGGTTAATTTGAGTAGTGGCAACTTTAAGTGTAAATTTTAGAATGTAAATGACTTTTATTTCATTCCATCAATAAGTTTATACTGTATTGTTTGATTCATTCCTTTCAGGATGGAACTCCAAGGCCAAGGAAGATGGCACGAACACAGATGGCAGATGAAGATCAGACAGCCAATCAAGAAGCAGAAGAAGTAAGTGAAGACTTTGGAATTGTAAAGTTACTGAAAATGGTCATTAGGTTTTGTTGCCCAATATTATTTTTCCTTCACCAATGGAAAGTACAAGTAAACTAAAGGGTCTTGTGTCAGTACTAAGCACATGACAAGTAGTGACAACCTTATGTCACAAGTAGATTATAGCTGAATGAAGTAATATTTTGGTGATTATCACAATTTTATTATCAGTGGTAATATCTTTTCAAAGAGGTTAATTTGAGTAGTGGCAACTTTAGGTGTAAATTTTAGAATCTAAATGACTTTTATTTCATTCCATCAATAAGTTTATACTGTATTGTTTGATTCATTCCTTTCAGGATGGAACTCCAAGGCCAAGGAAGATGGCACGAACACAGATGGCAGAAGAAGATCAGACAGCCAATCAAGAAGCAGAAGAAGTAAGTGAAGATTTTGGAATTGTAAAGTTACTGAAAATGGTCATTAGGTTTTGTTGCCCAATATTATTTTTCCTTCACCAATGGAAAGTACAAGTAAACTAAAGGGTCTTTTGTCAGTACTAAGCACATGACAAGTAGTGACAACCTTATGTCACAAGTAGATTGTATCTGAATGAAGTAATATTTTGGAGATTAGCATAATTTTATTATTAGTGGTAATATCTTTTCAAAGAGGTTAATTTGAGTAGTGGCAACTTTAGGTGTAAATTTTAGAATCTAAATGACTTTTATTTCATTCCATCAATAAGTTTATACTGTATTGTTTGATTCATTCCTTTCAGGATGGAACTCCAAGGCCAAGGAAGATGGCACGAACACAGATGGCAGATGAAGATCAGACAGCCAATCAAGAATCAGAAGTAAGTGAAGATTTTGGAATTGTAAAGTTACTGAAAATGGTCATTAGGTTTTGTTGCCCAATATTATTTTTCCTTCACCAATGGAAAGTACAAGTAAAGTAAAGGGTCTTTTGTCAGTACTAAGCACATGACAAGTAGTGACAACCTTATGTCACAAGTAGATTATAGCTGAATGAAGTAATATTTTGGAGATTAGCATAATTTTATTATTAGTGGTAATATCTTTTCAAAGAGGTTAATTTGAGTAGTGGCAACTTTAAGTGTAAATTTTAGAATGTAAATGACTTTTATTTCATTCCATCAATAAGTTTATACTGTATTGTTTGATTCATTCCTTTCAGGATGGAACTCCAAGGCCAAGGAAGATGGCACGAACACAGATGGCAGATGAAGATCAGACAGCCAATCAAGAAGCAGAAGAAGTAAGTGAAGACTTTGGAATTGTAAAGTTACTGAAAATGGTCATTAGGTTTTGTTGCCCAATATTATTTTTCCTTCACCAATGGAAAGTACAAGTAAACTAAAGGGTCTTGTGTCAGTACTAAGCACATGACAAGTAGTGACAACCTTATGTCACAAGTAGATTATAGCTGAATGAAGTAATATTTTGGTGATTATCACAATTTTATTATCAGTGGTAATATCTTTTCAAAGAGGTTAATTTGAGTAGTGGCAACTTTAGGTGTAAATTTTAGAATCTAAATGACTTTTATTTCATTCCATCAATAAGTTTATACTGTATTGTTTGATTCATTCCTTTCAGGATGGAACTCCAAGGCCAAGGAAGATGGCACGAACACAGATGGCAGAAGAAGATCAGACAGCCAATCAAGAAGCAGAAGAAGTAAGTGAAGATTTTGGAATTGTAAAGTTACTGAAAATGGTCATTAGGTTTTGTTGCCCAATATTATTTTTCCTTCACCAATGGAAAGTACAAGTAAAGTAAAGGGTCTTTTGTCAGTACTAAGCACATGACAAGTAGTGACAACCTTATGTCACAAGTAGATTGTAGCTGAATGAAGTAATATTTTGGAGATTAGCATAATTTTATTATTAGTGGTAATATCTTTTCAAAGAGGTTAATTTGAGTAGTGGCAACTTTAAGTGTAAATTTTAGAATGTAAATGACTTTTATTTCATTCCATCAATAAGTTTATACTGTATTGTTTGATTCATTCCTTTCAGGATGGAACTCCAAGGCCAAGGAAGATGGCACGAACACAGATGGCAGATGAAGATCAGACAGCCAATCAAGAAGCAGAAGAAGTAAGTGAAGACTTTGGAATTGTAAAGTTACTGAAAATGGTCATTAGGTTTTGTTGCCCAATATTATTTTTCCTTCACCAATGGAAAGTACAAGTAAACTAAAGGGTCTTGTGTCAGTACTAAGCACATGACAAGTAGTGACAACCTTATGTCACAAGTAGATTATAGCTGAATGAAGTAATATTTTGGTGATTATCACAATTTTATTATCAGTGGTAATATCTTTTCAAAGAGGTTAATTTGAGTAGTGGCAACTTTAGGTGTAAATATTAAAATCTAAATGACTTTTATTTCATTCCATCAATAAGTTTATACTGTATTGTTTGATTCATTCCTTTCAGGATGGAACTCCAAGGCCAAGGAAGATGGCACGAACACAGATGGCAGATGAAGATCAGACAGCCAATCAAGAAGCAGAAGAAGTAAGTGAAGATTTTGGAATTGTAAAGTTACTGAAAATGGTCATTAGGTTTTGTTGCCCAATATTATTTTTCCTTCACCAATGGAAAGTACAAGTAAACTAAAGGGTCTTTTGTCAGTACTAAGCACATGACAAGTAGTGACAACCTTATGTCACAAGTAGATTGAAGCTGAATGAAGTAATATTTTGGAGATTAGCATAATTTTATTATTAGTGGTAATATCTTTTCAAAGAGGTTAATTTGAGTAGTGGCAACTTTAAGTGTAAATTTCAGAATCTAAATGACTTTTATTTCATTCCATCAATAAGTTTATGCTGTATTGTTTGATTCATTCCTTTCAGGATGGAACTCCAAGGCCAAGGAAGATGGCACGAACACAGATGGCAGATGAAGATCAGACAGCCAATCAAGAAGCAGAAGAAGTAAGTGAAGATTTTGGAATTGTAAAGTTACTGAAAATGGTCATTAGGTTTTGTTGCCCAATATTATTTTTCCTTCACCAATGGAAAGTACAAGTTAACTAAAGGGTCTTTTGTCAGTACTAAGCACATGACAAGTAGTGACAACCTTATGTCACAAGTAGATTATAGCTGAATGAAGTAATATTTTGGTGATTATCACAATTTTATTATCAGTGGTAATATCTTTTCAAAGAGGTTAATTTGAGTAGTGGCAACTTTAGGTGTAAATATTAAAATCTAAATGACTTTTATTTCATTCCATCAATAAGTTTATACTGTATTGTTTGATTCATTCCTTTCAGGATGGAACTCCAAGGCCAAGGAAGATGGCACGAACACAGATGGCAGAAGAAGATCAGACAGCCAATCAAGAAGCAGAAGAAGTAAGTGAAGATTTTGGAATTGTAAAGTTACTGAAAATGGTCATTAGGTTTTGTTGCCCAATATTATTTTTCCTTCACCAATGGAAAGTACAAGTAAACTAAAGGGTCTTTTGTCAGTACTAAGCACATGACAAGTAGTGACAACCTTATGTCACAAGTAGATTGTAGCTGAATGAAGTAATATTTTGGAGATTAGCATAATTTTATTATTAGTGGTAATATCTTTTCAAAGAGGTTAATTTGAGTAGTGGCAACTTTAAGTGTAAATTTTAGAATGTAAATGACTTTTATTTCATTCCATCAATAAGTTTATACTGTATTGTTTGATTCATTCCTTTCAGGATGGAACTCCAAGGCCAAGGAAGATGGCACGAACACAGATGGCAGATGAAGATCAGACAGCCAATCAAGAAGCAGAAGAAGTAAGTGAAGACTTTGGAATTGTAAAGTTACTGAAAATGGTCATTAGGTTTTGTTGCCCAATATTATTTTTCCTTCACCAATGGAAAGTACAAGTAAACTAAAGGGTCTTGTGTCAGTACTAAGCACATGACAAGTAGTGACAACCTTATGTCACAAGTAGATTATAGCTGAATGAAGTAATATTTTGGTGATTATCACAATTTTATTATCAGTGGTAATATCTTTTCAAAGAGGTTAATTTGAGTAGTGGCAACTTTAGGTGTAAATATTAAAATCTAAATGACTTTTATTTCATTCCATCAATAAGTTTATACTGTATTGTTTGATTCATTCCTTTCAGGATGGAACTCCAAGGCCAAGGAAGATGGCACGAACACAGATGGCAGAAGAAGATCAGACAGCCAATCAAGAAGCAGAAGAAGTAAGTGAAGATTTTGGAATTGTAAAGTTACTGAAAATGGTCATTAGGTTTTGTTGCCCAATATTATTTTTCCTTCACCAATGGAAAGTACAAGTAAACTAAACGGTCTTTTGTCAGTACTAAGCACATGACAAGTAGTGACAACCTTATGTCACAAGTAGATTGTAGCTGAATGAAGTAATATTTTGGAGATTAGCATAATTTTATTATTAGTGGTAATATCTTTTCAAAGAGGTTAATTTGAGTAGTGGCAACTTTAAGTGTAAATTTTAGAATGTAAATGACTTTTATTTCATTCCATCAATAAGTTTATACTGTATTGTTTGATTCATTCCTTTCAGGATGGAACTCCAAGGCCAAGGAAGATGGCACGAACACAGATGGCAGATGAAGATCAGACAGCCAATCAAGAAGCAGAAGAAGTAAGTGAAGACTTTGGAATTGTAAAGTTACTGAAAATGGTCATTAGGTTTTGTTGCCCAATATTATTTTTCCTTCACCAATGGAAAGTACAAGTAAAGTAAAGGGTCTTGTGTCAGTACTAAGCACATGACAAGTAGTGACAACCTTATGTCACAAGTAGATTATAGCTGAATGAAGTAATATTTTGGTGATTATCACAATTTTATTATCAGTGGTAATATCTTTTCAAAGAGGTTAATTTGAGTAGTGGCAACTTTAGGTGTAAATATTAAAATCTAAATGACTTTTATTTCATTCCATCAATAAGTTTATACTGAATTGTTTGATTCATTCCTTTCAGGATGGAACTCCAAGGCCAAGGAAGATGGCACGAACACAGATGGCAGATGAAGATCAGACAGCCAATCAAGAAGCAGAAGAAGTAAGTGAAGATTTTGGAATTGTAAAGTTACTGAAAATGGTCATTAGGTTTTGTTGCCCAATATTATTTTTCCTTCACCAATGGAAAGTACAACTAAAGTAAAGGGTCTTTTGTCAGTACTAAGCACATGACAAGTAGTGACAACCTTATGTCACAAGTAGATTATAGCTGAATGAAGTAATATTTTGGAGATTAGCATAATTTTATTATCAGTGGTGATATCTTTTCAAAGAGGTTAATTTGAGTAGTGGCAACTTTAAGTGTAAATTTTAGAATCAAAATGACTTTTATTTCATTCCATCAATAAGTTTATACTGTGTTGTTTGATTCATTTTTTTCAGGATGGAACTCCAAGGCCAAGGAAGATGGCACGAACACAGATGGCAGAAGAAGATCAGACAGCCAATCAAGAAGCAGAAGAAGTAAGTGAAGATTTTGGAATTGTAAAGTTACTGAAAATGGTCATTAGGTTTTGTTGCCCAATATTATTTTTCCTTCACCAATGGAAAGTACAAGTAAAGTAAAGGGTCTTTTGTCAGTACTAAGCACATGACAAGTAGTGACAACCTTATGTCACAAGTAGATTATAGCTGAATGAAGTAATATTTTGGAGATTAGCATAATTTTATTATCAGTGGTGATATCTTTTCAAAGAGGTTAATTTGAGTAGTGGCAACTTTAAGTGTAAATTTTAGAATCTAAATGACTTTTATTTCATTCCATCAATAAGTTTATACTGTGTTGTTTGATTCATTCCTTTCAGGATTGAACTCCAAGGCCAAGGAAGATGGCACGAACACAGATGGCAGATGAAGATCAGACAGCCAATCAATCAAGAAGCAGAAGAAGTAAGTGAAGATTTTGGCATTGTAAAATTACTGAAAATGGTCATTAGGTTTTGTTGCCCAATATTATTTTTCCTTCACCAATGGAAAGTACAAGTAAACTAAAGGGTCTTTTGTCAGTACTAAGCACATGACAAGTAGTGACAACCTTATGTCACAAGTAGATTGAAGCTGAATGAAGTAATATTTTGGAGATTAGCATAATTTTATTATTAGTGGTGATATCTTTTCAAAGAGGTTAATTTGAGTAGTGGCAACTTTAAGTGTAAATTTTAGAATGTAAATGACTTTTATTTCATTCCATCAATAAGTTTATACTGTATTGTTTGATTCATTCCTTTCAGGATGGAACTCCAAGGCCAAGGAAGATGGCACGAACACAGATGGCAGATGAAGATCAGACAGCCAATCAAGAAGCAGAAGAAGTAAGTGAAGACTTTGGAATTGTAAAGTTACTGAAAATGGTCATTAGGTTTTGTTGCCCAATATTATTTTTCCTTCACCAATGGAAAGTACAAGTAAACTAAAGGGTCTTGTGTCAGTACTAAGCACATGACAAGTAGTGACAACCTTATGTCACAAGTAGATTATAGCTGAATGAAGTAATATTTTGGTGATTATCACAATTTTATTATCAGTGGTAATATCTTGGAATTGTAAAGGTACTGAAAATGGTCATTAGGTTTTGTTGCCCAATATTATTTTTCCTTCACCAATGGAAAGTACAAGTTAACTAAAGGGTCTTTTGTCAGTACTAAGCACATGACAAGTAGTGACAACCTTATGTCACAAGTAGATTGTAGCTGAATGAAGTAATATTTTGGAGATTAGCATAATTTTATTATTAGTGGTAATATTTTTTCAAAGAGGTTAATTTGAGTAGTGGCAACTTTAAGTGTAAATTTTAGAATGTAAATGACTTTTATTTCATTCCATCAATAAGTTTATACTATATTGTTTGATTCATTCCTTTCAGGATGGAACTCCAAGGCCAAGGAAGATGGCACGAACACAGATGGCAGATGAAGATCAGACAGCCAATCAAGAAGCAGAAGAAGTAAGTGAAGATTTTGGAATTGTAAAGTTACTGAAAATGGTCATTAGGTTTTGTTGCCCAATATTATTTTTCCTTCACCAATGGAAAGTACAAGTAAACTAAAGGATCTTTTGTCAGTACTAAGCACATGACAAGTAGTGACAACCTTATGTCACAAGTAGATTGTATCTGAATGAAGTAATATTTTGGAGATTAGCATAATTTTATTATTAGTGGTAATATCTTTTCAAAGAGGTTAATTTGAGTAGTGGCAACTTTAGGTGTAAATTTTAGAATCTAAATGACTTTTATTTCATTCCATCAATAAGTTTATACTGTATTGTTTGATTCATTCCTTTCAGGATGGAACTCCAAGGCCAAGGAAGATGGCACGAACACAGATGGCAGATGAAGATCAGACAGCCAATCAAGAAGCAGAAGAAGTAAGTGAAGATTTTGGAATTGTAAAGTTACTGAAAATGGTCATTAGGTTTTGTTGCCCAATATTATTTTTCCTTCACCAATGGAAAGTACAAGTAAAGTAAAGTGTCTTTTGTCAGTACTAAGCACATGACAAGTAGTGACAACCTTATGTCACAAGTAGATTGAAGCTGAATGAAGTAATATTTGGGAGATTAGCATAATTTTATTATTAGTGGTAATATCTTTTCAAAGAGGTTAATTTGAGTAGTGGCAACTTTAAGTGTAAATTTTAGAATGTAAATGACTTTTATTTCATTCCATCAATAAGTTTATACTGTATTGTTTGATTCATTCCTTTCAGGATGGAACTCCAAAGCCAAGGAAGATGGCACGAACACAGATGGCAGATGAAGATCAGACAGCCAATCAAGAAGCAGAAGAAGTAAGTGAAGATTTTGGAATTGTAAAGTTACTGAAAATGGTCATTAGGTTTTGTTGCCCAATATTATTTTTCCTTCACCAATGGAAAGTACAAGTAAACTAAAGGGTCTTTTGTCAGTACTAAGCACATGACAAGTAGTGACAACCTTATGTCACAAGTAGATTGAAGCTGAATGAAGTAATATTTTGGAGATTAGCATAATTTTATTATTAGTGGTAATATCTTTTCAAAGAGGTTAATTTGAGTAGTGGCAACTTTATGTGTAAATTTTAGAATGTAAATGACTTTTATTTCATTCCATCAATAAGTTTATACTGTATTGTTTGATTCATTCCTTTCAGGATGGAACTCCAAGGCCAAGGAAGATGGCACGAACACAGATGGCAGATGAAGATCAGACAGCCAATCAAGAAGCAGAAGAAGTAAGTGAAGATTTTGGAATTTTAAAGTTACTGAAAATGGTCATTAGGTTTTGTTGCCCAATATTATTTTTCCTTCACCAATGGAAAGTACAAGTAAACTAAAGGGTCTTTTGTCAGTACTAAGCACATGACAAGTAGTGACAACCTTATGTCACAAGTAGATTGAAGCTGAATGAAGTAATATTTTGGAGATTAGCATAATTTTATTATTAGTGGTAATATCTTTTCAAAGAGGTTAATTTGAGTAGTGGCAACTTTAAGTGTAAATTTTAGAATGTAAATGACTTTTATTTCATTCCATCAATAAGTTTATACTGTATTGTTTGATTCATTCCTTTCAGGATGGAACTCCAAGGCCAAGGAAGATGGCACGAACACAGATGGCAGATGAAGATCAGACAGCCAATCAAGAAGCAGAAGAAGTAAGTGAAGATTTTGGAATTGTAAAGTTACTGAAAATGGTCATTAGGTTTTGTTGCCCAATATTATTTTTCCTTCACCAATGGAAAGTACAAGTAAACTAAAGGGTCTTTTGTCAGTACTAAGCACATGACAAGTAGTGACAACCTTATGTCACAAGTAGATTGTATCTGAATGAAGTAATATTTTGGAGATTAGCATAATTTTATTATTAGTGGTAATATCTTTTCAAAGAGGTTAATTTGAGTAGTGGCAACTTTAGGTGTAAATTTTAGAATCTAAATGACTTTTATTTCATTCCATCAATAAGTTTATACTGTATTGTTTGATTCATTCCTTTCAGGATGGAACTCCAAGGCCAAGGAAGATGGCACGAACACAGATGGCAGATGAAGATCAGACAGCCAATCAAGAAGCAGAAGAAGTAAGTGAAGATTTTGGAATTGTAAAGTTACTGAAAATGGTCATTAGGTTTTGTTGCCCAATATTATTTTTCCTTCACCAATGGAAAGTACAAGTTAACTAAAGGGTCTTTTGTCAGTACTAAGCACATGACAAGTAGTGACAACCTTATGTCACAAGTAGATTGAAGCTGAATGAAGTAATATTTTGGAGATTAGCATAATTTTATTATTAGTGGTAATATCTTTTCAAAGAGGTTAATTTGAGTAGTGGCAACTTTAAGTGTAAATTTTAGAATCTAAATGACTTTTATTTCATTCCATCAATAAGTTTATGCTGTATTGTTTGATTCATTCCTTTCAGGATGGAACTCCAAGGCCAAGGAAAATGGCACGAACACAGATGGCAGATGAAGATCAGACAGCCAATCAAGAAGCAGAAGAAGTAAGTGAAGATTTTGGAATTGTAAAGTTACTGAAAATGGTCATTAGGTTTTGTTGCCCAATATTATTTTTCCTTCACCAATGGAAAGTACAAGTAAAGTAAAGGGTCTTTTGTCAGTACTAAGCACATGACAAGTAGTGACAACCTTATGTCACAAGTAGATTATAGCTGAATGAAGTAATATTTTGGTGATTATCACAATTTTATTATCAGTGGTAATATCTTTTCAAAGAGGTTAATTTGAGTAGTGGCAACTTTAGGTGTAAATATTAAAATCTAAATGACTTTTATTTCATTCCATCAATAAGTTTATACTGTATTGTTTGATTCATTCCTTTCAGGATGGAACTCCAAGGCCAAGGAAGATGGCACGAACACAGATGGCAGAAGAAGATCAGACAGCCAATCAAGAAGCAGAAGAAGTAAGTGAAGACTTTGGAATTGTAAAGTTACTGAAAATGGTCATTAGGTTTTGTTGCCCAATATTATTTTTCCTTCACCAATGGAAAGTACAAGTAAACTAAAGGGTCTTGTGTCAGTACTAAGCACATGACAAGTAGTGACAACCTTATGTCACAAGTAGATTGTAGCTGAATGAAGTAATATTTTGGAGATTAGCATAATTTTATTATTAGTGGTAATATCTTTTCAAAGAGGTTAATTTGAGTAGTGGCAACTTTAGGTGTAAATTTTAGAATCTAAATGACTTTTATTTCATTCCATCAATAAGTTTATACTGTATTGTTTGATTCATTCCTTTCAGGATGGAACTCCAAGGCCAAGGAAGATGGCACGAACACAGATGGCAGAAGAAGTTCAGACAGCCAATCAAGAAGCAGAAGAAGTAAGTGAAGATTTTGGAATTCTAAAGTTACTGAAAATGGTCATTAGGTTTTGTTGCCCAATATTATTTTTCCTTCACCAATGGAAAGTACAAGTAAACTAAAGGGTCTTTTGTCAGTACTAAGCACATGACAAGTAGTGACAACCTTATGTCACAAGTAGATTGAAGCTGAATGAAGTAATATTTTGGAGATTAGCATAATTTTATTATTAGTGGTAATATCTTTTCAAAGAGGTTAATTTGAGTAGTGGCAACTTTAAGTGTAAATTTTAGAATCTAAATGACTTTTATTTCATTCCATCAATAAGTTTATACTGTATTGTTTGATTCATTCCTTTCAGGATGGAACTCCAAGGCCAAGGAAGATGGCGCGAACACAGATGGCAGATGAAGATCAGACAGCCAATCAAGAAGCAGAAGAAGTAAGTGAAGATTTTGGAATTGTAAAGTTACTGAAAATGGTCATTAGGTTTTGTTGCCCAATATTATTTTTCCTTCACCAATGGAAAGTACAAGTAAAGTAAAGGGTCTTTTGTCAGTACTAAGCACATGACAAGTAGTGACAACCTTATGTCACAAGTAGATTATAGCTGAATGAAGTAATATTTTGGTGATTATCACAATTTTATTATCAGTGGTAATATCTTTTCAAAGAGGTTAATTTGAGTAGTGGCAACTTTAGGTGTAAATATTAAAATCTAAATGACTTTTATTTCATTCCATCAATAAGTTTATACTGTATTGTTTGATTCATTCCTTTCAGGATGGAACTCCAAGGCCAAGGAAGATGGCACGAACACAGATGGCAGAAGAAGATCAGACAGCCAATCAAGAAGCAGAAGAAGTAAGTGAAGATTTTGGAATTGTAAAGTTACTGAAAATGGTCATTAGGTTTTGTTGCCCAATATTATTTTTCCTTCACCAATGGAAAGTACAAGTAAACTAAAGGGTCTTTTGTCAGTACTAAGCACATGACAAGTAGTGACAACCTTATGTCACAAGTAGATTGTAGCTGAATGAAGTAATATTTTGGAGATTAGCATAATTTTATTATTAGTGGTAATATCTTTTCAAAGAGGTTAATTTGAGTAGTGGCAACTTTAGGTGTAAATTTTAGAATCTAAATGACTTTTATTTCATTCCATCAATAAGTTTATACTGTATTGTTTGATTCATTCCTTTCAGGATGGAACTCCAAGGCCAAGGAAGATGGCACGAACACAGATGGCAGAAGAAGATCAGACAGCCAATCAAGAAGCAGAAGAAGTAAGTGAAGATTTTGGAATTGTAAAGTTACTGAAAATGGTCATTAGGTTTTGTTGCCCAATATTATTTTTCCTTCACCAATGGAAAGTACAAGTAAACTAAAGGGTCTTTTGTCAGTACTAAGCACATGACAAGTAGTGACAACCTTATGTCACAAGTAGATTGTATCTGAATGAAGTAATATTTTGGAGATTAGCATAATTTTATTATTAGTGGTAATATCTTTTCAAAGAGGTTAATTTGAGTAGTGGCAACTTTAGGTGTAAATTTTAGAATCTAAATGACTTTTATTTCATTCCATCAATAAGTTTATACTGTATTGTTTGATTCATTCCTTTCAGGATGGAACTCCAAGGCCAAGGAAGATGGCACGAACACAGATGGCAGATGAAGATCAGACAGCCAATCAAGAAGCAGAAGAAGTAAGTGAAGATTTTGGAATTGTAAAGTTACTGAAAATGGTCATTAGGTTTTGTTGCCCAATATTATTTTTCTTTCACCAATGGAAAGTACAAGTAAAGTAAAGGGTCTTTTGTCAGTACTAAGCACATGACAAGTAGTGACAACCTTATGTCACAAGTAGATTGAAGCTGAATGAAGTAATATTTGGGAGATTAGCATAATTTTATTATTAGTGGTAATATCTTTTCAAAGAGGTTAATTTGAGTAGTGGCAACTTTAAGTGTAAATTTTAGAATGTAAATGACTTTTATTTCATTCCATCAATAAGTTTATACTGTATTGTTTGATTCATTCCTTTCAGGATGGAACTCCAAGGCCAAGGAAGATGGCACGAACACAGATGGCAGATGAAGATCAGACAGCCAATCAAGAAGCAGAAGAAGTAAGTGAAGATTTTGGAATTGTAAAGTTACTGAAAATGGTCATTAGGTTTTGTTGCCCAATATTATTTTTCCTTCACCAATGGAAAGTACAAGTAAACTAAAGGGTCTTTTGTCAGTACTAAGCACATGACAAGTAGTGACAACCTTATGTCACAAGTAGATTGTATCTGAATGAAGTAATATTTTGGAGATTAGCATAATTTTATTATTAGTGGTAATATCTTTTCAAAGAGGTTAATTTGAGTAGTGGCAACTTTAGGTGTAAATTTTAGAATCTAAATGACTTTTATTTCATTCCATCAATAAGTTTATACTGTATTGTTTGATTCATTCCTTTCAGGATGGAACTCCAAGGCCAAGGAAGATGGCACGAAC
Organism: Glandiceps talaboti; assembly: GCF_964340395.1. NCBI lineage: Eukaryota > Metazoa > Hemichordata > Enteropneusta > Spengelidae > Glandiceps > Glandiceps talaboti. The sequence continues at coordinate 1,796,860 of NC_135567.1, read as the reverse complement.
ACAGATGGCAGATGAAGATCAGACAGCCAATCAAGAAGCAGAAGAAGTAAGTGAAGATTTTGGAATTGTAAAGTTACTGAAAATGGTCATTAGGTTTTGTTGCCCAATATTATTTTTCCTTCACCAATGGAAAGTACAAGTAAAGTAAAGGGTCTTTTGTCAGTACTAAGCACATGACAAGTAGTGACAACCTTATGTCACAAGTAGATTGAAGCTGAATGAAGTAATATTTGGGAGATTAGCATAATTTTATTATTAGTGGTAATATCTTTTCAAAGAGGTTAATTTGAGTAGTGGCAACTTTAAGTGTAAATTTTAGAATGTAAATGACTTTTATTTCATTCCATCAATAAGTTTATACTGTATTGTTTGATTCATTCCTTTCAGGATGGAACTCCAAGGCCAAGGAAGATGGCACGAACACAGATGGCAGAAGAAGATCAGACAGCCAATCAAGAAGCAGAAGAAGTAAGTGAAGATTTTGGAATTGTAAAGTTACTGAAAATGGTCATTAGGTTTTGTTGCCCAATATTATTTTTCCTTCACCAATGGAAAGTACAAGTAAACTAAAGGGTCTTTTGTCAGTACTAAGCACATGACAAGTAGTGACAACCTTATGTCACAAGTAGATTGAAGCTGAATGAAGTAATATTTGGGAGATTAGCATAATTTTATTATTAGTGGTAATATCTTTTCAAAGAGGTTAATTTGAGTAGTGGCAACTTTAAGTGTAAATTTTAGAATGTAAATGACTTTTATTTCATTCCATCAATAAGTTTATACTGTATTGTTTGATTCATTCCTTTCAGGATGGAACTCCAAGGCCAAGGAAGATGGCACGAACACAGATGGCAGATGAAGATCAGACAGCCAATCAAGAAGCAGAAGAAGTAAGTGAAGATTTTGGAATTGTAAAGTTACTGAAAATGGTCATTAGGTTTTGTTGCCCAATATTATTTTTCCTTCACCAATGGAAAGTACAAGTTAACTAAAGGGTCTTTTGTCAGTACTAAGCACATGACAAGTAGTGACAACCTTATGTCACAAGTAGATTGAAGCTGAATGAAGTAATATTTTGGAGATTAGCATAATTTTATTATTAGTGGTAATATCTTTTCAAAGAGGTTAATTTGAGTAGTGGCAACTTTAAGTGTAAATTTTAGAATCTAAATGACTTTTATTTCATTCCATCAATAAGTTTATGCTGTATTGTTTGATTCATTCCTTTCAGGATGGAACTCCAAGGCCAAGGAAGATGGCACGAACACAGATGGCAGATGAAGATCAGACAGCCAATCAAGAAGCAGAAGAAGTAAGTGAAGATTTTGGAATTGTAAAGTTACTGAAAATGATCATTAGGTTTTGTTGCCCAATATTATTTTTCCTTCACCAATGGAAAGTACAAGTAAAGTAAAGGGTCTTTTGTCAGTACTAAGCACATGACAAGTAGTGACAACCTTATGTCACAAGTAGATTATAGCTGAATGAAGTAATATTTTGGAGATTATCACAATTTTATTATCAGTGGTAATATCTTTTCAAAGAGGTTAATTTGAGTAGTGGCAACTTTAGGTGTAAATATTAAAATCTAAATGACTTTTATTTCATTCCATCAATAAGTTTATACTGTATTGTTTGATTCATTCCTTTCAGGATGGAACTCCAAGGCCAAGGAAGATGGCACGAACACAGATGGCAGAAGAAGATCAGACAGCCAATCAAGAAGCAGAAGAAGTAAGTGAAGATTTTGGAATTGTAAAGTTACTGAAAATGGTCATTAGGTTTTGTTGCCCAATATTATTTTTCCTTCACCAATGGAAAGTACAAGTAAACTAAAGGGTCTTTTGTCAGTACTAAGCACATGACAAGTAGTGACAACCTTATGTCACAAGTAGATTGTAGCTGAATGAAGTAATATTTTGGAGATTAGCATAATTTTATTATTAGTGGTAATATCTTTTCAAAGAGGTTAATTTGAGTAGTGGCAACTTTAAGTGTAAATTTCAGAATGTAAATGACTTTTATTTCATTCCATCAATAAGTTTATACTGTATTGTTTGATTCATTCCTTTCAGGATGGAACTCCAAGGCCAAGGAAGATGGCACGAACACAGATGGCAGATGAAGATCAGACAGCCAATCAAGAAGCAGAAGAAGTAAGTGAAGACTTTGGAATTGTAAAGTTACTGAAAATGGTCATTAGGTTTTGTTGCCCAATATTATTTTTCCTTCACCAATGGAAAGTACAAGTAAACTAAAGGGTCTTGTGTCAGTACTAAGCACATGACAAGTAGTGACAACCTTATGTCACAAGTAGATTATAGCTGAATGAAGTAATATTTTGGTGATTATCACAATTTTATTATCAGTGGTAATATCTTTTCAAAGAGGTTAATTTGAGTAGTGGCAACTTTAGGTGTAAATATTAAAATCTAAATGACTTTTATTTCATTCCATCAATAAGTTTATACTGTATTGTTTTTTTCATTCCTTTCAGGATGGAACTCCAAGGCCAAGGAAGATGGCACGAACACAGATGGCAGATGAAGATCAGACAGCCAATCAAGAAGCAGAAGAAGTAAGTGAAGATTTTGGAATTGTAAAGTTACTGAAAATGGTCATTAGGTTTTGTTGCCCAATATTATTTTTCCTTCACCAATGGAAAGTACAACTAAAGTAAAGGGTCTTTTGTCAGTACTAAGCACATGACAAGTAGTGACAACCTTATGTCACAAGTAGATTATAGCTGAATGAAGTAATATTTTGGAGATTAGCATAATTTTATTATCAGTGTTGATATCTTTTCAAAGAGGTTAATTTGAGTAGTGGCAACTTTAAGTGTAAATTTTAGAATGTAAATGACTTTTATTTCATTCCATCAATAAGTTTATACTGTGTTGTTTGATTCATTTTTTTCAGGATGGAACTCCAAGGCCAAGGAAGATGGCACGAACACAGATGGCAGAAGAAGATCAGACAGCCAATCAAGAAGCAGAAGAAGTAAGTGAAGATTTTGGAATTGTAAAGTTACTGAAAATGGTCATTAGGTTTTGTTGCCCAATATTATTTTTCCTTCACCAATGGAAAGTACAAGTAAAGTAAAGGGTCTTTTGTCAGTACTAAGCACATGACAAGTAGTGACAACCTTATGTCACAAGTAGATTATAGCTGAATGAAGTAATATTTTGGAGATTAGCATAATTTTATTATCAGTGGTGATATCTTTTCAAAGAGGTTAATTTGAGTAGTGGCAACTTTAAGTGTAAATTTTAGAATCTAAATGACTTTTATTTCATTCCATCAATAAGTTTATACTGTGTTGTTTGATTCATTCCTTTCAGGATTGAACTCCAAGGCCAAGGAAGATGGCACGAACACAGATGGCAGATGAAGATCAGACAGCCAATCAATCAAGAAGCAGAAGAAGTAAGTGAAGATTTTGGCATTGTAAAATTACTGAAAATGGTCATTAGGTTTTGTTGCCCAATATTATTTTTCCTTCACCAATGGAAAGTACAAGTAAACTAAAGGGTCTTTTGTCAGTACTAAGCACATGACAAGTAGTGACAACCTTATGTCACAAGTAGATTGAAGCTGAATGAAGTAATATGTTGGAGATTAGCATAATTTTATTATTAGTGGTGATATCTTTTCAAAGAGGTTAATTTGAGTAGTGGCAACTTTAAGTGTAAATTTTAGAATGTAAATGACTTTTATTTCATTCCATCAATAAGTTTATACTGTATTGTTTGATTCATTCCTTTCAGGATGGAACTCCAAGGCCAAGGAAGATGGCACGAACACAGATGGCAGATGAAGATCAGACAGCCAATCAAGAAGCAGAAGAAGTAAGTGAAGACTTTGGAATTGTAAAGTTACTGAAAATGGTCATTAGGTTTTGTTGCCCAATATTATTTTTCCTTCACCAATGGAAAGTACAAGTAAACTAAAGGGTCTTGTGTCAGTACTAAGCACATGACAAGTAGTGACAACCTTATGTCACAAGTAGATTATAGCTGAATGAAGTAATATTTTGGTGATTATCACAATTTTATTATCAGTGGTAATATCTTGGAATTGTAAAGGTACTGAAAATGGTCATTAGGTTTTGTTGCCCAATATTATTTTTCCTTCACCAATGGAAAGTACAAGTTAACTAAAGGGTCTTTTGTCAGTACTAAGCACATGACAAGTAGTGACAACCTTATGTCACAAGTAGATTGTAGCTGAATGAAGTAATATTTTGGAGATTAGCATAATTTTATTATTAGTGGTAATATTTTTTCAAAGAGGTTAATTTGAGTAGTGGCAACTTTAAGTGTAAATTTTAGAATGTAAATGACTTTTATTTCATTCCATCAATAAGTTTATACTATATTGTTTGATTCATTCCTTTCAGGATGGAACTCCAAGGCCAAGGAAGATGGCACGAACACAGATGGCAGATGGAGATCAGACAGCCAATCAAGAAGCAGAAGAAGTAAGTGAAGACTTTGGAATTGTAAAGTTACTGAAAATGGTCATTAGGTTTTGTTGCCCAATATTATTTTTCCTTCACCAATGGAAAGTACAAGTAAACTAAAGGGTCTTTTGTCAGTACTAAGCACATGACAAGTAGTGACAACCTTATGTCACAAGTAGATTATAGCTGAATGAAGTAATATTTTGGAGATTAGCATAATTTTATTATCAGTGGTGATATCTTTTCAAAGAGGTTAATTTGAGTAGTGGCAACTTTAAGTGTAAATTTTAGAATCTAAATGACTTTTATTTCATTCCATCAATAAGTTTATACTGTGTTGTTTGATTCATTCCTTTCAGGATGGAACTCCAAGGCCAAGGAAGATGGCACGAACACAGATGGCAGATGAAGATCAGACAGCCAATCAAGAAGCAGAAGAAGTAAGTGACGATTTTGGCATTGTAAAATTACTGAAAATGGTCATTAGGTTTTGTTGCCCAATATTATTTTTCCTTCACCAATGGAAAGTACAAGTAAAGTAAAGGGTCTTTTGTCAGTACTAAGCACATGACAAGTAGTGACAACCTTATGTCACAAGTAGATTATAGCTGAATGAAGTAATATTTTGGAGATTAGCATAATTTTATTATTAGTGGTGATATCTTTTCAAAGAGGTTAATTTGAGTAGTGGCAACTTTAGGTGTAAATTTTAGAATCTAAATGACTTTTATTTCATTCCATCAATAAGTTTATACTGTATTATTTGATTCATTCCTTTCAGGATGGAACTCCAAGGCCAAGGAAGATGGCACGAACACAGATGACAGATGAAGATCAGACAGCCAATCAAGAAGCAGAAGAAGTAAGTGAAGATTTTGGCATTGTAAAATTACTGAAAATGGTCATTAGGTTTTGTTGCCCAATATTATTTTTCCTTCACCAATGGAAAGTACAAGTAAACTAAAGGGTCTTTTGTCAGTACTAAGCACATGACAAGCAGGTCAGAGTGAGTAGTTGTAATTTTGAATGTAAACATAATCATTCAATAGGTAAATGTATTTTGTATTGTATATTTTCAATCAGGATATTATCAGCAGTAATATTTTTTAGAGCTCGGGCGAAGTTCAAGCATTTTTGAGTGTTTTGGCTCGTATGTAGAACACTGGAGAATGAATGACATAGAAACTTGTGAAATAATGTCTCAATGCTATGATGTAGAGTGATGCTCATTCATTATATGAACCACATTACACACTGGAATATTAGATGTTAGCAATTTTATTTAAGGATTTAGTAAATATTACAATTCAAATGGGTGTTGTTTTGATTAATTCACTTTAGGATGGACCCAGGATGAATATGAAGACCCAAGAATGTGATTATTAAAAGTGGATGAAATTGTAATGTTTTTCTTTTTTAAATATGATTGATTGAATGAATGAATGAGTGACTTGTTTCTATATCCCTTCCCCTTTCTCTTTCCCAATCTCCACATTAAAAATAATAATATCATCGTTTTCGTCGTCGTCGTCATCGTCGTCGTCGTCGTCGTCGTCGCCATCGTCAACTACCTCGCGTCTCGGTCCTTTTTCGCTGTCGGTATTACATATACACAAACATTTCATCTTTTTCTCTTTCTTCTGATTTTTGGTTGTCCTCAGGCTAGGTTTGGTTGGTGACCGGTTGGTCGGTTGGTCGGTAGTATTTTCACTTGCCTGTCTATGGCCTTTCTCTCATACCTAACATCCACAGACACAAATTTCACAGTTCTGCCGCCGTCTCCAATTTCACTGCAACCGTCCGTATTTGTTATCCTCACCGCGTTTCCATCTGCGTTCGTCATCTCCGACAAGTATCATATTCAAGTTATTTTTACACCAAACATACAAACTATGTTTGTATGTTTGAGAGTGCCCTTGACATTATTCACAGTCAAGCAGTGTGTATCTGTGTGTGTGTGTGTGTGTGTGTGTGTGTGTGTGTGTGTGTGTGTGTGTGTGTGTGTGTGTGTGTGTGTGTGTGAACTTGCCACCCCACCCCCTCTTGGATATGTTATGGCAACTCAAAAAAGGCGACAAAGAATTGCTTGGCAGCGATGACACCCCTAGCATTGACTAGATAATATGAACGTTAGACTGTTAGAAATAGTCTAACGTTCAGGGGACCTTTTTGCCAGACTTGCCATATCATAACCTGCAGCTGTTTACAGTCTTCACAGTAAATTCCTATTTGGTCTTGAAGGATGAGAATTTAAATAAATTATACCGTAAGTTATCTATACATATACTGATCAACTGAAAGTACTATCATCTGCCTTTTGTGGCTGTCATTCAAGGCAATATCTACACCTACACCTGATGGCTAAGAGCGGTAAGTGTCATCTATAAGTTACTTACTGTTTGTTATTCTTCTACATTCGATGTGCGACAATGATGAATGCAAAATAACTGTTTTATACATGCTAACGTAAGTGACATATAAATGTAAATTAGGCATCTGTGAGAACAAATAACACACACATAAGGGTAAATGACTCGCATATGGAAATAACTAACACACATAAGGCAAGTAATGCACTATGAATATAAATTGTGCACACATAAAGGTAAATGATGAAAAATTGAAAATAAGCTACACATGCATGGTGCATCATAAAAATAAATAACACAAGATAACTGATGTACCTTGTATCAAATTACACACAAGACAGATGTGCCATGTAAAAATTGACACCAGGCAAATGATGTATATATTAAAGTAAATGACGAATATATGAAAATAAATGACATGCATTAAGGTAAACGTACTAAGATTACATATGTATAAGGTACGACATGATGTTCCGTCCTCACCGGCCTACTCTCACATGTGTGAGGGCGCCCCGTCATGGCGTACCTTACAGACTAAGGTAAATGGTGAACCAAAAAATAAATGACGTGCCCTTCAGGCAAATGATGCAATATGAAAGTGACACATATATAGGGCTAAATTATATAGGGGTAATATATACATATATATATATATATATATATATATATATATATATATATATATATATATGTGTGTGTGTGTGTGTGTGTGTAGTGGGCACAGATATGAGTACTGAGGGCGCTGTTCCTGAGTGTGAAGTATCGATACATCGTCTCCGGTTACAGGCCAAAATTTCACTGTATATTTGGCAATTTCCCTCATCAAATGTTTATGTATCAAGCATCCAAAGGACTGGAGCGAGTAACTATATAACAACGGGTTCGGTGGAAAGTTACCATATTTATCAACAAATGTGAGATGACATTCTTGATCAACTGTAGAAGCCACCGTGCAGAATCTAGCATTAGTTCAAGTTCAACTTAATTATGCATGCTCAATGTCATCAGTATTTAGCTGCTGTCTATTTTCTATAGTCAATGTGTCATTTTGTAATGTAAACATCTGTGCTCATCACAATGCCGAACAAGAAAAACAAAGTTCCATCTCGATCAACAGGCTCTTCCACATCAACAACTCTAGTTGCTATGCCACAAACAATAGAATTTGCAGAAATCTGTTCACATATAAGCCACATATACCAGTACTACTGACTAGCATAAATCTGTTCACAAGTAAGCCACATACCAGTACTACTGACTAGCATAAATCTGTTCACAAGTAAGCCACATATACCAGTACTACTGACTAGCATAAATCTGTTCACAAGTAAGTCACATATACCAGTACTACTGACTAGCATAAATCTGTTCACAAGTAAGCCACATATACCAGTACTACTGACTAGCATAAATCTGTTCACAAGTAAGCCACATATACCAGTACTACTGACTAGCATAAATCTGTTCACAAGTAAGTCACATATACCAGCACTACTGACTAGCATAAATCTGTTCACAAGTAAGTCACATATACCAGCACTACTGACTAGCATAAATCTGTTCACAAGTAAGCCATATACCGGCACTACTGACTAGCATAAATCTGTTCACAAGTAAGCCACATATACCAGCACTACTGACTAGCATAAATCTGTTCACAAGTAAGCCACATATACCGGCACTACTGACTAGCATAAATCTGTTCACAAGTAAGTCACATATACCAGCACTACTGACTAGCATAAATCTGTTCACAAGTAAGCCACATATACCAGCACTACTGACTAGCATAAATCTGTTCACAAGTAAGTCACATATACCAGCACTACTGACTAGCATAAATCTGTTCACAAGTAAGCCACATATACCAGCACTACTGACTAGCATAAATCTGTTCACAAGTAAGCCACATATACCAGCACTACTGACTAGCATAAATCTGTTCACAAGTAAGTCACATATACCAGCACTACTGACTAGCATAAATCTGTTCACAAGTAAGTCACATATACCAGCACTACTGACTAGCATAAATCTGTTCACAAGTAAGCCACATATACCAGCACTACTGACTAGCATAAATCTGTTCACAAGTAAGCCACATATACCAGCACTACTGACTAGCATAAATCTGTTCACAAGTAAGTCACATATACCAGTACTACTGACTAGCATAAATCTGTTCACAAGTAAGTCACATATACCAGCACTACTGACTAGCATAAATCTGTTCACAAGTAAGTCACATATACCAGCACTACTGACTAGCATAAATCTGTTCACAAGTAAGCCACATATACCAGTACTACTGACTAGCATAAATCTGTTCACAAGTAAGTCACATATACCAGCACTACTGACTAGCATAAATCTGTTCACAAGTAAGCCACATATACCAGCACTACTGACTAGCATAAATCTGTTCACAAGTAAGCCACATATACCAGCACTACTGACTAGCATAAATCTGTTCACAAGTAAGTCACATATACCAGCACTACTGACTAGCATAAATCTGTTCACAAGTAAGCCACATATACCAGTACTACTGACTAGCATAAATCTGTTCACAAGTAAGCCACATATACCAGTACTACTGACTAGCATAAATCTGTTCACAAGTAAGCCACATATACCAGTACTACTGACTAGCATAAATCTGTTCACAAGTAAGCCACATATACCAGTACTACTGACTAGCATAAATCTGTTCACAAGTAAGTCACATATACCAGCACTACTGACTAGCATAAATCTGTTCACAAGTAAGTCACACATACCGGCACTACTGACTAGCATAAATCTGTTCACAAGTAAGCCATATACCGGCACTACTGACTAGCATAAATCTGTTCACAAGTAAGCCATATACCGGCACTACTGACTAGCATAAATCTGTTCACAAGTAAGTCACACATACCGGCACTACTGACTAGCATAAATCTGTTCACAAGTAAGCCATATACCGGCACTACTGACTAGCATAAATCTGTTCACAAGTAAGTCACACATACCGGCACTACTGACTAGCATAAATCTGTTCACAAGTAAGCCACACATACCAGCACTACTGACTAGCATAAATCTGTTCACAAGTAAGTCACATATACCAGCACTACTGACTAGCATAAATCTGTTCACAAGTAAGCCATATACCGGCACTACTGACTAGCATAAATCTGTTCACAAGTAAGTCACACATACCGGCACTACTGACTAGCATAAATCTGTTCACAAGTAAGTCACATATACCAGCACTACTGACTAGCATAAATCTGTTCACAAGTAAGTCACATATACCAGCACTACTGACTAGCATAAATCTGTTCACAAGTAAGCCATATACCGGCACTACTGACTAGCATAAATCTGTTCACAAGTAAGCCACATATACCAGCACTACTGACTAGCATAAATCTGTTCACAAGTAAGCCACATATACCAGCACTACTGACTAGCATAAATCTGTTCACAAGTAAGTCACATATACCAGCACTACTGACTAGCATAAATCTGTTCACAAGTAAGCCACATATACCAGCACTACTGACTAGCATAAATCTGTTCACAAGTAAGTCACATATACCAGCACTACTGACTAGCATAAATCTGTTCACAAGTAAGCCACATATACCAGCACTACTGACTAGCATAAATCTGTTCACAAGTAAGCCACATATACCAGCACTACTGACTAGCATAAATCTGTTCACAAGTAAGTCACATATACCAGCACTACTGACTAGCATAAATCTGTTCACAAGTAAGTCACATATACCAGCACTACTGACTAGCATAAATCTGTTCACAAGTAAGCCACATATACCAGCACTACTGACTAGCATAAATCTGTTCACAAGTAAGTCACACATACCGGCACTACTGACTAGCATAAATCTGTTCACAAGTAAGCCACATATACCAGTACTACTGACTAGCATAAATCTGTTCACAAGTAAGTCACATATACCAGCACTACTGACTAGCATAAATCTGTTCACAAGTAAGTCACACATACCGGCACTACTGACTAGCATAAATCTGTTCACAAGTAAGCCATATACCGGCACTACTGACTAGCATAAATCTGTTCACAAGTAAGCCATATACCGGCACTACTGACTAGCATAAATCTGTTCACAAGTAAGTCACACATACCGGCACTACTGACTAGCATAAATCTGTTCACAAGTAAGCCATATACCGGCACTACTGACTAGCATAAATCTGTTCACAAGTAAGTCACACATACCGGCACTACTGACTAGCATAAATCTGTTCACAAGTAAGCCACACATACCAGCACTACTGACTAGCATAAATCTGTTCACAAGTAAGTCACATATACCAGCACTACTGACTAGCATAAATCTGTTCACAAGTAAGCCATATACCGGCACTACTGACTAGCATAAATCTGTTCACAAGTAAGTCACACATACCGGCACTACTGACTAGCATAAATCTGTTCACAAGTAAGCCACACATACCAGCACTACTGACTAGCATAAATCTGTTCACAAGTAAGCCACACATACCGGCACTACTGACTAGCATAAATCTGTTCACAAGTAAGCCACATATACCAGTACTACTGACTAGCATAAATCTGTTCACAAGTAAGCCACACATACCGGCACTACTGACTAGCATAAATCTGTTCACAAGTAAGCCACATATACCAGCACTACTGACTAGCATAAATCTGTTCACAAGTAAGCCACATATACCAGCACTACTGACTAGCATAAATCTGTTCACAAGTAAGCCACATATACCAGCACTACTGACTAGCATAAATCTGTTCACAAGTAAGCCACATATACCAGTACTCCTGACTAGCATAAATCTGTTCACAAGTAAGCCACATATACCAGTACTACTGACTAGCATAAATCTGTTCACAAGTAAGTCACATGCCGACACTACTGACTAGCATAAATCTGTTCACAAGTAAGCCACATATACCAGTACTACTGACTAGCATAAATCTGTTCACAAGTAAGCCACATACCAGTACTACTGACTAGCATAAATCTGTTCACAAGTAAGCCACATACCAGTACTACTGACTACCATAAATCTGTTCACAAGTAAGCCACATACCAGTACTACTGACTACCATAAATCTGTTCACAAGTAAGCCACATATACCAGTACTACTGACTAGCATAAATCTGTTCACAAGTAAGTCACATATACCAGTACTACTGACTAGCATAAATCTGTTCACAAGTAAGCCACATACCAGTACTACTGACTAGCATAAATCTGTTCACAAGTAAGTCACATGCCGACACTACTGACTAGCATAAAACTGTTCACAAGTAAGCCATATACCAGTACTACTGACTAGCATAAATCTGTTCACAAGTAAGCCACATACCAGTACTACTGACTAGCATAAATCTGTTCACAAGTAAGCCACATACCAGCACTACTGACTAGCATAAATCTGTTCACAAGTAAGCCACATACCGACACTACTGACTAGCATAAATCTGTTCACAAGTAAGCCACATATACCAGCACTACTGACTAGCATAAATCTGTTCACAAGTAAGCCACATATACCAGTACTACTGACTAGCATAAATCTGTTCACAAGTAAGCCACATATACCAGCACTACTGACTAGCATAAATCTGTTCACAAGTAAGCCACACATACCAGCACTACTGACTAGCATAAATCTGTTCACAAGTAAGCCACACATACCAGTACTACTGACTAGCATAAATCTGTTCACAAGTAAGCCACATATACCAGCACTACTGACTAGCATAAATCTGTTCACAAGTAAGCCACACATACCAGTACTACTGACTAGCATAAATCTGTTCACAAGTAAGTCACACATACCGGCACTACTGACTAGCATAAATCTGTTCACAAGTAAGCCACATATACCAGCACTACTGACTAGCATAAATCTGTTCACAAGTAAGTCACACATACCGGCACTACTGACTAGCATAAATCTGTTCACAAGTAAGCCACACATACCAGTACTACTGACTAGCATAAATCTGTTCACAAGTAAGTCACACATACCGGCACTACTGACTAGCATAAATCTGTTCACAAGTAAGCCACATATACCAGTACTACTGACTAGCATAAATCTGTTCACAAGTAAGCCACATATCAGTACTACTGACTAGCATAAATCTGTTCACAAGTAAGCCACATATACCGACACTACTGACTAGCATAAATCTGTTCACAAGTAAGCCACATATACCGGCACTACTGACTAGCATAAATCTGTTCACAAGTAAGCCACATATACCAGTACTACTGACTAGCATAAATCTGTTCACAAGTAAGCCACATATACCAGTACTACTGACTAGCATAAATCTGTTCACAAGTAAGCCACATATACCAGTACTACTGACTAGCATAAATCTGTTCACAAGTAAGTCACATATACCAGCACTACTGACTAGCATAAATTTGTTCACAAGTAAGCCATATACCAGTACTACTGACTAGCATAAATCTGTTCACAAGTAAGCCACATATACCAGCACTACTGACTAGCATAAATCTGTTCACAAGTAAGCCACACATACCAGCACTACTGACTAGCATAAATCTGTTCACAAGTAAGCCATATACCAGTACTACTGACTAGCATAAATCTGTTCACAAGTAAGTCACACATACCAGCACTACTGACTAGCATAAATCTGTTCACAAGTAAGCCATATACCAGTACTACTGACTAGCATAAATCTGTTCACAAGTAAGTCACATATACCAGCACTACTGACTAGCATAAATTTGTTCACAAGTAAGCCATATACCAGTACTACTGACTAGCATAAATCTGTTCACAAGTAAGCCACATATACCAGCACTACTGACTAGCATAAATCTGTTCACAAGTAAGCCACACATACCAGCACTACTGACTAGCATAAATCTGTTCACAAGTAAGCCATATACCAGTACTACTGACTAGCATAAATCTGTTCACAAGTAAGTCACACATACCAGCACTACTGACTAGCATAAATCTGTTCACAAGTAAGTCACACATACCAGCACTACTGACTAGCATAAATCTGTTCACAAGTAAGTCACATACCAGTACTACTGACTAGCATAAATCTGTTCACAAGTAAGTCACACATACCAGCACTACTGACTAGCATAAATCTGTTCACAAGTAAGTCACACATACCAGCACTACTGACTAGCATAAATCTGTTCACAAGTAAGTCACATATACCAGCACTACTGACTAGCATAAATCTGTTCACAAGTAAGCCATATACCAGTACTACTGACTAGCATAAATCTGTTCACAAGTAAGTCACACATACCGACACTACTGACTAGCATAAATCTGTTCACAAGTAAGCCACATACCAGTACTACTGACTACCATAAATCTGTTCACAAGTAAGCCACATACCAGTACTACTGACTACCATAAATCTGTTCACAAGTAAGCCACATACCAGTACTACTGACTAGCATAAATCTGTTCACAAGTAAGTCACACATACCGACACTACTGACTAGCATAAATCTGTTCACAAGTAAGCCACATACCAGTACTACTGACTACCATAAATCTGTTCACAAGTAAGCCACATACCAGTACTACTGACTACCATAAATCTGTTCACAAGTAAGCCACATACCAGTACTACTGACTAGCATAAATCTGTTCACAAGTAAGCCACATATACCAGTACTACTGACTAGCATAAATCTGTTCACAAGTAAGTCACATATACCAGTACTACTGACTAGCATAAATCTGTTCACAAGTAAGCCACATATACCAGTACTACTGACTAGCATAAATCTGTTCACAAGTAAGCCACATATACCAGTACTACTGACTAGCATAAATCTGTTCACAAGTAAGCCACATATACCAGTACTACTGACTAGCATAAATCTGTTCACAAGTAAGCCACATATACCAGCACTACTGACTAGCATAAATCTGTTCACAAGTAAGCCACATATACCAGCACTACTGACTAGCATAAATCTGTTCACAAGTAAGTCACATACCAGCACTACTGACTAGCATAAATCTGTTCACAAGTAAGCCACATACCGGCACTACTGACTAGCATAAATCTGTTCACAAGTAAGCCACATATACCAGCACTACTGACTAGCATAAATCTGTTCACAAGTAAGCCACACATACCGGCACTACTGACTAGCATAAATCTGTTCACAAGTAAGTCACACATACCAGTACTACTGACTAGCATAAATCTGTTCACAAGTAAGTCACATACCAGCACTACTGACTAGCATAAATCTGTTCACAAGTAAGTCACATATACCAGCACTACTGACTAGCATAAATCTGTTCACAAGTAAGCCACATATACCAGTACTACTGACTAGCATAAATCTGTTCACAAGTAAGTCACACATACCAGTACTACTGACTAGCATAAATCTGTTCACAAGTAAGCCATATACCAGCACTACTGACTAGCATAAATCTGTTCACAAGTAAGCCATATACCAGCACTACTGACTAGCATAAATCTGTTCACAAGTAAGCCATATACCAGCACTACTGACTAGCATAAATCTGTTCACAAGTAAGCCACACATACCAGTACTACTGACTAGCATAAATCTGTTCACAAGTAAGTCACACATACCAGTACTACTGACTAGCATAAATCTGTTCACAAGTAAGCCATATACCAGCACTACTGACTAGCATAAATCTGTTCACAAGTAAGTCACATATACCAGCACTACTGACTAGCATAAATCTGTTCACAAGTAAGCCACATATACCAGTACTACTGACTAGCATAAATCTGTTCACAAGTAAGCCACATATACCAGTACTACTGACTAGCATAAATCTGTTCACAAGTAAGTCACATATACCGGCACTACTGACTAGCATAAATCTGTTCACAAGTAAGTCACACATACCGGCACTACTGACTAGCATAAATCTGTTCACAAGTAAGCCACATATACCAGCACTACTGACTAGCATAAATCTGTTCACAAGTAAGCCACACATACCGGCACTACTGACTAGCATAAATCTGTTCACAAGTAAGTCACACATACCAGTACTACTGACTAGCATAAATCTGTTCACAAGTAAGTCACATACCAGCACTACTGACTAGCATAAATCTGTTCACAAGTAAGTCACACATACCAGTACTACTGACTAGCATAAATCTGTTCACAAGTAAGTCACATACCGACACTACTGACTAGCATAAATCTGTTCACAAGTAAGTCACACATACCAGTACTACTGACTAGCATAAATCTGTTCACAAGTAAGTCACATATACCAGTACTACTGACTAGCATAAATCTGTTCACAAGTAAGCCACATATACCAGCACTACTGACTAGCATAAATCTGTTCACAAGTAAGTCACATATACCAGCACTACTGACTAGCATAAATCTGTTCACAAGTAAGTCACACATACCAGCACTACTGACTAGCATAAATCTGTTCACAAGTAAGTCACATACCGACACTCTGTACATGTTTACATTTAAAAAATGTAAACATGTACCAAGAAAGTCAATTCAGGCAAAATAACGAAAGTAAAATAGCAATGAACGATTAGCCGACATCTACATCGGATTTTAATCAGATTGGATATTCACCAACTATTGTATTGACCAACTAATGCTTCAAATCAGAACAAAAGTGACCTGCTAAAATATTAATTACAATTGTAAACATAAAAAAAGTTGTATTCGAGTTTAGAAAACCATGGCCTTTTTATGGAGCTCGCGGTATATTCCGCTTAATCTGTCATACCGTATTATATGTTGAACGGAATATACCGCAAACGCCCTAAACAGGCCATGCAAACCACTGGATGTGTCCCTATACATGTATATCCGCATCCAAGGTCCCACTGACGAACGATCTGTGGATCTGTACAGAAGCAAATGTCATCAGGATATAAATAACTGCCAATCAGAGAACCGTATTAGCAACAGGCACAAACAGAGGACAATAGCTAATTTTTCATGCATATTCATCTTAAGGAGGGGCTTGTAAAAATAACCACCAATGCGTTAACTAGAATGTGTGAATGACAACGTCTACACACTCATCAAACACAATTACCATAAACTGATAAGACATAGTAATGACATAAATGTGTTTGTCAACACCTGCATGCAGAGATTGAATATATTAAAGTATATATATGCATACATGGCCCAACCCACTAATCTCAATGGAATGTCCGGTCTGAAAATGACATTAGCTAGACTGTTCGGGCAAGCCCTCACTGCGAACTTCGTTCGCTTATAGCATCGAAAGAAAGCCCGAACGTCTAGCAGCAAGACTAGGGATACCATGCAAAGAAGGTGAAACTTGAAAGTATATATTGCTAATGAAAAGATTCCACGGAGCGAACTCTGTACTTCCTTGCACACCAGGGATTTGAGAAAATGATGCAATATGAAATGCTGATAACTGTGATGGGAAAATACGTGTAAAAGCACAATTGTCATAGCCATGCTTGAGAACATTTTGAACTACTTGAATAACACTCAGTTTCATGATTAGTGGCAATGGTCCCTGTCATATTTATGGAATATTTTGAATATTCATTCAATGTCCCAACAACTAGTTTATACCCTGCATGGATCATGTAGCTGAAGCTTGAAGCTGTCAACTCATCAGCTGGAAACAGCCAGACCTAGTTGTACGTACATCAAAAAACAATCAGGCCAGGTAAGGTATTGCATTGCATAATATTGATATTGCATGCATTTATACATGATGATGCTACAACTGTAGTTGAATATGATTAGTTTGTGTATAAATACAATACTATTAGGCAGAAGGCAGTGTCTTTAAACCTGGTATATTAAGTCTTGTAGCATGATTACTAAAAACAGACACAAATTATAAGATGTCTTCTAGTTTTCTGACCCAACCTGATTTATAGACCAATTTCTTCTAGTTCTATATTTACTATGCAAATCTGTGAACTCAGACGGAATGTGACATTTTAAAATTTGAGTGGGAGATAACACGTTAAAAGTTTCATCTTAAATTTATCTTTAAATGTAATATCTCCCACTCAAATTTAAAAATGTTGCATTTATAAAATATTGCCATATACATGTATGAACCCATTTAACCAATTAAGGAATTTGAAATCATCAACTCCTCCAGGTTCCAACACTTAACTGTTTTCATTCACACTGCAATATTTTGGTGTTGACATACAATCATATAAGTATGTTTTGGAGTTAAAAATACATGCTTTCATTTGATATTTACCTATTCTGAAATTATGTTTCAGTGTTAAATAAGTATGAAAATATGCACTGATTACAAATAAAGAGATACGTTTTTTGTCAATAACCAGATTTGTAAAGTTGCCTGCGAAAGTGATACTATGTGTATTTTACCCTGATTCATGTACTATCAATGCACAACTATGATATACTGGTATTATTTTAATTTATGTTTTTCATCAGTCGGGTCACTCAGTACAGAGGGTATTTAGTATATCCATATGACGCTCATTGAAATCAGTTAATTGTTACTATATATATTACTCATCAACACACACTACCCGACGGTGTGTGGTAGGGTACAATTCATGAAAAGACTATTTGAAAAACTACAGGGAAGAGCATAAACAAGTATACATTGTATACAAGCAACTTTTATCTGTTGCATGGAGTTACCAGAGAGCACAACACATAACAGTGTTTCTTAAAAATACCCGTGTGGAAGGTCTAAATAATTGTATTCCATTGCCATTTTAAAGACGTTTTCTGTATGTGAGATAATGGAAAAAGTAGAAGTATTGAAATTACAAATCTGGAACAAAATAATTCCATCAAATCTGTGCTCCTTACATGAAACTAACAAGTGAAACTCACATTATTCTTGTATCTGTGAAAACTCTTTCCTTCGTAGGTAATCTTGGTTTACTTTTTCTTCCCATTTCTATACCCAAATTATGATCACTTAGCCTAAATTTCTCCAGAGAAATTTTTACATTATGTGTAAAAGTCTTCAAACTTAAATGTATTCTTGAAAATACTATTAAAGTACATAATTTGTTATCACTTCCATCTTTCCTTGTAATTCACCGAATAATTTTTTTTCTCTAAGCAATCTAAATATTTATTACACAATTTCTGCCTTACTTTCTTTTTTAACTGGTGGTAAGATTGAACTCCATCTGATTAAGTCAGGGTAAAATTTTAGAATGTAGCTAATAATATGATTAGCCACTGACTAGAATTGACTATTTCCTTTGTCTGGTGAATATTTTTCATTCTGCAGTGATGCACCATACTTTGCAAGGAATAGTGTTGAGGACCGGTCAGTTACTTTGGCCTGGGGGGGGGGATTGGTAGGGGGGTCACCCTGTTTTTGAAATTGGCAGTAGGGGGGGGTCATGCTGTTTTGAAACTTGTGGATAGGGGGGTCATTGTGTTTTAAATTGTGATGGAAGAAAAAAATCCTTTCTATAATGGCATATAGCCTTGTCTGAAATGTGGTACATGTCAATATTTGTTCTTGTCCCTGTTTCTTACATGAATTCTTTAACATTACTTATTAGTTCAAACATAACTATACATATACATATACATATACATGTATTACCTAGCTACCACACTAGTTACAGAACATGTCATGTAAATGCTTGGCTGTTTCACAATCAATGCTTCACTTATATTGCAGTTTGGGGCAAAAGTGAACTTGTGACTTGAAGGTTTCGTAATGGCAATTTTCATAGATAGTTTATAAATGAAGTTAATCTAAATTGTTCTACTCGTCATGTTATTGACACTACAAATCACCACATCTCATCAGATTCCAGTTTCTATTATACACTAGGTATGACCACCTAAAGTTCTCTAACATACCGGTGACTTTATTATACATATATTAATGCCCCTATACTAATGTTACATGTCTATTTTATGTGATATAGGAAACTCATTTGAAATGTACATTTAGGTTAGCTTTTCGAAGCTTGGAAATATTACCTCAAAGGTTATGAATAACCTAAACATTGCCTTAGTATCTCAAGCAAAAAACTTGGGAAAACCCCAAGGACTTCGGTTCCTCACCCCCAGAGGTCACTCATGCATTCAACCAATAATCAGATGCACCAACAACCTTTTTATTGTCATAATGGTATTAAACTTTTCTTAAATATTTTCACCCTATTCTAATTTGAGATGATATTGTCTTTTCAAGATGTGAAATGTTTGCCAAGATAGTCTAAAATTGCCTTAATCTCCAAATCTCCCCTACCAATGATACTACCATTAGATGTGCTGACCTACATGTATATAATGATGCCATTTAACTTTTTAAGAACATATTTCAACCCTTAGTGTAAGTTATAAAGAATAGTTTCTGATACTTGCTGTCTTGTAAAGCATGGATTAAGTTATTGCTTGAAGGGTCTAAATAGGGTAAATATTGGCTATAAGAGTAAAAATCCTTCAGGGCTTCTAGAGGGAGACCCCCTCAGACCCCCCGCATGAGGTGGACATATCCCAGTCTCAAGCTCTTCCCCTCTTACTGTCAAGATGCTATCAAAGTATATTTCAAAAGTATTTCAACCCTATGTAGTTGTTTTTTACATGTTGGTGTTGTCTTGTAAGGTTTGGAAATTATTGTCTGAAAGGGTCTGAATAGTCTCAAAATTGACTTTTCAGGGAAAAAACCTCCAGGGCTTCTAGGGGGAGACCCCCTAGGACCCCCCCCCCCCCCCATGAGGTGTACACATCCCAGTCTCAAGATCTCTCCCCTACCTCTTACTGTCAAGATCCAATCAAACTATATTTCAAATATATTTCAACCTTATGTAGTTGCTTTTTACATGTTGGTGCTGTCTTGTAAAGCTTGGAAATGATTTTCTAAAAATGTCTGAATAGTCTCAAAATTGACTTTTCAAAGTTAAAAACCTCCTGGGCTTCTAGGGGGAGACCCCCTAGGACACCCCATGACAGCTGTACATATTCCCTTCTCAAGCTTTCCCCCTACCGTTCACTGTCAAGATGCTATTAAACTCCTTTTCAAATATATTTACCCTGTGTAGTCAATAATTATAATTATGATAGTGCTAACCCGGGATCTTATAAAGTAGATGCAAGACAGTCAAGCAGTCCATACTGTGTCACGATCAAAAAATACCTGTCACTCATGGGAATATCATATATGGGGGGGGGGGGTCATCATGTTTTAGAATTAAGTGATGGGGGGGGTCAGCCTGTTTTGGGTTTTACAGATAGGGGGGGGGCAGTAACTTTTTGTCGGCCCGATTTAAGAATCCACCGCCCCCCCCCCCCCAATTTTATTGGTCAAAATAGATATATGAGCAAATCTCATTAGAAATAAAGTTAATGACTAAATACTAATACTACTCAATGTCCTGAGTCATCCACTATATAAATCCACATCAGTTGACAGGTGAGGCTAAGGAATTAATACACTATTGAAAACAGTCTTTACCCCATCTCTTATTAAAACCAGTGAAATTAACTTAAGTGGAAGTGACAACCAAATTTTATTCTTGACATTTTACAGAAACTTTAATACACATAAAAATACTGATTGGCATATTTTGATATTTATTTCAGATCAGCAAAATTGGTACAATTTGGCAGCAAATATCATCACTTTTGCTTCCATCATGAACATCTAGGAGTAGTGCATGTAAAAGAAAGAACAAACAGTAAAGAGACAGAAATAAAATCCAAATACTGAGGTCAATGATGGACATCTCAATATTGACTGCAGACAACCTACCTGAGAGCATTGTATCAACTGACATGTCAATGGATCATCAGAAATACCTGTACTACAACCTGTAGAATATCCCCACTAACTTTCAGACTCACCTCTACAAATATCCCCACTAACTTTCAGACTCACCTCTACAAATATCCCCACTAACTTTCAGACTCACCTCATGTAAATGCTTGGCTGTTTCACAATCAATGCTTCACTTATATTGCAGTTTGGGGCAAAAGTGAACTTGTGACTTGAAGGTTTCGTAATGGCAATTTTCATAGATAGTTTATAAATGAAGTTAATCTAAATTGTTCTACTCGTCATGTTATTGACACTACAAATCACCACATCTCATCAGATTCCAGTTTCTATTATACACTAGGTATGACCACCTAAAGTTCTCTAACATACCGGTGACTTTATTATACATATATTAATGCCCCTATACTAATGTTACATGTCTATTTTATGTGATATAGGAAACTCATTTAAAACGTACATTTAGGTTAGCTTTTCGAAGCTTGGAAATATTACCTCAAAGGTTATGAATAACCTAAACATTGCCTTAGTATCTCAAGCAAAAAACTTGGGAAAACCCCAAGGACTTCGGTTCCTCACCCCCAGAGGTCACTCATGCATTCAACCAATAATCAGATGCACCAACAACCTTTTTATTGTCATAATGGTATTAAACTTTTCTTAAATATTTTCACCCTATTCTAATTTGAGATGATATTGTCTTTTCAAGATGTGAAATGTTTGCCAAGATAGTCTAAAATTGCCTTAATCTCCAAATCTCCCCTACCAATGATACTACCATTAGATGTGCTGACCTACATGTATATAATGATGCCATTTAACTTTTTAAGAACATATTTCAACCCTTAGTGTAAGTTATAAAGAATAGTTTCTGATACTTGCTGTCTTGTAAAGCATGGATTAAGTTATTGCTTGAAGGGTCTAAATAGGGTATATATTGGCTATAAGAGTAAAAATCCTTCAGGGCTTCTAGAGGGAGACCCCCTCAGACCCCCCGCATGAGGTGGACATATCCCAGTCTCAAGCTCTTCCCCTCTTACTGTCAAGATGCTATCAAAGTATATTTCAAAAGTATTTCAACCCTATGTAGTTGTTTTTTACATGTTGTAAAAAAAATACCTGTCACTCATGGGAATATCATATATGGGGGGGGGGTCATCATGTTTTAGAATTAAGTGATGGGGGGGGGTCAGCCTGTTTTGGGTTTTACAGATAGGGGGGGTCAGTAACTTTTTGTCGGCCCGATTTAAGAATCCACCGCCCCCCCCCCCCCCAATTTTATTGGTCAAAATAGATATATGAGCAAATCTCATTAGAAATAAAGTTAATGACTAAATACTAATACTACTCAATGTCCTGAGTCATCCACTATATAAATCCACATCAGTTGACAGGTGAGGCTAAGGAATTGATACACTATTGAAAACAGTCTTTACCCCATCTCTTATTAAAACCAGTGAAATTAACTTAAGTGGAAGTTACAACCAAATTTTATTCTTGACATTTTACAGAAACTTTAATACACATAAAAATACTGATTGGCATATTTTGATATTTATTTCAGATCAGCAAAATTGGTACAATTTGGCAGCAAATATCATCACTTTTGCTTCCATCATGAACATCTAGGAGTAGTGCATGTAAAAGAAAGAACAAACAGTAAAGAGACAGAAATAAAATCCAAATACTGAGGTCAATGATGGACATCTCAATATTGACTGCAGACAACCTACCTGAGAGCATTGTATCAACTGACATGTCAATGGATCATCAGAAATACCTGTACTACAACCTGTAGAATATCCCCACTAACTTTCAGACTCACCTCTACAAATATCCCCACTAACTTTCAGACTCACCTCTACAAATATCCCCACTAACTTTCAGACTCACCTCATGTAAATGCTTGGCTGTTTCACAATCAATGCTTCACTTATATTGCAGTTTGGGGCAAAAGTGAACTTGTGACTTGAAGGTTTCGTAATGGCAATTTTCATAGATAGTTTATAAATGAAGTTAATCTAAATTGTTCTACTCGTCATGTTATTGACACTACAAATCACCACATCTCATCAGATTCCAGTTTCTATTATACACTAGGTATGACCACCTAAAGTTCTCTAACATACCGGTGACTTTATTATACATATATTAATGCCCCTATACTAATGTTACATGTCTATTTTATGTGATATAGGAAACTCATTTAAAACGTACATTTAGGTTAGCTTTTCGAAGCTTGGAAATATTACCTCAAAGGTTATGAATAACCTAAACATTGCCTTAGTATCTCAAGCAAAAAACTTGGGAAAACCCCAAGGACTTCGGTTCCTCACCCCCAGAGGTCACTCATGCATTCAACCAATAATCAGATGCACCAACAACCTTTTTATTGTCATAATGGTATTAAACTTTTCTTAAATATTTTCACCCTATTCTAATTTGAGATGATATTGTCTTTTCAAGATGTGAAATGTTTGCCAAGATAGTCTAAAATTGCCTTAATCTCCAAATCTCCCCTACCAATGATACTACCATTAGATGTGCTGACCTACATGTATATAATGATGCCATTTAACTTTTTAAGAACATATTTCAACCCATAGTGTAAGTTATAAAGAATAGTTTCTGATACTTGCTGTCTTGTAAAGCATGGATTAAGTTATTGCTTGAAGGGTCTAAATAGGGTATATATTGGCTATAAGAGTAAAAATCCTTCAGGGCTTCTAGAGGGAGACCCCCTCAGACCCCCCGCATGAGGTGGACATATCCCAGTCTCAAGCTCTTCCCCTCTTACTGTCAAGATGCTATCAAAGTATATTTCAAAAGTATTTCAACCCTATGTAGTTGTTTTTTACATGTTGTAAAAAAAATACCTGTCACTCATGGGAATATCATATATGGGGGGGGGGGTCATCATGTTTTAGAATTAAGTGATGGGGGGGGGTCAGCCTGTTTTGGGTTTTACAGATAGGGGGGGTCAGTAACTTTTTGTCGGCCCGATTTAAGAATCCACCGCCCCCCCCCCCCCCCCCCCAATTTTATTGGTCAAAATAGATATATGAGCAAATCTCATTAGAAATAAAGTTAATGACTAAATACTAATACTACTCAATGTCCTGAGTCATCCACTATATAAATCCACATCAGTTGACAGGTGAGGCTAAGGAATTGATACACTATTGAAAACAGTCTTTACCCCATCTCTTATTAAAACCAGTGAAATTAACTTAAGTAGAAGTGACAACCAAATTTTATTCTTGACATTTTACAGAAACTTTAATACACATAAAAATACTGATTGGCATATTTTGATATTTATTTCAGATCAGCAAAATTGGTACAATTTGGCAGCAAATATCATCACTTTTGCTTCCATCATGAACATCTAGGAGTAGTGCATGTAAAAGAAAGAACAAACAGTAAAGAGACAGAAATAAAATCCAAATACTGAGGTCAATGATGGACATCTCAATATTGACTGCAGACAGCCTACCTGAGAGCATTGTATCAACTGACATGTCAATGGATCATCAGAAATACCTGTACTACAACCTGTAGAATATCCCCACTAACTTTCAGACTCACCTCTACAAATATCCCCACTAACTTTCAGACTCACCTCTACAAATATCCTGACTAACTTTCAGACTCACCTCTACAAATATCCTGACTAACTTTCAGATTCACCCCTACAAATATCCCCACTAACTTTCAGACTCACCCCTACAAATATCCTGACTAACTTTCAGATTCACCTCTACAAATATCCTCACTAACTTTTAGATTCACCTCTACAAATATCCTCACTAACTTTCAGACTCATCTCTACAAATATCCTGACTAACTTTCAGACTCACCTCTACAAATATCCTGACTAACTTTCAGACTCACCTCTACAAATATCCCCACTAACTTTCAGACTCACCTCTACAAATATCCCCACTAACTTTCAGACTCACCTCTACAAATATCCTGACTAACTTTCGATTCACCTCTACAAATATCCCCACTACCTTTCAGACTCAGCTCTACAAATATCCCCACTAACTTTCAGACTCACCTCTACAAATATCCCCACTAACTTTCAGATTCACCTCTACAAATATCCCCACTAACTTTCAGACTCACCTCTACAAATATCCTCACTAACTTTCAGACTCATCTCTACAAATATCCTGACTAACTTTCAGATTCACCTCTACAAATATCCTGACTAACTTTCAGACTCACCTCTACAAATATCCTGACTAACTTTCAGGCTCGCCTCTACAAATATCCTGACTAACTTTCAAACTCACCTCTACAAATATCCCCACTAACTTTCAGACTCACCTCTACAAATATCCTGACTAACTTTCAGACTCACCTCTACAAATATCCCCACTAACTTTCAGACTCATCTCTACAAATATCCTGACTAACTTTCAGACTCACCTCTACAAATATCCTGACTAACTTTCAGACTCACCTCTACAAATATCCTGACTAACTTTCAGACTCACCTCTACAAATATCCTGACTAACTTTCAGACTCACCTCTACAAATATCCCCACTAACTTTCAGACTCACGTCTACAAATATCCTGACTAACTTTCAGACTCATCTCTACAAATATCCTGACTAACTTTCAGACTCACCTCTACAAATATCCTGACTAACTTTCAGACTCACCTCTACAAATATCCCCACTAACTTTCAGACTCGCCTCTACAAATATCCTGACTAACTTTCAAACTCACCTCTACAAATATCCCCACTAACTTTCAGACTCACCTCTACAAATATCCCCACTAACTTTCAGACTCACCTCTACAAATATCCTGACTAACTTTCAGACTCACCTCTACAAATATCCCCACTAACTTTCAGACTCATCTCTACAAATATCCTGACTAACTTTCAGACTCACCTCTACAAATATCCTGACTAACTTTCAGACTCACATCTACAAATATCCCCACTAACTTTCAGACTCACCTCTACAAATATCCCCACTAACTTTCAGACTCACCTCTACAAATATCCCCACTAACTTTCAGACTCACCTCTACAAATATCCCCACTAACTTTCAGACTCACCTCTACAAATATCCCCACTAACTTTCAGACTCACATCTACAAATATCCCCACTAACTTTCAGACTCACCTCTACAAATATCCTGACTAACTTTCAGATTCACCTCTACAAATATCCTGACTAACTTTCAGACTCACCTCTACAAATATCCTGACTAACTTTCAGACTCACCTCTACAAATATCCCCACTAACTTCAGACTCACCTCTACAAATATCCTGACTAACTTTCAGACTCACCTCTACAAATATCCTGACTAACTTTCAGACTCACCTCTACAAATATCCTGACTAACTTTCAGATTCATCTCTACAAATATCCTGACTAACTTTCAGACTCACCTCTATAAATATCCTGACTAACTTTCAGATTCACCTCTACAAATATCCCCACTAACTTTCAGACTCACCTCTACAAATATCCTGACTAACTTTCAGACTCACCTCTACAAATATCCCCACTAACTTTCAGATTCACCTCTACAAATATCCTGACTAACTTTCAGACTCGCCTCTACAAATATCCTGACTAACTTTCAGACTCACCTCTACAAATATCCCCACTAACTTTCAGGCTTGCCTCTACAAATATCCTGACTAACTTTCAAACTCACCTCTACAAATATCCCCACTAACTTTCAGACTCACCTCTACAAATATCCTGACTAACTTTCAGACTCACCTCTACAAATATCCTGACTAACTTTCAGACTCACCTCTACAAATATCCCCACTAACTTTCAGACTCATCTCTACAAATATCCTGACTAACTTTCAGACTCACCTCTACAAATATCCTCACTAACTTTCAGACTCACCTCTACAAATATCCCCCCTAACTTTCAGACTCACGTCTACAAATATCCTGACTAACTTTCAGACTCATCTCTACAAATATCCTGACTAACTTTCAGACTCACCTCTACAAATATCCTGACTAACTTTCAGACTCACCTCTACAAATATCCCCACTAACTTGCAGACTCGCCTCTACAAATATCCTGACTAACTTTCAGACTAACCTCTACAAATATCCTGACTAACTTTCAGACTCACATCTACAAATATCCCCACTAACTTTCAGACTCACCTCTACAAATATCCTAACTAACTTTCAGACTCACCTCTACAAATATCCCCACTAACTTTCAGACTCACCTCTACAAATATCCCCACTAACTTTCAGACTCACCTCTACAAATATCCCCACTAACTTTCAGACTCACCTCTACAAATATCCCCACTAACTTTCAGACTCACCTCTACAAATATCCTGACTAACTTTCAGACTCACCTCTACAAATATCCTGACTAACTTTCAGACTCACCTCTACAAATATCCTGACTAACTTTCAGACTCACCTCTACAAATATCCCCACTAACTTCAGACTCACCTCTACAAATATCCTGACTAACTTTCAGACTCACCTCTACAAATATCCCCACTAACTTTCAGATTCACCTCTACAAATATCCCCACTAACTTTCAGACTCACCTCTACAAATATCCCCACTAACTTTCAGACTCACCTCTACAAATATCCCCACTAACTTTCAGATTCACCTCTACAAATATCCTGACTAACTTTCAGACTCACCTCTACAAATATCCCCACTAACTTTCAGACTCATCTCTACAAATACCTGACTAACTTTCAGACTCATCTCTACAAATATCCTGACTAACTTTCAGACTCACCTCTACAAATATCCTGACTAACTTTCAGATTCACCTCTACAAATATCCCCACTAACTTTCAGACTCACCTCTACAAATATCCTGACTAACTTTCAGACTCACCTCTACAAATATCCCCACTAACTTTCAGATTCACCTCTACAAATATCCCCACTAACTTTCAGACTCACCTCTACAAATATCCTGACTAACTTTCAGACTCACCTCTACAAATATCCCCACTAACTTTCAGATTCACCTCTACAAATATCCTGACTAACTTTCAGACTCACCTCTACAAATATCCCCACTAACTTTCAGACTCATCTCTACAAATATCCCCACTAACTTTCAGACTCACCTCTACAAATATCCCCACTAACTTTCAGACTCACCTCTACAAATATCCCCACTAACTTTCAGACTCACCTCTACAAATATCCTGACTAACTTTCAGACTCACCTCTACAAATATCCCCACTAACTTTCAGACTCACCTCTACAAATATCCCCACTAACTTTCAGACTCACCTCTACAAATATCCCCACTAACTTTCAGACTCATCTCTACAAATATCCCCACTAACTTTCAGACTCATCTCTACAAATATCCCCACTAACTTTCAGATTCACCTCTACAAATATCCTAACTTTCAGATTCACCTCTACAAATATCCCCACTAACTTTCAGACTCACCTCTACAAATATCCCCACTAACTTTCAGACTCACCTCTACAAATATCCCCACTAACTTTCAGATTCACCTCTACAAATATCCCCACTAACTTTCAGACTCGCCGCTACAAATATCCTGACTAACTTTCAGACTCACCTCTACAAATATCCTGACTAACTTTCAGACTCACCTCTACAAATATCCCCACTAACTTTCAAATTTACCTCTACAAATATCCTGACTAACTTTCAGACTCACCTCTACAAATATCCCCACTAACTTTCAGATTCACCTCTACAAATATCCTGACTAACTTTCAGACTCACCTCTACAAATATCCTCACTAACTTTCAGACTCACCTCTACAAATATCCCCCCTAACTTTCAGACTCACGTCTACAAATATCCTGACTAACTTTCAGACTCATCTCTACAAATATCCTGACTAACTTTCAGACTCACCTCTACAAATATCCTGACTAACTTGCAGACTCGCCTCTACAAATATCCTGACTAACTTTCAAACTCACCTCTACAAATATCCCCACTAACTTTCAGACTCACCTCTACAAATATCCCCACTAACTTTCAGACTCACCTCTACAAATATCCTGACTAACTTTCAGACTCACCTCTACAAATATCCCCACTAACTTTCAGACTCACCTCTACAAATATCCTGACTAACTTTCAGACTAACCTCTACAAATATCCTGACTAACTTTCAGACTCACATCTACAAATATCCCCACTAACTTTCAGACTCACCTCTACAAATATCCTAACTAACTTTCAGACTCACCTCTACAAATATCCCCACTAACTTTCAGACTCACCTCTACAAATATCCCCACTAACTTTCAGACTCACCTCTACAAATATCCCCACTAACTTTCAGACTCACCTCTACAAATATCCCCACT
This sequence comes from Glandiceps talaboti, assembly GCF_964340395.1. Taxonomy (NCBI): domain Eukaryota; kingdom Metazoa; phylum Hemichordata; class Enteropneusta; family Spengelidae; genus Glandiceps; species Glandiceps talaboti. The sequence continues at coordinate 1,766,852 of NC_135567.1, read as the reverse complement.
AACTTTCAGACTCACCTCTACAAATATCCTGACTAACTTTCAGACTCACCTCTACAAATATCCTGACTAACTTTCAGACTCACCTCTACAAATATCCTGACTAACTTTCAGACTCACCTCTACAAATATCCCCACTAACTTCAGACTCACCTCTACAAATATCCTGACTAACTTTCAGACTCACCTCTACAAATATCCCCACTAACTTTCAGATTCACCTCTACAAATATCCCCACTAACTTTCAGACTCACCTCTACAAATATCCCCACTAACTTTCAGACTCACCTCTACAAATATCCCCACTAACTTTCAGATTCACCTCTACAAATATCCTGACTAACTTTCAGACTCACCTCTACAAATATCCCCACTAACTTTCAGACTCATCTCTACAAATACCTGACTAACTTTCAGACTCATCTCTACAAATATCCTGACTAACTTTCAGACTCACCTCTACAAATATCCTGACTAACTTTCAGATTCACCTCTACAAATATCCCCACTAACTTTCAGACTCACCTCTACAAATATCCTGACTAACTTTCAGACTCACCTCTACAAATATCCCCACTAACTTTCAGATTCACCTCTACAAATATCCCCACTAACTTTCAGACTCACCTCTACAAATATCCTGACTAACTTTCAGACTCACCTCTACAAATATCCCCACTAACTTTCAGATTCACCTCTACAAATATCCTGACTAACTTTCAGACTCACCTCTACAAATATCCCCACTAACTTTCAGACTCATCTCTACAAATATCCCCACTAACTTTCAGACTCACCTCTACAAATATCCCCACTAACTTTCAGACTCACCTCTACAAATATCCCCACTAACTTTCAGACTCACCTCTACAAATATCCCGACTAACTTTCAGACTCACCTCTACAAATATCCCCACTAACTTTCAGACTCACCTCTACAAATATCCCCACTAACTTTCAGACTCACCTCTACAAATATCCCCACTAACTTTCAGACTCATCTCTACAAATATCCCCACTAACTTTCAGACTCATCTCTACAAATATCCCCACTAACTTTCAGATTCACCTCTACAAATATCCTAACTTTCAGATTCACCTCTACAAATATCCCCACTAACTTTCAGACTCACCTCTACAAATATCCCCACTAACTTTCAGACTCACCTCTACAAATATCCCCACTAACTTTCAGATTCACCTCTACAAATATCCCCACTAACTTTCAGACTCGCCGCTACAAATATCCTGACTAACTTTCAGACTCACCTCTACAAATATCCTGACTAACTTTCAGACTCACCTCTACAAATATCCCCACTAACTTTCAAATTTACCTCTACAAATATCCTGACTAACTTTCAGACTCACCTCTACAAATATCCCCACTAACTTTCAGATTCACCTCTACAAATATCCTGACTAACTTTCAGACTCACCTCTACAAATATCCTGACTAACTTTCAGACTCACCTCTACAAATATCCCCACTAACTTTCAGACTCACCTCTACAAATATCCCCACTAACTTTCAGATTCACCTCTACAAATATCCTGACTAACTTTCAGACTCACCTCTACAAATATCCTGACTAACTTTCAGACTCTTCTCTACAAATATCCTGACTAACTTTCAGACTCACCTCTACAAATATCCCCACTAACTTTCAGACTCACCTCTACAAATATCCCCACTAACTTTCAGACTCACCTCTACAAATATCCTGACTAACTTTCAGACTCGCCGCTACAAATATCCTGACTAACTTTCAGACTCACCTCTACAAATATCCTGACTAACTTTCAGACTCACCTCTACAAATATCCCCACTAACTTTCAAATTCACCTCTACAAATATCCTGACTAACTTTCAGACTCACCTCTACAAATATCCCCACTAACTTTCAGATTCACCTCTACAAATATCCTGACTAACTTTCAGACTCACCTCTACAAATATCCTGACTAACTTTCAGACTCACCTCTACAAATATCCCGACTAACTTTCAGACTCACCTCTACAAATATCCCCACTAACTTTCAGACTCACCTCTACAAATATCCTGACTAACTTTCAGACTCACCTCTACAAATATCCTGACTAACTTTCAGATTCACCTCTACAAATATCCTGACTAACTTTCAGACTCACTTCTACAAATATCCCCACTAACTTTCAGACTCACCTCTACAAATATCCTGACTAACTTTCAGACTCACCTCTACAAATATCCTGACTAACTTTCAGACTCATCTCTACAAATATCCCCACTAACTTTCAGACTCACCTCTACAAATATCCTGACTAACTTTCAGACTCACCTCTACAAATATCCCCACTAACTTTCAGACTCATCTCTACAAATATCCTGACTAACTTTCAGACTCACCTCTACAAATATCCCCACTAACTTTCAGATTCACCTCTACAAATATCCCCACTAACTTTCAGACTCATCTCTACAAATATCCTGACTAACTTTCAGACTCACCTCTACAAATATCCTGACTAACTTTCAGATTCACCTCTACAAATATCCTGACTAACTTTCAGACTCACCTCTACAAATATCCCCACTAACTTTCAGACTCACCTCTACAAATATCCCCACTAACTTTCAGACTCACCTCTACAAATATCCTGACTAACTTTCAGATTCACCTCTACAAATATCCCCACTACCTTTCAGACTCAGCTCTACAAATATCCCCACTAACTTTCAGACTCACCTCTACAAATATCCCCACTAACTTTCAAACTCACCTCTACAAATATCCTGACTAACTTTCAGACTCACCTCTACAAATATCCTGACTAACTTTCAGACTCATCTCTACAAATATCCCCACTAACTTTCAGATTCACCTCTACAAATATCCCGACTAACTTTCAGACTCACCTCTACAAATATCCCCACTAACTTTCAGACTCACCTCTACAAATATCCCCACTAACTTTCAGACTCACCTCGACAAATATCCCCACTAACTTTCAGACTCACCTCTACAAATATCCCCACTAACTTTCAGACTCACCTCTACAAATATCCCCACTAACTTTCAGACTCACCTCTACAAATATCCCCACTAACTTTCAGACTCACCTCTACAAATATCCTCACTAACTTTCAGACTCACCTCTACAAATATTCTGACTAACTTTCAGACTCACCTCTACAAATATCCTGACTAACTTTCAGACTCACCTCTACAAATATCCTGACTAACATTCAGACTCACCTCTACAAATATCCTGACTAACTTTCAGACTCACCTCTACAAATATCCTGACTAACATTCAGACTCATCTCTACAAATATCCTGACTAACATTCAGACTCATCTCTACAAATATCCTGACTAACTTTCAGACTCACCTCTACAAATATCCTGACTAACTTTCAGACTCATCTCTACAAATATCCTGACTAACTTTCAGACTCACCTCTACAAATATCCTGACTAACTTTCAGATTAACCTCTACAAATATCCTGACTAACTTTCAGACTCACCTCTACAAATATCCCCACTAACTTTCAGACTCACCTCTACAAATATCCCCACTAACTTTCAGACTCACCTCTACAAATATCCTGACTAACTTTCAGATTCACCTCTACAAATATCCCCACTACCTTTCAGACTCAGCTCTACAAATATCCCCACTAACTTTCAGACTCACCTCTACAAATATCCCCACTAACTTTCAAACTCACCTCTACAAATATCCTGACTAACTTTCAGATTCACCTCTACAAATATCCCCACTACCTTTCAGACTCAGCTCTACAAATATCCCCACTAACTTTCAGACTCACCTCTACAAATATCCCCACTAACTTTCAAACTCACCTCTACAAATATCCTGACTAACTTTCAGACTCACCTCTACAAATATCCTGACTAACTTTCAGACTCACCTCTACAAATATCCCCACTAACTTTCAGACTCACCTCTACAAATATCCCCACTAACTTTCAGACTCACCTCTACAAATATCCCCACTAACTTTCAGACTCACCTCTACAAATATCCCCACTAACTTTCAGACTCACCTCTACAAATATCCCCACTAACTTTCAGACTCACCTCTACAAATATCCCCACTAACTTTCAGACTCACCTCTACAAATATCCTCACTAACTTTCAGACTCACCTCTACAAATATTCTGACTAACTTTCAGACTCACCTCTACAAATATCCTGACTAACTTTCAGACTCACCTCTACAAATATCCTGACTAACATTCAGACTCACCTCTACAAATATCCTGACTAACTTTCAGACTCACCTCTACAAATATCCTGACTAACATTCAGACTCATCTCTACAAATATCCTGACTAACATTCAGACTCATCTCTACAAATATCCCGACTAACTTTCAGACTCACCTCTACAAATATCCTGACTAACTTTCAGACTCACCTCTACAAATATCCTCACTAACTTTCAGACTCACCTCTACAAATATTCTGACTAACTTTCAGACTCACCTCTACAAATATCCTGACTAACTTTCAGACTCACCTCTACAAATATCCTGACTAACATTCAGACTCACCTCTACAAATATCCTGACTAACTTTCAGACTCACCTCTACAAATATCCTGACTAACATTCAGACTCATCTCTACAAATATCCTGACTAACATTCAGACTCATCTCTACAAATATCCCGACTAACTTTCAGACTCACCTCTACAAATATCCTGACTAACTTTCAGACTCACCTCTACAAATATCCTGACTAACATTCAGACTCATCTCTACAAATATCCTGACTAACTTTCAGACTCACCTCTACAAATATCCCCACTAACTTTCAGACTCATCTCTACAAATATCCTGACTAACTTTCAGACTCATCTCTACAAATATCCTGACTAACTTTCAGACTCACCTCTACAAATATCCTGACTAACTTTCAGACTCACCTCTACAAATATCCTGACTAACTTTCAGACTCACCTCTACAAATATCCTGACTAACTTTCAGACTCACCTCTACAAATATCCTGACTAACTTTCAGATTCACCTTTACAAATATCCTCACTAACTTTCAGACTCATCTCTACAAATATCCTCACTAACTTTCAGACTCACCTCTACAAATATCCTGACTAACTTTCAGACTCACCTCTACAAATATCCCCACTAACTTTCAGACTCACCTCTACAAATATCCCCACTAACTTTCAGACTCACCTGTACAAATATCCTGACTAACTTTCAGACTCATCTCTACAAATATCCTGACTAACTTTCAGACTCATCTCTACAAATATCCCCACTAACTTTCAGACTCACCTCTACAAATATCCTGACTAACTTTCAGACTCACCTCTACAAATATCCCCACTAACTTTCAGACTCATCTCTACAAATATCCTGACTAACTTTCAGACTCACCTCTACAAATATCCCCACTAACTTTCAGATTCACCTCTACAAATATCCCCACTAACTTTCAGACTCATCTCTACAAATATCCTGACTAACTTTCAGACTCACCTCTACAAATATCCTGACTAACTTTCAGATTCACCTCTACAAATATCCTGACTAACTTTCAGACTCACCTCTACAAATATCCCCACTAACTTTCAGACTCACCTCTACAAATATCCCCACTAACTTTCAGACTCACCTCTACAAATATCCTGACTAACTTTCAGATTCACCTCTACAAATATCCCCACTACCTTTCAGACTCAGCTCTACAAATATCCCCACTAACTTTCAGACTCACCTCTACAAATATCCCCACTAACTTTCAAACTCACCTCTACAAATATCCTGACTAACTTTCAGACTCACCTCTACAAATATCCTGACTAACTTTCAGACTCATCTCTACAAATATCCCCACTAACTTTCAGATTCACCTCTACAAATATCCCGACTAACTTTCAGACTCACCTCTACAAATATCCCCACTAACTTTCAGACTCACCTCTACAAATATCCCCACTAACTTTCAGACTCACCTCGACAAATATCCCCACTAACTTTCAGACTCACCTCTACAAATATCCCCACTAACTTTCAGACTCACCTCTACAAATATCCCCACTAACTTTCAGACTCACCTCTACAAATATCCCCACTAACTTTCAGACTCACCTCTACAAATATCCTCACTAACTTTCAGACTCACCTCTACAAATATTCTGACTAACTTTCAGACTCACCTCTACAAATATCCTGACTAACTTTCAGACTCACCTGTACAAATATCCTGACTAACATTCAGACTCACCTCTACAAATATCCTGACTAACTTTCAGACTCACCTCTACAAATATCCTGACTAACATTCAGACTCATCTCTACAAATATCCTGACTAACATTCAGACTCATCTCTACAAATATCCTGACTAACTTTCAGACTCACCTCTACAAATATCCTGACTAACTTTCAGACTCATCTCTACAAATATCCTGACTAACTTTCAGACTCACCTCTACAAATATCCTGACTAACTTTCAGATTAACCTCTACAAATATCCTGACTAACTTTCAGACTCACCTCTACAAATATCCCCACTAACTTTCAGACTCACCTCTACAAATATCCCCACTAACTTTCAGACTCACCTCTACAAATATCCTGACTAACTTTCAGATTCACCTCTACAAATATCCCCACTACCTTTCAGACTCAGCTCTACAAATATCCCCACTAACTTTCAGACTCACCTCTACAAATATCCCCACTAACTTTCAAACTCACCTCTACAAATATCCTGACTAACTTTCAGACTCACCTCTACAAATATCCTGACTAACTTTCAGACTCACCTCTACAAATATCCCCACTAACTTTCAGACTCACCTCTACAAATATCCCCACTAACTTTCAGACTCACCTCTACAAATATCCCCACTAACTTTCAGACTCACCTCTACAAATATCCCCACTAACTTTCAGACTCACCTCTACAAATATCCCCACTAACTTTCAGACTCACCTCTACAAATATCCCCACTAACTTTCAGACTCACCTCTACAAATATCCTCACTAACTTTCAGACTCACCTCTACAAATATTCGGACTAACTTTCAGACTCACCTCTACAAATATCCTGACTAACTTTCAGACTCACCTCTACAAATATCCTGACTAACATTCAGACTCACCTCTACAAATATCCTGACTAACTTTCAGACTCACCTCTACAAATATCCTGACTAACATTCAGACTCATCTCTACAAATATCCTGACTAACATTCAGACTCATCTCTACAAATATCCCGACTAACTTTCAGACTCACCTCTACAAATATCCTGACTAACTTTCAGACTCACCTCTACAAATATCCTGACTAACATTCAGACTCATCTCTACAAATATCCTGACTAACTTTCAGACTCACCTCTACAAATATCCCCACTAACTTTCAGACTCATCTCTACAAATATCCTGACTAACTTTCAGACTCATCTCTACAAATATCCTGACTAACTTTCAGACTCACCTCTACAAATATCCTGACTAACTTTCAGACTCACCTCTACAAATATCCTGACTAACTTTCAGACTCACCTCTACAAATATCCTGACTAACTTTCAGACTCACCTCTACAAATATCCTGACTAACTTTCAGACTCATCTCTACAAATATCCTCACTAACTTTCAGACTCACCTCTACAAATATCCTGACTAACTTTCAGACTCACCTCTACAAATATCCCCACTAACTTTCAGACTCACCTCTACAAATATCCCCACTAACTTTCAGACTCACCTGTACAAATATCCTGACTAACTTTCAGACTCATCTCTACAAATATCCTGACTAACTTTCAGACTCATCTCTACAAATATCCTCACTAACTTTCAGACTCACCTCTACAAATATCCTCACTAACTTTCAGACTCATCTCTACAAATATCCCCACTAACTTTCAGACTCACCTCTACAAATATCCTGACTAACTTTCAGACTCACCTCTACAAATATCCTGACTAACTTTCAGACTCACCTCTACAAATATCCTGACTAACTTTCAGACTCACCTCTACAAATATCCTGACTAACTTTCAGACTCACCTCTACAAATATCCTGACTAAATTTCAGATTCACCTCTACAAATATCCCCACTAACTTTCAGACTCATCTCTACAAATATCCTGACTAACTTTCAGACTCACCTCTACAAATATCCCCACTAACTTTCAGACTCACCTCTACAAATATCCTGACTAATTTTCAGACTCATCTCTACAAATATCCTCACTAACTTTCAGACTCACCTCTACAAATATCCTGACTAACTTTCAGACTCACCTCTACAAATATCCCCACTAACTTTCAGACTCACCTCTACAAATATCCCCACTAACTTTCAGACTCACCTCTACAAATATCCTAACTAACTTTCAGATTCACCTCTACAAATATCCCCACTAACTTTCAGACTCACCTCTACAAATATCCCCACTAACTTTCAGACTCATTTCTACAAATATCCTAACTAACTTTCAGACTCACCTCTACAAATATCCTGACTAACTTTCAGACTCATCTCTACAAATATCCTGACTAACTTTCAGACTCATCTCTACAAATATCCACACTAACTTTCAGACTCACCTCTACAAATATCCTGACTAACTTTCAGACTCACCTCTACAAATATCCCCACTAACTTTCAGACTCACCTCTACAAATATCCCCACTAACTTTCAGACTCACCTCTACAAATATCCTAACTAACTTTCAGATTCACCTCTACAAATATCCCCACTAACTTTCAGACTCATCTCTACAAATATCCCCACTAACTTTCAGACTCACCTCTACAAATATCCTGACTAACTTTCAGACTCACCTCTACAAATATCCCCACTAACTTTCAGACTCACCTCTACAAATATCCTGACTAACTTTCAGACTCACCTCTACAAATATCCCCACTAACTTTCAAACTCACCTCTACAAATATCCTGACTAACTTTCAGACTCACCTCTACAAATATCCTGACTAACTTTCAGACTCACCTCTACAAATATCCCCACTAACTTTCAGACTCACCTCTACAAATATCCCCACTAACTTTCAGACTCACCTCTACAAATATCCCCACTAACTTTCAGACTCACCTCTACAAATATCCCCACTAACTTTCAGACTCACCTCTACAAATATCCCCACTAACTTTCAGACTCACCTCTACAAATATCCCCACTAACTTTCAGACTCACCTCTACAAATATCCTCACTAACTTTCAGACTCACCTCTACAAATATTCTGACTAACTTTCAGACTCACCTCTACAAATATCCTGACTAACTTTCAGACTCACCTCTACAAATATCCTGACTAACATTCAGACTCACCTCTACAAATATCCTGACTAACTTTCAGACTCACCTCTACAAATATCCTGACTAACATTCAGACTCATCTCTACAAATATCCTGACTAACATTCAGACTCATCTCTACAAATATCCCCACTAACTTTCAGACTCACCTCTACAAATATCCTGACTAACTTTCAGACTCACCTCTACAAATATCCTGACTAACATTCAGACTCATCTCTACAAATATCCTGACTAACTTTCAGACTCACCTCTACAAATATCCCCACTAACTTTCAGACTCATCTCTACAAATATCCTGACTAACTTTCAGACTCATCTCTACAAATATCCTGACTAACTTTCAGACTCACCTCTACAAATATCCTGACTAACTTTCAGACTCACCTCTACAAATATCCTGACTAACTTTCAGACTCACCTCTACAAATATCCTGACTAACTTTCAGACTCATCTCTACAAATATCCTCACTAACTTTCAGACTCACCTCTACAAATATCCTGACTAACTTTCAGACTCACCTCTACAAATATCCTGACTAACATTCAGACTCATCTCTACAAATATCCTGACTAACTTTCAGACTCACCTCTACAAATATCCTGACTAACTTTCAGACTCACCTCTACAAATATCCTGACTAACTTTCAGACTCACCTCTACAAATATCCTGACTAACTTTCAGACTCACCTCTACAAATATCCTGACTAACTTTCAGACTCATCTCTACAAATATCCTCACTAACTTTCAGACTCACCTCTACAAATATCCTGACTAACTTTCAGACTCACCTCTACAAATATCCCCACTAACTTTCAGACTCACCTCTACAAATATCCCCACTAACTTTCAGACTCACCTGTACAAATATCCTGACTAACTTTCAGACTCATCTCTACAAATATCCTGACTAACTTTCAGACTCATCTCTACAAATATCCTCACTAACTTTCAGACTCACCTCTACAAATATCCTCACTAACTTTCAGACTCATCTCTACAAATATCCCCACTAACTTTCAGACTCACCTCTACAAATATCCTGACTAACTTTCAGACTCACCTCTACAAATATCCTGACTAACTTTCAGACTCACCTCTACAAATATCCTGACTAACTTTCAGACTCACCTCTACAAATATCCTGACTAACTTTCAGACTCACCTCTACAAATATCCTGACTAAATTTCAGATTCACCTCTACAAATATCCCCACTAACTTTCAGACTCATCTCTACAAATATCCTGACTAACTTTCAGACTCACCTCTACAAATATCCCCACTAACTTTCAGACTCACCTCTACAAATATCCTGACTAATTTTCAGACTCATCTCTACAAATATCCTCACTAACTTTCAGACTCACCTCTACAAATATCCTGACTAACTTTCAGACTCACCTCTACAAATATCCCCACTAACTTTCAGACTCACCTCTACAAATATCCCCACTAACTTTCAGACTCACCTGTACAAATATCCTGACTAACTTTCAGACTCATCTCTACAAATATCCTGACTAACTTTCAGACTCATCTCTACAAATATCCTCACTAACTTTCAGACTCACCTCTACAAATATCCTCACTAACTTTCAGACTCATCTCTACAAATATCCCCACTAACTTTCAGACTCACCTCTACAAATATCCTGACTAACTTTCAGACTCACCTCTACAAATATCCTGACTAACTTTCAGACTCACCTCTACAAATATCCTGACTAACTTTCAGACTCACCTCTACAAATATCCTGACTAACTTTCAGACTCACCTCTACAAATATCCTGACTAAATTTCAGATTCACCTCTACAAATATCCCCACTAACTTTCAGACTCATCTCTACAAATATCCTGACTAACTTTCAGACTCACCTCTACAAATATCCCCACTAACTTTCAGACTCACCTCTACAAATATCCTGACTAATTTTCAGACTCATCTCTACAAATATCCTCACTAACTTTCAGACTCACCTCTACAAATATCCTGACTAACTTTCAGACTCACCTCTACAAATATCCCCACTAACTTTCAGACTCACCTCTACAAATATCCCCACTAACTTTCAGACTCACCTCTACAAATATCCTAACTAACTTTCAGATTCACCTCTACAAATATCCCCACTAACTTTCAGACTCACCTCTACAAATATCCCCACTAACTTTCAGACTCATCTCTACAAATATCCTAACTAACTTTCAGACTCACCTCTACAAATATCCTGACTAACTTTCAGACTCATCTCTACAAATATCCTGACTAACTTTCAGACTCATCTCTACAAATATCCTCACTAACTTTCAGACTCACCTCTACAAATATCCTGACTAACTTTCAGACTCACCTCTACAAATATCCCCACTAACTTTCAGACTCACCTCTACAAATATCCCCACTAACTTTCAGACTCACCTCTACAAATATCCTAACTAACTTTCAGATTCACCTCTACAAATATCCCCACTAACTTTCAGACTCATCTCTACAAATATCCCCACTAACTTTCAGACTCACCTCTACAAATATCCTGACTAACTTTCAGACTCACCTCTACAAATATCCCCACTAACTTTCAGACTCACCTCTACAAATATCCTGACTAACTTTCAGACTCACCTCTACAAATATCCCCACTAACTTTCAAACTCACCTCTACAAATATCCTGACTAACTTTCAGACTCACCTCTACAAATATCCTGACTAACTTTCAGACTCACCTCTACAAATATCCCCACTAACTTTCAGACTCACCTCTACAAATATCCCCACTAACTTTCAGACTCACCTCTACAAATATCCCCACTAACTTTCAGACTCACCTCTACAAATATCCCCACTAACTTTCAGACTCACCTCTACAAATATCCCCACTAACTTTCAGACTCACCTCTACAAATATCCCCACTAACTTTCAGACTCACCTCTACAAATATCCTCACTAACTTTCAGACTCACCTCTACAAATATTCTGACTAACTTTCAGACTCACCTCTACAAATATCCTGACTAACTTTCAGACTCACCTCTACAAATATCCTGACTAACATTCAGACTCACCTCTACAAATATCCTGACTAACTTTCAGACTCACCTCTACAAATATCCTGACTAACATTCAGACTCATCTCTACAAATATCCTGACTAACATTCAGACTCATCTCTACAAATATCCCCACTAACTTTCAGACTCACCTCTACAAATATCCTGACTAACTTTCAGACTCACCTCTACAAATATCCTGACTAACATTCAGACTCATCTCTACAAATATCCTGACTAACTTTCAGACTCACCTCTACAAATATCCCCACTAACTTTCAGACTCATCTCTACAAATATCCTGACTAACTTTCAGACTCATCTCTACAAATATCCTGACTAACTTTCAGACTCACCTCTACAAATATCCTGACTAACTTTCAGACTCACCTCTACAAATATCCTGACTAACTTTCAGACTCACCTCTACAAATATCCTGACTAACTTTCAGACTCATCTCTACAAATATCCTCACTAACTTTCAGACTCACCTCTACAAATATCCTGACTAACTTTCAGACTCACCTCTACAAATATCCTGACTAACTTTCAGACTCACCTCTACAAATATCCTGACTAACTTTCAGATTCACCTTTACAAATATCCTCACTAACTTTCAGACTCATCTCTACAAATATCCTCACTAACTTTCAGACTCACCTCTACAAATATCCTGACTAACTTTCAGACTCACCTCTACAAATATCCCCACTAACTTTCAGACTCACCTCTACAAATATCCCCACTAACTTTCAGACTCACCTGTACAAATATCCTGACTAACTTTCAGACTCATCTCTACAAATATCCTGACTAACTTTCAGACTCATCTCTACAAATATCCTCACTAACTTTCAGACTCACCTCTACAAATATCCTCACTAACTTTCAGACTCATCTCTACAAATATCCCCACTAACTTTCAGACTCACCTCTACAAATATCCTGACTAACTTTCAGACTCACCTCTACAAATATCCTGACTAACTTTCAGACTCACCTCTACAAATATCCTGACTAACTTTCAGACTCACCTCTACAAATATCCTGACTAACTTTCAGACTCACCTCTACAAATATCCTGACTAAATTTCAGATTCACCTCTACAAATATCCCCACTAACTTTCAGACTCATCTCTACAAATATCCTGACTAACTTTCAGACTCACCTCTACAAATATCCCCACTAACTTTCAGACTCACCTCTACAAATATCCTGACTAATTTTCAGACTCATCTCTACAAATATCCTCACTAACTTTCAGACTCACCTCTACAAATATCCTGACTAACTTTCAGACTCACCTCTACAAATATCCCCACTAACTTTCAGACTCACCTCTACAAATATCCCCACTAACTTTCAGACTCACCTCTACAAATATCCTAACTAACTTTCAGATTCACCTCTACAAATATCCCCACTAACTTTCAGACTCACCTCTACAAATATCCCCACTAACTTTCAGACTCATCTCTACAAATATCCTAACTAACTTTCAGACTCACCTCTACAAATATCCTGACTAACTTTCAGACTCATCTCTACAAATATCCTGACTAACTTTCAGACTCATCTCTACAAATATCCTCACTAACTTTCAGACTCACCTCTACAAATATCCTGACTAACTTTCAGACTCACCTCTACAAATATCCCCACTAACTTTCAGACTCACCTCTACAAATATCCCCACTAACTTTCAGACTCACCTCTACAAATATCCTAACTAACTTTCAGATTCACCTCTACAAATATCCCCACTAACTTTCAGACTCATCTCTACAAATATCCCCACTAACTTTCAGACTCACCTCTACAAATATCCTGACTAACTTTCAGACTCACCTCTACAAATATCCCCACTAACTTTCAGACTCACCTCTACAAATATCCTGACTAACTTTCAGACTCACCTCTACAAATATCCTGACTAACTTTCAGACTCACCTCTACAAATATCCTGACTAACTTTCAGATTCACCTCTACAAATATCCTGACTAACTTTCAGACTCATCTCTACAAATATCCTGACTAACTTTCAGACTCACCTCTACAAATATCCTGACTAACTTTCAGATTCACCTCTACAAATATCCTGACTAACTTTCAGACTCATCTCTACAAATATCCTGACTAACTTTCAGACTCATTTCAGTTTTTTAAGTACTCGACAGTCAGACTTTCCTGAGTTCATTGAAAGAACTGCAAGTACAAGTCAAAATGTCCTGTATAAACAAACTGTAGTCTGTAAGGTACGCTGTGATAAGGCGCCCTCACACATTGGTCAACCCCTCCCCAGTGAGGGTGGAATGACATGGCGTATCGTACTGTCTACCAAATTGACACTCTCTAATTAATTAAAGTGGTTCTGTTATCATAAATTACATAAATTCTTACAAAACAGTAAAGCTCGCAAACAATATAAACTTTACTTCTTCCCTAAATCCACCCCTAAATCCACCCCTTAATCTACCCCTAATCTACCAATACATGGATAGCAAACAAAGAATTTAATTGATGGCAAATAAGGCCTTAAAAAATAATTGTTTGGTTCCGGTTACCCGACCCTACCTAGCTTTTCATTACCAATCCTAAACTTTTTTTTATGTATTCAAGAAAAAAATATTAAAATTGTAAAAATTGTGAAGTCTCACGAGAAATGGTGGATGCAAAAACTGACATGAACTTAAAAAGACAATATAAAACTGTTCTTCCAATCTGTAATGGCTGTTCATCTGATAGGAAGAAATAATAATAATAATAATCTTTATTTATACTGGATAGTTCTTTAAGTATATAAACACTTGTCTCCCAAGAAGTCCAGTGAGGGCCATCCCTCATGGGTTCAGTGTTAATGCAGGAGGAAACCGGAGTACCTGGGGAAAACCTGTGTTGTTCGGTAGAGTCAACCTGAACGACACTCTTCTTACTTACAGCGTGGTAAATTTAATCAAACCCTGAATGGGGTTCGAACCCTGACCGCAGTGGTAAGAGGCAAGTGGCTTAACCACTCGGCCACCGACAAACAACACAGAGACCATTTGAAAAACAATGGAAAATCTGAACTAGACACTCACACAAGAAAAATAAAAACAATACAATAAAATGAAAAATCTACCTACCCCACCTATTCTAAAATTGAGTTTAACCGGAACCACACAATTTTTTTTATTCTGAAAATTCACATACTGGTAAGTAATTATACACTTTACAAAACAACACACATTAGTTTTAGTTCTAGTCATAACAAGTCTTTTATTTTATTTTGAATAATCAGAAATCAACCTAGGTAACTGTATCTGAAACATCTTTTGAAAGTAATTTATCAGATACAATGACTTACTTGTCAAGATAGAGATGGAAGTTACAATGACTTACTGTATAAATCTACTGTGGGTAAATATATAGGCTTGTCTACACATAATAAACAGGGAACCTTGCACACCTGTGTAACATTCACATGCCTAGGACAGGGTTGTGCACATAGTGGAGCCACATAGACTGTACCAGCTATGTGCACTATATCCCTGCAACAGCTCTGGCCAACACACTGGGTGTAACATACCTAGATTTGACAGATGTGTAGTCGGTATGCCAACATCAATGTAACATGCATGGATGTGAAAAATAGCAATGCAGCATAGGTTTTTACATCCATGTACAAGAGTTTTTCCCCACAGCCATGTTAGCATAGCTGTAACATAGGTATTTCCTACAGCCATGTACCAGCTATGTGAGCAATGCTAGTCAGATATGAACAAAAGGGTTACTACAGGGTATTATTCCACCATAGCTGTTACATGTATGTGCACAACTGTGTGCTAGGTATGCAGTACACAGCTATGGTACTGGGATGTGCAAAACAGTTGTGGCACAGAGGCAGTATTCCACATCTATGCAACATGTATATATTTTACAACCATGTACCAGGGCTGTGGAAACATTTACCCTTTCAAGGGATTGTGAGGCACATAGGTGGTACATAGCTGTGCTCTTCTTCCTAGCACTAGGATGTGGTCACATCCTATCAATATGATGTACACATCCTGCTAGGATGTACAAGGTTCCCTGTGTATGGACAATAAATTGAATCCAATTAATTTCGGAGTCTGCACCCAAAAATCTGTACCTCAATATAATCATAATATCAACATGTTACTGAGTTACTTCTACCTCTAATTAACATATACATAATTAGTTATAGATTATTTCAACTATATTCAATGAATATATTAATTTTTGTCTCGTTAAAAGATAACACTCCCTTTATACCTACCCCAGGTTAAAATGAAAACACCACTCCAGGATTCAGAATAAGGCATTTTTTGTACATTTTGATTTCTAGTCATTTCATGATTTTACATCATATAAACATTGCGTAAACTAAATCTTGTTTCACATTGATCATGTGACAGTCTGAGCAGTTATCCACTGTTGCATCATGGGAATCAGAAAACATACATAGGTATTAGATGGACAATGAATTTTCATGACTCGTAAATCCTTATTACCTTCAGATAAAGTCATGAATATTTATTGTACATCTAATACATATGTCTGTTAACATCCATGCTGGCTGGGAAATGATGACCCACTGTGAATGGGAAACTAATTTCTATTTGGTGTGTTTTTAGCAATCATGTGAAAACCTACTTTTAATGCATTTCCAAGATTTCTAGGGAGTCCATTGAAATTCCTCAATTGTCCAGGAGTTCTAAGGAGTTCTAAGGAGTCCTTTAAAATTCCTCAACAGTTAAGGAGTTCTAAGGAGTTGTAAGGAGTTCTTTAAAATTCCTTAACTTTCCAGAATGATCGCTATATTATATTACCTACCCCTATGACATCACAGTGACCTTTAACCTATCCCCTATGACATCACAGTGACCTTTAACCTATCCCCTATGACATCACAGTGACCTTTAACCTATCCCCTATCACAGTGACCTTTAACCTATCCCCTATGACATCACAGTGACCTTTAACCTATCCCCTATGACATCAGTGACCTTTACCTATCCCCTATGACATCACAGTGACCTTTAACCTATCCACAATGACATCACAGTGACCTTTAACCTATCCACAATGACATCACAGTGACCTTTGACTTGTGCACAGACATCACAGTGACTATGACCTCCAAGCTGCTAGAACGGCTAAAACAAACAAGAGTGTGACAGCTATGAGTGCAATAGTAGATGTTGCATTAAACATATACCTGTATTGCCATCGTAGATACCACACTGTAACTAAGATGAATCCAAACAATGGAACCATGAACCGACCAAGATCAAGGTCAGAATTACCAAGTACGTCTAAGTTTTCTCTTTGTGTGTGACTTGTCTGTGATACATGGCAATGTAAAACACTATTATCAGTTATGTTATAATCTTGAAGTGTAGAGTTGTCATCTTGTAAGAGGTGACCATTGAAGATAAACCGAACTGTCCTGCCATCACTTACATCGCCAGTAAACTTGTCTCTGTAAGTCAAAACACATAACATTATTACCTGCCATACTCTGTACAGTTAATGTATCATTTACATACATACCTTATATGGATGTTACAGTAGTACATCATTTACATACAAACCTTATATAGATGTTACAGTAGTACATCATTTACATACACACCTTATATAGATGTTACAGTAGTACATCATTTACATACACACCTTATATGGATGTTACAGTAGTACATTATTTACATACACACCATATATAGATGTTACAGTAGTACATCATTTACATACACACCTTATATGGATGATACAGTAGTACATCATTTACATACACACCTTATATGGATGTTACAGTAGTACATCATTTACATACAAACCTTATATTATATGTTACAGTAGTACATCATTTACATACACACCTTATATGGATGTTACATTTACATATAATACATACACACCTTATATGGATATTACATTTACATATAATACATACACACCTTATATGGATGTTACATTTACATATAATACATACACACCTTATATGGATGTCACATTTACATATAATACATACACACCTTATATGGATGTCACATTTACATATAATACATACACACCTTATATGGATGTCACATTTACATATAATACATACACACCTTATATGGATGTTACATTTACATATAATACATACACACCTTATATGGATGTTACATTTACATATAATACATACACACCTTATATGGATGTTACATTTACATATAATACATACACACCTTATATGGATGTTACATTTACATATAATACATACACACCTTATATGGATGTTACATTTACATATAATACATACACACCTTATATGGATGTTACATTTACATATAATACATACACACCTTATATGGATGTTACATTTACATATAATACATACACACCTTATATGGATGTTACATTTACATATAATACATACACACCTTATATGGATGTTACATTTACATATAATACATACACACCTTATATGGATGTTACATTTACATATAATACATACACACCTTATATGGATGTCACATTTACATATAATACATACACACCTTATATGGATGTCACATTTACATATAATACATACACACCTTATATGGATGTCACATTTACATATAATACATACACACCTTATATGGATGTCACATTTACATATAATACATACACACCTTATATGGATGTTACATTTACATATAATACATACACACCTTATATGGATGTTACATTTACATATAATACATACACACCTTATATGGATGTTACATTTACATATAATACATACACACCTTATATGGATGTTACATTTACATATAATACATACACACCTTATATGGATGTCACATTTACATATAATACATACACACCTTATATGGATGTCACATTTACATATAATACATACACACCTTATATGGATGTCACATTTACATATAATACATACACACCTTATATGGATGTCACATTTACATATAATACATACACACCTTATATGGATGTCACATTTACATATAATACATACACACCTTATATGGATGTCACATTTACATATAATACATACACACCTTATATGGATGTTACATTTACATATAATACATACACACCTTATATGGATGTTACATTTACATATAATACATACACACCTTATATGGATGTTACATTTACATATAATACATACACACCTTATATGGATGTTACATTTACATATAATACATACCTTCTAAATTGTCCTAGAGTATCCTGAGGACTAGCCACTACTATTCTTTCACTTTCATTTAAAAACTTTAATCTAATTCTAAACTGTCCACTACTTGAATTCATTTGTTCATTACTTATATCTGAGGTCTCTTCTTGTATGTCAGTCCTGTTACTATGGTTACCAAAATCATCTCTAGTGTTGTGATCACTTGTAGAATTCAATACTGTGATGTCATCATTTGAAGAGCTGACATCTGTGATGTTATCATTTCCAGTGTAAATATTGGTGATGTCATCATTTGGAGTGTTAATTTCTGTAATGTCATCCTTTTCAGTGTCAATGTCTGTGATGTCATCATTTCCAGTGTTTACTTCTCTGATGTCATCATTTTCAGTGTCAATTTCTGTGATATTATCACTTCCAATATTGATCTCTGTGATGTCATCATTGCCAGTGTTAATCTCTGTGATGTCATCACTTCCAGTGTTGATTTCTGTGATGTCATCATTTCCAGTGTTTATTTCTGAGATAAGATCTCTTGGTTTATCTGTGTCAAGTGTTTGTCCCGTCTTCCTATTTCTAATTGTCATCTCAGGTGACATCACAGTTTGGACACGGCTACCACTACAAGTTTTCACAACTGGTGAATCATTACATGTTACTCCAGTTGTCAGGGGTACTGAATTGTCAGATGTCACCCCAGTTGTCAGGGGTACTGAATTGTCAGATGTCACCCCAGTTGTCAGGGGTACTGAATTGTCAGATGTCACCCCAGTTGTCAGGGGTACTGAATTGTCATTTGTCACTCCTGTTGTTTGGGTTATTGTATCTTGAGATGTCATATCTTCTGTTACCCTTGCTGTCTGTAATGTTGTGTCCCTTGGTGTACTGCTATGTGTTACATGATGATTGCTATCAGCGCTAGTGTTGCTATTTTCTATGTTGTTCACATTATCATTTTGTTGTTGAATGACATGTTGACTTCGTAGTTGTTGTACTTGTTGTGCCGTTAAGCGGTTATTTCTCCTTCTAATTATACGAATGTGTACAGGATGGTCTCCTACAAATGTTGACCACCATGCTATTAACACCGATATCGTTAGTGTCATGACAACCGCTGCTATGGTGACTTCATCACCAATACCTTCAATGAATGGCATGTTAACACTGTATTGTCTTCTCTCTATATTACATTACCTGTAAAAAAAACCACCCAAATATACAAATTAGGAGCATTTTAAAAAAACAGGTTAAATACTCTAAACCAAATCAGTGTTGCACTCAGATAGGATCAAGTAATTCACAACTGCCATATTACCATGGTGATATATCTATAATTCTAGTATACCTATATTACATCTATATTACCATGGCAATACGTCTATAATTCTAGTATAATTCAATATTACATCTATAAATCTATACATAGATTATATCTATAATTCTATACCTATACTACATCTATAATTCTATATCTATACTATATCTATAATTCTATATAGTACATCTATAATTCTATATCTATACTATATCTATAATTCTATATCTATAGTACATCTATAATTCTATATCTATACTATATCTATAATTCTATATCTATACTATATCTATAATTCTATATACTACATCTATAATTCTATATCTATACTACATCTATAATTCTATATCTATAGTACATCTATAATTCTATATCTATAGTACATCTATAATTCTATACCTATACTACATCTATAATTCTATATCTATACTATATCTATAATTCTACATCTATACTATATCTATAATTCTACATCTATACTACATCTATAATTCTATACCTATACTACATCTATAATTCTATATCTATACTACATCTATAATTCTATACTACATCTATAATTCTATATCTATACTATATCTATAATTCTATATAGTACATCTATAATTCTATATCTATACTATATCTATAATTCTATATCTATAGTACATCTATAATTCTATATCTATACTACATCTATAATTCTACATCTATAGTACATCTATAATTCTATATCTATACTACATCTATAATTCTATACCTATACTACATCTATAATTCTACATCTATACTACATCTATAATTCTACATCTATAGTACATCTATAATTCTATATCTATACTACATCTATAATTCTATACTACATCTATAATTCTATATCTATACTACATCTATAATTCTATACCTATACTACATCTATAATTCTACATCTATACTACATCTATAATTCTACATCTATAGTACATCTATAATTCTATATCTATAGTACATCTATAATTCTATATCTATAGTACATCTATAATTCTATATCTATAGTACATCTATAATTCTACATCTATACTACATCTATAATTCTATATCTATACTACATCTATAATTCTATATCTATATTACATCTATAATTCTATATCTATACTACATCTATACTACATCTATAATTCTATATCTATAGTACATCTATAATTCTACATCTATATTACATCTATAATTCTATATCTATACTACATCTATAATTCTATATCTATACTACATCTATACTACATCTATAATTCTATATCTATACTACATCTATACTACATCTATAATTCTACATCTATATTACATCTATAATTCTATATCTATACTACATCTATAATTCTATATCTATACTACATCTATAATTCTATATCTATATTACATCTATAATTCTATATCTATACTATATCTATAATTCTACATCTATACTACATCTATAATTCTATATCTATACTACATCTATAATTCTATATCTATACTATATCTATAATTCTACATCTATACTACATCTATAATTCTATATCTATACTACATCTATAATTCTATATCTATACTACATCTATAATTCTATACCTATACTATATCTATAATTCTACATCTATACTACATCTATAATTCTATATCTATACTACATCTATAATTCTATATCTATACTATATCTATAATTCTACATCTATACTACATCTATAATTCTATATCTATACTACATCTATAATTCTATATCTATACTACATCTATAATTCTATATCTATACTATATCTATAATTCTATATCTATACTATATCTATAATTCTACATCTATACTACATCTATAATTCTATATCTATACTACATCTATAATTCTATATCTATACTACATCTATAATTCTATATCTATACTACATCTATAATTCTATATCTATACTATATCTATAATTCTATATCTATACTACATCTATAATTCTATATCTATACTACATCTATAATTCTATATCTATACTATATCTATAATTCTATATCTATACTACATCTATAATTCTATATCTATACTATATCTATAATTCTACATCTATACTACATCTATAATTCTATATCTATACTACATCTATAATTCTATACCTATATTACATCTATAATTCTATATCTATACTATATCTATAATTCTATATCTATACTACATCTATAATTCTATATCTATACTATATCTATAATTCTATATCTATACTATATCTATAATTCTACATCTATACTACATCTATAATTCTATACCTATACTACATCTATAATTCTATATCTATACTACATCTATAATTCTATATCTATACTACATCTATAATTCTATATCTATACTACATCTATAATTCTATATCTATACTACATCTATAATTCTATATCTATACTATATCTATAATTCTATATCTATACTACATCTATAATTCTACATCTATACTACATCTATAATTCTACATCTATACTACATCTATAATTCTATACCTATACTACATCTATAATTCTATATCTATACTATATCTATAATTCTATATCTATACTATATCTATAATTCTACATCTATACTACATCTATAATTCTATATCTATACTACATCTATAATTCTATATCTATACTACATCTATAATTCTATATCTATACTACATCTATAATTCTATATCTATACTATATCTATAATTCTATATCTATACTACATCTATAATTCTATATCTATACTACATCTATAATTCTATATCTATACTATATCTATAATTCTATATCTATACTACATCTATAATTCTATATCTATACTATATCTATAATTCTACATCTATACTACATCTATAATTCTATATCTATACTACATCTATAATTCTATATCTATACTACATCTATAATTCTATATCTATACTACATCTATAATTCTATATCTATACTACATCTATAATTCTATATCTATACTATATCTATAATTCTATATCTATACTACATCTATAATTCTATATCTATACTACATCTATAATTCTATATCTATACTATATCTATAATTCTATATCTATACTACATCTATAATTCTATATCTATACTATATCTATAATTCTACATCTATACTACATCTATAATTCTATATCTATACTACATCTATAATTCTATATCTATACTACATCTATAATTCTATATCTATACTACATCTATAATTCTATATCTATACTACATCTATAATTCTACATCTATACTACATCTATAATTCTATATCTATACTATATCTATAATTCTATATCTATACTACATCTATAATTCTACATCTATACTATATCTATAATTCTATATCTATACTACATCTATAATTCTATATCTATACTATATCTATAATTCTATATCTATACTACATCTATAATTCTATATCTATACTATATCTATAATTCTATATCTATACTACATCTATAATTCTATATCTATACTACATCTATAATTCTATACCTATACTACATCTATAATTCTATATCTATACTACATCTATAATTCTATATCTATACTATATCTATAATTCTATATCTATACTACATCTATAATTCTACATCTATACTACATCTATAATTCTATATCTATACTACATCTATAATTCTATACTACATCTATAATTCTATATCTATACTACATCTATAATTCTATATCTATACTACATCTATAATTCTATATCTATATTTTTATATTTGATGTAATAACTATCTATATCAGATAACTTCCATCGTTACTTCCGGCACTGTACCACAGCACTAGGAATTCGATGGTAATATCTGATCAAATCATGACTACCAAAACTCAATAGATCTGAAGTCGACATCATGGACGAGCTAAATATTGCGATAGACAATCGTTTTACTCACCAAGGACAACCTGGCTAGCTATCCGACGAATCTACGGTCAGGTAATCACAGTTTACTCATACCGGAAGTTGTTTTCTCATTTAACGTTGTTGTCACATTTATATTCAGTGTCATATTCTTTGGATTCATATTCGTTCACAGCTCGGCAATGTCCCAGCATCCCATTCGATCTCGCAAGCCAGAGTTATTATTTCTATGTGATAATACTTTTTTTTATTTTATGAGAGCAAATGTGAGAGGCTCGTTAAGAACGTTGCCGTAAAACAGGCCGTGGTATGGAGCGTAATCCACGTCAAAAGTCGAACTCGTCAAGTGATAAGTCAGGTACATCAAGTGACAAGTCAGGTACATCAAGTGACAAGTCAGGTACATCAAATGACAAGCCAGGAACGTCAATTGACAAGTCAGGAACGTCAAGTGATAAGTCAGGTCCGTCAATTGACAAGTTAGGAACGTCAAGTGATAAGTCAGGTCCGTCAATTGACAAGTCAGGAACGTCAAGTGATAAGTCAGGTCCGTCAATTGACAAGTCAGGAACGTCAAGTGATAAGTCAGGTCCGTCAATTGACAAGTCAGGAACATCAAGTGATAAGTCAATTTGTACGAACGTTGTATCATTTTTGGCAATTGATAATTCAATGTGGACAGTTGACAATTCATAGCGTGCAGTTAAATCAAAGCGTACGTTGAAGTTTGCACAAAGCACCCCAGCTTGCTTGGAAGTGAATACACGTCAACTGACGACTACTTTACAGAACGCATTTGGAAATCGTAATACCAATGTCTACAAAGCTAGGTATGCTCGTGACAAGTTATATGACCTAGGTCATGACCCGGAAAAAAAACATTACCCGTCTTACATCCAGTAATCATGTGTGCGCTCGCATATCTTTGCCAGTTTAGGCATTTTGCGGAATTACTTCAAAACGATGTTGAAGTAGTAGGCCGAGTTCAAAGTCGTGTATGTCTACTGTGTCAGTTGAATGCCATAGGTATGTGTAATAACGAAGTTGTCCAACTCATTCAAGAATACCATGGCCAACGAACTGTATCATTCCACACTGATTTCAAGCCGACTCAGGACTATTAACTGATGAAGAATTAGACGAGAAAATCCGTAAAATACAAAGAGATTTTCCTAACTGTGAGGTGTGGCTGTAGACGAATGATTGGTTTTCTTCGCTCGAGAAATCTTCGTGTACAACAAAGAAGGGTTAGAGATGCCACAGAGTTGATACGCATGTTGTTCTGATATGGGCACTTGAGGTACGTTCAGTACGCAGAAGCTTGCCATATCACGTGCACTCACCTTTAGCTCTATGACACATTGATGGAAATCACAAACTTATTCGGTAAGTTTTAAAATATTACTTTATTGTTTATTGTGGAATTATTTTTGATACATAGTTTTTATGGTTTTGTTGTGTCTTGATGATGATGATGATGATGATTATTAATTATTATTATTATAAACATAGAGAGAGAAAACATACAAACTGTGTTAGGCTCTCTCTCTCTCTCTCTCTCTCTCTCTCTCTCTCTCTCTCTCTCTCTCTCTCTCTCTCTCTCTCTCTCTCTCATTCTCTCTTGTCCTCTTACACACTCTAACTGTTCATTTAAATATATATATGTAAAGTGTATAATTATATTTATAATATACCTTGTGATATTGCTGCGCCATGATTCACTAGAATCAGTCACGTGATAGGAAAATAGAATGACTATTTCCCTAGGGAAATAGTTCCATCAGCTATTACATGGTCACATGACCATCGCAGGTCAAAATGGCAGCTTCTGATGATGTCGTCTGCCACTGCGAGTTCACAGCAAGAGGTATATTACAAAACACATATTGCTTGGCCTATATTCGGGCTATAGCACCCATTCATTATCCCCTCATGACTGTGAGTTACCAGAATCATATGCTATTTCCCTCGCCCTTCAGCCTCAGGAAATAGCATGTGATTCTGGTAACTCACAGTCTCCTTGGTGTAATAAACTGGTGCTATAGCCCTCATGGCCAGGCAATATGTGTTCAATATATATACATATATAGTGTGTGTATGTATTATTATTATTTAATATTTAATTATTAGCATTACTGAACAGAGGTTCACTTGTGCTATAACTTATGAGCATGGTGAAATGTGTGTGTGTGTGTGTGTGTGTGTGTGTGTGTGTGTGTGTGTGTGTAAATGACATAAAATTGAAAACTGACAGACTGATGGGCCTAGTATTTGGTGGTCAGGGTGTGTAGATTGCAAATTGTTCAAATGAAAATGGTCACAACAGAGATGTGAATTTTGGGTCAAAAAATGTGATTCATGGTGTGGGAAAATGCCTTGACCAGGCCTAGAAATGAAAGGTTAGTTATTGTTTTATTAATGTCGTTTAAATCTGTTGTGGGCTACTTAACATCTCAATGTCAATGTGTCAATGCATAAAGTTTAACCTTGGTTTGCGGTTGCTTGGAAATTTTAGCACAGCTGAATTAAATCATAGACACTGTCTATGATTAAAACAGGTGCATTCATGCTACAGACATGATAAATAGTCTTGCCCATGAATATCTGTCTGTCTGCCTATATGTGTGGTTGACTTAAATTTAAAGAAACTTAGAAGTCAAAAACATTGGGAAGAATATTTTGTAGTGATGATTTTAGTCACTTGTTAGCACAACTGAACAATTGCTAGTGCTATATCATGGTGTGGTGTCTGTCTGTCTGTCTGTCTGTCTGTCTGTCTGTCAGTGTGTGTGTGTGTGTGTGTGTGTGTGTGTGTGTGTGTGTGTGTGTGACTTGAATGCAAAAGCCGCCCAATTGATTGCCCTAGTATTTACATCTATTTGCCCTAGCATTTATATCTATATCATGTATGCTAGTGGTGTTTTTGTGCAATATGTATTCTTGCTTAGCATTTATGATCCATTTTAGTGTTCCTTTACATAATTTTGAGTATTTCAATCAAGCCATTATTGTGTTATATACTTATAGGTGGCGTTTTATTATTCATGGAGGAATTGATGGTTACTCCAGAAAAGTCATGTTTTTAAACTGTATGGGCCAGTGGTCTTTTAGCCTTTGCAAATTCCAGTGGTACAGTTGGAAGGGAGGTCTTCCTATCCACAGAACAAGTAAGTATAAATATATCTATACAACCCTGTTAGTGTTAGTGTGTTAATAAGACTACTTTGGGAAACTGACAAAACATACCTAATACAGGGTTGTAGACATAATTGTATTAGCCCTGTGGTGGTATAGCCACACATATATCCTGTACAGGGTTGTGGACATGACTGTATTAGCCATGTGGTGGTATAGCCACACACATATCTAGTACATATTTGTAGACATAACTGTATTAGCCATGTGGTGGTATAGCCACACACATACCTAGTATAGATTTGTAGACATAACTGTATTAGCGATGTGGTGGTATAGCCACACACATACCTAGTACAGAGTTGTAGACATAACTGTATTAGCCCTGTGGTGGTATAGCCACACATATATCCTGTACAGGGTTGTGGACATGACTGTATTAGCCCTTTGGTGGTATAGCCACACACATACCTAGTACAGATTTGTAGACATAACTGTATTAGCGATGTGGTGGTATAGCCACACACATACCTAGTACAGAGTTGTAGACATAACTGTATTAGCCCTTTGGTGGTATAGCCACACACATACCTAATACAGGGTTGTAGACATAACTGTATTAGCCCTGTGGTGGTATAGCCACACATATATCCTGTACAGGGTTGTGGACATGACTGTATTAGCCATGTGGTGGTATAGCCACACACATACCTAGTACAGATTTGTAGACATAACTGTATTAGCCATGTGGTGGTATAGCCACACACATACCTAGTACAGATTTGTAGACATAACTGTATTAGCGATGTGGTGGTATAGCCACACACATACCTAGTACAGATTTGTAGACATAACTGTATTAGCCCTGTGGTGGTATAGCCACACACATACCTAGTACAGAGTTGTAGACATAACTGTATTAGCCCTTTGGTGGTATAGCCACACACATACCTAATACAGGGTTGTAGACATAACTGTATTAGCCCATAGTTGTTGTAGCAGCTTTGGATAACATATCCCAATAACTGCTTTGGTGTGCACAAGACTTGAGACATACTTTAATTCAACCTGTTTAGCAACTTGTATTTCAACAAAACATACATGCATCTATGGTTCAGAGATGTGTATAACAGTCTATGCATAGAGATGAAATGCATATCTGTGTAGTAGGTATACTTTTGACAACCATGTGGAAGAGCAGTAGCAAAACATACCCTGCAACATGGACATGATATACAATGTTCCTATGTAATATTGCATATGTTAGTTGGCATAACATTTAATCCTGCATGTATTTCAATCTCACATATTATTCCTTCAAAATGTTCCTAGATACTCACACCTACTTTTCTGTCACAGTCTCAGTTTGCTAATTAAGTATTGAAATATAGATTGTATGTGTGATGGAATTCAATTGTTTTGCCTCAATACTTCATGATGTGCAGAAATCTTTATTAATTCTTTATTTGCAACACTTCTGTGTCATATATCCAGTGAGTTGTTTTACTATAATTGTTTTATTATTTTTGATAAGTATGTAGTATTGACATTCATATACAGTACCGTCCTACATACATATGGACAGAACAACACCTATTGGCAGGGTTGTATTATTGAAACTATTAACTTAATTTTCTTCTATTTAGACCAAATTCTTTTGCAACAGTAAGTTTGGGGGCAGTCAGGTTTCCATTATCTCATTTTCAATTTTCATTTGACAGGATTTGGAATATGGTGTTGATTGGGAAGGCCCAACTCTAACAAATGTACCAGAACTTTTAAGTGTAACAATTCCTGATGTGACAATACCACTTGAAGAGGAGAAATATAGAGAATTGTGCATGTTGATCGACCCACTTGCAGAATCATCAAGTAATGGGATTGATATATATATGTAGTTAACATAGTTAACTCTTTCCTGTCATGATAAAGTACCAATGGTTGAATATTGGTTACAAATTAATGGAGTATTCAAAAAGGTCAAGGTCATGTTATGTTTGATGTCAAGACACTGACTGAAGGACAACAAAAAGACAGGGAAATATGAATATATTATTGTATTCAGCTGTCTGATACAGTAATGGAACGAAGTGGTAACTCTTGAACAATCACGAAAAGTGTTGTGTGCAATTCTTATTGACCTATATTCTGTCCAACCTTATCAATGATTATGCACAACTCTCAGGCAAAAATATTGCTTTCAGTATTTCAGCCAAAAAAGTGGATTCAGATCTTTATGTGTCGTTACTCTCATAGGGCACCTAGGGGGCTTACCTTACGACATTCAATGCAGCAGAAGATCTGTGCAGGTTTATCGCGCAGTCATTGTGATATGATCCTATATCGATCTAGATATTCATAGAATTTGATGCTTTTGGGGGGTTTGGACTGACGTCAGGTCTATAGATGGCTTTGACAGTGATATAGTACCACGGATAGTAATTGTACTTTGTGATAGTGCTGTCATGTCATTTATTGTGAACATGTACCATTATTTTAACAAAAATGTATCATGGTATACATGTATATTTTAATAAAATGAATAAACATTTCATGATGACCAAGTATAACTTGCAGATGTATGTATGTTTTGATTTCATAGTGCAAGCTTTGGAGTACATGTAATGTTTTCATTCCCTGTAAGTCAGTATCCTAAAATTATTATGACAGTACAGGACACAAGAATTTTCTGAGAACATTTTTATTATAAGTAAGCTCAAAATTTCTCAAAACTTCTCAAAAAACTAAATACTTTTTGAAAGGACTTACTGAAATTAACCTATTAAATGCATCAAAGTTAAGGCTAATTTTGTCCCAACTATCTAACTGATTAAAGTCTTTGAC
Source organism: Glandiceps talaboti (assembly GCF_964340395.1). Classification (NCBI taxonomy): domain Eukaryota; kingdom Metazoa; phylum Hemichordata; class Enteropneusta; family Spengelidae; genus Glandiceps; species Glandiceps talaboti. The sequence goes on along the minus strand of NC_135567.1, from coordinate 1,736,144 downwards.
AAGTAACTCATCATCAGAAGTTGTCACCTCAATCATAAGTTTTCACACCTGTTCTAAAACAAAGTGCAATGATATAATTTTTAGCAGCATATGAATCGACTCTCTGGACTTCTTAATGTAGAACCGAAGCAGTAACCCTTTGTTGTTTCCAAGATATTGTCACTTAGCCCCTAAATCTAATCTGTAATCAGTGTAGTGAGAAGCATTAGAGAGGATTGATGACATCAAAAATGGAAAGATACTTCAGGTTTATGCAATACATTGAATTGGAGAAAACACAACTAAATTTCTAAGGTTACATTGATCATAGGTAGACACTGGATTGAGTTTTGTGTGTTGTAGAGAAAAAAAGATAATGTTAGAAATTATGAAAACAACTAATGCAATCCTCTTGCAATCTATGTTTCTAAAAATGATGCAAAATTACATTTCTGGCAACTTACTACCTACTGTGATTAAACTTACACCAGTCCAGTGAATACACTATTTCTGGTAACTTAGTACAACTGTGGTTAAACTTACACCAGTCCAGTGAATACACTATTTCTGGTAACTTAGTACAACTGTGGTTAAACTTACATCAGTCCAGTGAATACACTATTTCTGGTAACTTAGTACAACTGTGATTAAACTTACACCAGTCCAGTGAATACACTATTTCTGGTAACTTAGTACAACTGTGGTTAAACTTACACCAGTCCAGTGAATACACTATTTCTGGTAACTTAGTACAACTGTGGTTAAACTTACACCAGTCCAGTGAATACACTATTTCTGGTAACTTACTACAACTGTGATTAAAGTTGCACCCGTGAATATTTAAAGAATTTTACCACAAAATGAGGCATATTTTTAATCAGCACCTTACTAGCATTCTTTGCATGTGTATGTTGTCTGAAAATCATCTTAACATATTAATTCCACAGCTGAAAAGTAGATCAAGAAAATATGTGTTAATACCACCCAAAACCTACACATTGGAATGTGACAGTTGTATCAAAGGAGTTTTTCAAAGTTTGGTAAGACTCATGGCTGACATGAAGCTGCACTTCCTTGGTACAAACACCAGGGTCTGGCAATGTAGATATTGGTATGCTACTGAACCATATGAAAATTTTCCAGGGCATATTCCTGTCGCCTGTTATACACTGCAAAACATCATGGATAGAGGGTTTGGTATCTGGGAAAAAAGAGAATAAAATATGTTATATGCAACAGTTTTTTATGATATGTTAACTAATTTCTGAATAAACTAGCTCTCTTAGTCCTTACGGTTGCCCACAATTAACCAATACTCCATGATTATGTTAAGTCTGGCTATATTGGTACTTAACCTATGCTATTTCAGAACCCATTACCTTCCAGGAAGGAGCATATGAGCCCATATAGCCATTGGTCCTTACTAGTTGAAGGGTGATGATGTGTAATGACAATGACATAAGTGTATGTTCATCATAGAAGCATGGCGATTCAAACACAAGTTTTCTTCTTCCACTTTAGAATCTGAAACAGGCATGTTTTGAACTAATCACTTGACATATCCTTCTTCAGTTAAACCGGATCTGACAGAATGATCAAAATTTGAATAAACTGGAGATGTAAAGGTTATTTGTTCAAAGCATGTCTGTATTTCAATCAAAGTTGTCAAAGAGAACTTGTGTTTGTGAATAATATACATTTGTACCTGATATATGAGCCAATGACCCAATTACTGTATCAAAAGCAAAAAATGACATTAAGTTTGGACTCACAAGTCTTCATCAAAAATGCACTCCCTCACATGCTTTACTTCTATCATGATTTTAAATGACATTAGTAATAAATAGGAAAAAATTTTAATAAATTTTATATGTATTATAAAAGTGTCTGCGACATGCGGGATAGGACTGGATTTAGATAATTGACCCATTTGGCCAAGGTCAAAGGTCAGGGTCTCCAATGAAAGTTTACACCTAATAATTTAGGGATAGACACTATAATGTAGTCTCTATGTATTCAAGTTTTCGAGTTATGCCATAAATAGTCATTGTTAACAACAAACATGGCTGGCATGCCACTTGGACACTTGTGTATGTTGTGAACTGAAGTGACTTGCACATGTCCCATATGACAAGTCATCTTTGCGCCTGGCTTAAAAGTAACTGGATATTGCATGTCTGAGAAATGCATTATGGACGGACTAACAGACCCACTGTAATAATCAATTAAACTGAGCTCTTTTTTTGGCAACTGCATGCTTTGAGGCAAGAAGTAGTGAATTTATTATTCATCTATCATAAATGTACTTCTACTTAGGCCCTTGAGGCAACTCAAGACAAATGCTTGGTGAGTGAATGTGAAACAAGTTTCAAACTGGTATTATAACTCATGCTATACAGCAGTACTATTATGTATGGTACTCTGTATGGTACAGCTGTACTACTATTATGTATGGTACTCTGTATGGTACAGCTGTACTACTATGTATAGTACTATGTATGGTACAGCTGTACTATTATGTATAGTACTCTGTATGGTACAGCTGTACTACTATGTATGGTACTCTGTATGGTACAGCTGTACTACTATGTATGGTACTATGTATGGTACAGCTGTACTACTATGTATGGTACTCTGTATGGTACAGCTGTACTATTATGTATGGTACTCTGTATGGTACAGCTGTACTACTATGTATAGTACTATGTATGGTACAGCTGTACTACTATGTATAGTACTATGTATGGTACAGCTGTACTATTATGTATAGTACTCTGTATGGTACAGCTGTACTACTATGTATAGTACTCTGTATGGTACAGCTGTACTACTATGTATGGTACTCTGTATGGTACAGCTGTACTACTATGTATGGTACTCTGTATGGTACAGCTGTACTACTATGTATGGTACTCTGTATGGTACAGCTGTACTACTATGTATGGTACAGCTGTACTACTATGTATGGTACTCTGTATGGTACAGCTGTACTATTATGTATGGTACTCTGTATGGTACAGTTGTACTACTATTATAGTACTATGTATGGTACAGCTGTACTATTATGTATGGTACAGCTGTACTACTATGTATGGTACTCTGTATGGTACAGCTGTACTATTATGTATGGTACTCTGTATGGTACAGCTGTACTACTATTATAGTACTATGTATGGTACAGCTGTACTACTATGTATGGTACTCTGTATGGTACAGCTGTACTACTATGTATGGTACTCTGTATGGTACAGCTGTACTACTATGTATGGTACTCTGTATGGTACAGCTGTACTACTATTATAGTACTATGTATGGTACAGCTGTACTACTATGTATGGTACTCTGTATGGTACAGCTGTACTACTATGTATGGTACAGCTGTACTACTATGTATGGTACTCTGTATGGTACAGCTGTACTACTATGTATGGTACTCTGTATGGTACAGCTGTACTATTATGTATGGTACTCTGTATGGTACAGCTGTACTACTATTATAGTACTATGTATGGTACAGCTGTACTACTATGTATGGTACTCTGTATGGTACAGCTGTACTACTATGTATGGTACAGCTGTACTACTATGTATGGTACTCTGTATGGTACAGCTGTACTACTATGTATGGTACTCTGTATGGTACAGCTGTACTATTATGTATGGTACTCTGTATGGTACAGCTGTACTACTATGTATGGTACTCTGTATGGTACAGCTGTACTACTATGTATGGTACTCTGTATGGTACAGCTGTACTACTATGTATAGTACTATGTATGGTACAGCTGTACTACTATGTATGGTACTCTGTATGGTACAGCTGTACTACTATTATAGTACTATGTATGGTACAGCTGTACTACTATGTATGGTACTCTGTATGGTACAGCTGTACTACTATGTATGGTACAGCTGTACTACTATGTATGGTACTCTGTATGGTACAGCTGTACTACTATGTATGGTACTCTGTATGGTACAGCTGTACTATTATGTATGGTACTCTGTATGGTACAGCTGTACTACTATTATAGTACTATGTATGGTACAGCTGTACTACTATGTATGGTACTCTGTATGGTACAGCTGTACTACTATGTATGGTACAGCTGTACTACTATGTATGGTACTCTGTATGGTACAGCTGTACTACTATGTATGGTACTCTGTATGGTACAGCTGTACTATTATGTATGGTACTCTGTATGGTACAGCTGTACTACTATGTATGGTACTCTGTATGGTACAGCTGTACTACTATGTATGGTACTCTGTATGGTACAGCTGTACTACTATGTATGGTACTCTGTATGGTACAGCTGTACTACTATGTATGGTACTCTGTATGGTACAGCTGTACTACTATGTATGGTACTCTGTATGGTACAGCTGTACTACTATGTATGGTACTCTGTATGGTACAGCTGTACTACTATGTATGGTACTCTGTATGGTACAGCTGTACTACTATGTATGGTACTCTGTATGGTACAGCTGTACTACTATGTATGGTACAGCTGTACTACTATGTATGGTACTCTGTATGGTACAGCTGTACTATTATGTATGGTACTCTGTATGGTACAGTTGTATCATTATAGTACTATATGTATGGTACAGCTGTACTACTATTATAGTACTATGTATGGTACAGCTGTACTACTATGTATGGTACTCTGTATGGTACAGCTGTACTACTATGTATGGTACTCTGTATGGTACAGCTGTACTACTATGTATGGTACTCTGTATGGTACAGCTGTACTATTATGTATGGTACTCTGTATGGTACAGCTGTACTACTATGTATGGTACTCTGTATGGTACAGCTGTACTACTATGTATGGTACTCTGTATGGTACAGCTGTACTACTATGTATGATACTCTGTATGGTACAGCTGTACTACTATGTATGGTACTCTGTATGGTACAGCTGTACTACTATGTATGGTACTCTGTATGGTACAGCTGTACTACTATGTATGGTACTCTGTATGGTACAGCTGTACTACTATGTATGGTACTATGTATGGTACAGCTGTAGTATTATGTATGGTACTCTGTATGGTACAGCTGTACTACTATGTATGGTACTCTGTATGGTACAGCTGTACTACTATGTATGGTACTCTGTATGGTACAGCTGTACTATTATGTATGGTACTCTGTATGGTACAGCTGTACTACTATGTATGGTACTCTGTATGGTACAGCTGTACTACTATGTATGGTACTCTGTATGGTACAGTTGTATCATTATAGTACTATGTATGGTACAGCTGTACTACTATTACAGTACTATGTATGGTACAGCTGTACTACTATGTATACTAGTAGTACTATGTATGGTACAGCTGTACTACTATGTATACTAGTAGTACTATGTATGGTACAGCTGTACTATTATAGTACTATGTATGGTACAGCTGTACTACTATTATGTCTAGTACTATGTATGGTACAGCTGTACTATTATAGTACTATGCATGGTACAGCTGTACTACTATGTCTAGTACTATGTATGGTAAAGCTGTATTACTATTAATGTTTATAATATACCTAGTGATAATGCTGTGCCATGATTCGCTAGAATCAGTCACGTGATAGGAAAATAGAATGACTACTTCCCTTGGGGAAATAGTCCCATCAATTTTTACATGGTCACGTGACCACCGCGCGTTCACATCAGGTCAAAATGGCAGCTTCTGACGATGTCGTCTGCCACCGCGAGTTCACAGCATGAGGTATATTATAAAACACATATTGCCTGGCCTATATTCGGGCTATAGCACCCGTTCATTACCCCCTCGTGACTGTGAGTTACCAGAATCACATGCTATTTCCCTCGGCCTTTGGCCTCGGGAAATAGCATGTGATTCTGGTAACTCACAGTCCCTCGGGTGTAATAAACGGGTGCTATAGCCCTCATGGCCAGGCAATATGTGTTCAATAGTACCCAAATAACATTAAAGGTGACAAAAAACATGAAACCAACAGCTTAAATTCATACAGTACCTCCATGTCAATAACTCCAGTGTTTGGTTCAACGTCAGATTGGTCCTCACTTCACTGATGGACAGATTATCAACATCTACATTACAAACTTTTTGATGATTTTCCAAACAGCCTATAGTAACTTCCTTTCCACAATTCACACAGGATACTTTGGCTGCCTTACTTTCTCGCTCTTCCTAAAGCAGAAAAAAAAATACAAATAATTAAATCTTACTTGATTATTTAATGTTTAATTAAAAAACAGTAGTTACAAACATTTATCAAGCTATACAGGTCTTCCTTAGGGCCACAAGCTTGACTAGTTCCTAGGAACTATTTTTACAATATCCATTTTGTGTAAATTTTGATATTTTGTATATTTGTGGATAAATTTAGAGTATTTTGTAAGTCTATAAATTTCTGGCAATAAAAGTTTTTATATTAGTATATATTAGTATTTGTTAAATGCTGATATCAATTTTTTTAAGGTGGTATGTATGTAAAAGGTACACAAGTTCTCTTGTCATTTTGTGCCAGTTTTACCAGCTTTCCACCTTTCTATTGCTGGGGTTCCCATACCTTAAACACCGGGATATGGCCAAGGTCAGTTAAAATATAATCGATACACACAAACCAAATAAAATATCTCTTTTGCCAAATCTGATGTGTGCTGAAATGAGTGTCTAAGAAAAATAAATCATCATTCCAGTATTTTCAAAGCTTCAACCTATCATAAGATCAATCTGTATATGTTAGCTATGTGCCCCTTATGTATTAGTCTTTCTTTGTATAAATTTGTTTTAAAATCTATTTCCTTGTTAATACCTATTATTCATTTCACAAATTCCACTTACCTCACAGTGAGCGCTGCTAGCGCTGTGATCTATCTGCATATTCTTTTGCAGGGGTCTCACATAAGCTACAGCGTGCTTTAACACGGACTCGTCCCTAAAATAAGGTACCGAATAGCCACTGCTAGGCATGGGTAGAGGGGTTAGTAGTTTGCCACCAGCATGCATGTTCCTGTATATTATAAATCCACCACCATCTGCCAGTTTAGGATAATGACGGTATAGAGTTTCCTGCAAATGTTCGAAACCACCATCCCCATCAAACGTTATTTTTCGCGTGCCCAGTCCCACCTTCCTAAGTTCCTCTCGTTCCAGTAGGGATGGTACACAAGACGTATCGTCACTGTCGTGGTGCATGTCTTACTGCTTCCGGGTCGATTACCGTTGTGATCCTCAGCTTACTTGTTAGAATCTGAAGAAAACTTCTATGACGAAATATGACGTAGGGTATGACGCGTCGTGACGTAGTTGAGTTGACAATCAGCCATCCTAAGGGGTACCAGTTTGGTAATAGTATAGATTGATTCATCCGCCAGATGCATTGACTTGTCGTTTTTTCAAGAGTTTGACTATCATCCAGACCTGACTTATTACTTGATGTTCCTGACTTGTCATTTGACGGACCTGACTTATCACTTGACGTTCCTGACTTGTCAATTGACGGACCTGACTTATCACTTGACGTTCCTGACTTGTCAATTGACAGACCTGACTTATCACTTGACGCTCCTGACTTGTCAATTGACGGACCTGACTTATCACTTGACGTTCCTGACTTGTCAATTGACGGACCTGACTTATCACTTGACGCTCCTGACTTGTCATTTGATGTACCTGACTTGTCACTTGATGTACCTGACTTATCACTTGACGAGTTCGACTTTTGACGTGGATTACGCTCCATACCGTGGTTTGCGACAATGAGTATCCCGCGATCATCGATCATCGCAACCCTGGCTTGGACGTTTAATATGTAGCAAGGCTTAGCGGTGTTTACACGCATATCCATCTTGAATCAGAGTCAACTTTAGGTCCGATGATAACTTAGGAAGGTACAAATTTCCCGGAATTAGATTTACTAGTAAAAAGTGAAGTTGTTGTTGTTTCATTCATATTCGGAATTGATGTATTCGTATTCAAGGGATTCTGCGGGGTTTTTTTTCCAACTTGAAAGTATCTTGCTTGCTGGTTTGCGATATTTGATGTGACTAATTGTTTTCAGAGCACTAATATTGGCGATCAGAAAGTTACCATATATGTGAAAACACTGCCGTAGTTGTCAGTGTTTTCGCTACAGCAAAGTACGTGGAAATGTTACAAAATCACTTCAATATCAATTCACTCTTATTTAAATCTACAAATATTTCAGTAACATTTTTCTCCAAGGGGTAAGTTCAAACTAGATGACATTTTCCACGAAATCTGGATGTTTGTTAAACGAAAATATGGTACTTCTCTGGAGCAAATAATTGTCTCAGATATCGGACAGTGTTCACGTTTGCGTGCCAAAGACATAGATTGCCAAGCGGCCCATGAACTCTGATCGAATCCCGGGTCGAATTCGGTCGTAGGATAGTGTTCATGATATTAAATTCCTTCGCAAAAACAATCAACTTTAGTGTAACCGCAGGGCCGTAGCCTGACCAAATTGCCGGGGAGGGGGGGGGCAGAACTTTGTCTTGGTGCAATCATGCATTTTAAATTTAGAAAGGTGGCTAATTTATATACATTTACATACAATTTACATAATATCAATTTTAGCATACGCAATTAAATATGATATGTAAGGCCAGAAAAAATACAAAAGCTGTTCAGTGGGCAACCTAACCCATCACATTGGGTAGGTAGGTCGTTAACAGGATGTAAAAACAAACCATATATAATGATAGCAAAACATTTCAAGTTGAGTTTATAGAGTACTTATTCAGTCATTTTGATTTTATCTCTTGCAATTTGTCTCATGGCAATCGATTTCCATCAGTTCTACAATTAGGAAATGTACACAATTCACGGTTAAACAAATGTTGTAGCTCCTCTCATCACCCTCTCTTCTCAAAAAATGTTAAGCACCGCCATATGAAACTCAGGAATTATTTTAGCCATCCCTTGTCATCTACATTACAGTGAAGATATAAAATTATATGGTACAATGATGCATTAAAATAACAGTGATAGCCAACTACAATGATACTCCGAACGAGATTATTTTCCACAGGATGTAGAATTTCACATGCATAAAGAGATGTCTTAATTAGCTCTAACCTATACAGGGAGGTACTTAGCCAGACACCATCCATCTTGTTTAGGGAGAAAGACAATTATCACCTTGATTGCTACTGATTAGAAGGAGACAACTCCTAGGTGAAAAAAATAAGACAGTGTAGGAGGTCATTTATAGGCATAGAATATCAATCCATAGACATAATTTAAAGTCTTACAATCCTTGAATATGGTAATGAAATAACAGAATTGAGAGATAATTATGCTATGTAGTACATATGGAAGACTTAGTGTATTTTATTGTGGCAAAGCTGATATTTTGCGGGTGTGCACTTGGTAAATGACTTCTCCTGAAGTTTGATTTGGTTCCAAAAAATCCCGAATAAAGAGCAAAACATTTCAAAACTTTCAGACTTTTGATGGCCCAATTGACTGCTCAACCCACTTCCCATGGCCGTAAACGTTTGCTCAATTCTTTTCTTCTTTTTTTTTTTTATAGTGCACGATGGATATCATATGCAACAACTTAATTTGATCTCAATTCAAGCTTGAATGCATCATCAGTGCCAAGTAAACCACTGTATAAGATATTATATAATATGGAATATATTCAAATGTATATTGTTACATATACTACTCAGATAATATAAAGAAATCTCCTTAATTTTGAAATAAAGTGTGCATTTCTAGGATATATTACCCATCACCAAACACAATATATTGAAATGCCAAAAATATGGGTTGTTCGGGTCCGTTGAACAGCTTTTGAAATATTTCTGACCTAATGTTGTATCTTTGAAAGTAGTTGCCGAAAAGATGTCACATTCAAAGTATGGGTGTTACTTTTTGCAGTGTTTATCCAATAGTAATCGTCGAATAACACAACCCTGTCCGAAAAATGCGACTGTACTGAATAGAAGAAACATTTGGTCATACATCGTACAAAGATATTTTATTTGTTTATTTGTCCTTAAAGTTGTCATATGAGTCAATGACTATGTGGGTGAGATCAAATGTTCAATCTGGGATAAGAACTAAATTCTTTTTACGGGGGGGGGGGGGTAGTTCTCATCCTATGAAAGTGATTTTAGTTTAATGAATCTGTTTGAAGAGAATTATTTCTAAAACATGTCGTCCTCAAATTGAAAAATGCACTAGTATGTTTTCTCATAATATCATACATCCTGAATAGTTTTCGATAATATAAGTGTGGAAATGTTTTTTTATTGTAGTTGTGTATATGATATGATATGATATGATATGATATATGATGTAACAATAAATCAAATCAGTTCAATTTTTTTGTCCGCACACAATTTAGCGCCCTCAACGGTCATCACGAATTACACCTTTTACTGCACCACTTACCGTCGATAAGATCAACGACTGATTAATATGTTGATTATCTAACTATTGGTACTTTGATAATTTTTTAGGGAACAGATTGTGGCCGTCTGATCGTAAAATGACACTACAGTTACAAACTAGTGCAGTTTGAACATGGTGACAGATTGAAAACCAGGCTTTCCCTCAAGATTTAGTATTGTCAATAGACTACCTTTGGATAGTAATTGGAAACAAACAGATACAATGACTTGTTAATAAGGTCTAATAAAAAAAATGGTGTGGTTCCGATTCTCAATTTTATTATATTATCTCTCTCTCTCTCCCTCCCTCCCTCCCTCCCTCCCTCCCTCTCTCTCTCTCTCTCTCTCTCTCTCTCTCTCTCTCTCTCTCTCTCTCTCTCTCTCTCTCTCTCTCTCTCTCTCTCTCTCTCTCTCTCTCTCTCTCTCTCTCTCTCTCTCTCTCTCTCTCTCTCTCTCTAAGAGTCTAGTTCAGGTAGTTATGTTTCTGTTGTTTTCATGATGGTATCTGTGTTATTGGTTTCTTCTCATTAGATGTAAAAACATACAGATTGGAAGAAAAGTTCTATATTGTCTTTTTAAGTTGATGTATAGACCACCGGAGGGTCTATGGTTGATGTCAGTTTCCACATCCACTATTTCTTGCAAAACTTCACAATTTTCGTGGATTTTATTATTTTTTCTTGAATATGTAAAAAAAATGTTTAGGGTCGGCAGTAATTGATTAAATTTAAGTGAATATATCAGTTGGTTACTTAATGAAAAAAATATCCTAGTTCTAGCTTTGAAGGAATATCCCAGTTCTAGCTTTGAAGGAATATCCCAGTTCTAGCTTTGAAGGAATATCCCAGTTCTAGCTTTGAAGGAATATCCCAGTTCTAGCTTTGAAGGAATATCCCAGTTCTAGCTTTGAAGGAATATCCTAGTTCTAGCTTTGAAGGAATATCCCAGTTCTAGCTTTGAAGGAATATCCCAGTTCTAGCTTTGAAGGAATATCCCAGTTCTAGCTTTGAAGGAATATCCCAGTTCTAGCTTTGAAGGAATATCCCAGTTCTAGCTTTGAAGGAATATCCCAGTTCTAGCTTTGAAGGAATATCCTAGTTCTAGCTTTGAAGGAATATCCCAGTTCTAGCTTTGAAGGAATATCCCAGTTCTAGCTTTGAAGGAATATCCTAGTTCTAGCTTTGAAGGAATATCCCAGTTCTAGCTTTGAAGGAATATCCCAGTTCTAGCTTTGAAGGAATATCCTAGTTCTAGCTTTGAAGGAATATCCCAGTTCTAGCTTTGAAGGAATATCCTAGTTCTAGCTTTGAAGGAATATCCCAGTTCTAGCTTTGAAGGAATATCCCAGTTCTAGCTTTGAAGGAATATCCCAGTTCTAGCTTTGAAGGAATATCCCAGTTCTAGCTTTGAAGGAATATCCCAGTTCTAGCTTTGAAGGAATATCCCAGTTCTAGCGTTGAAGGAATATCCTAGTTCTAGCGTTGAAGGAATATCCCAGTTCTAGCTTTGAAGGAATATCCCAGTTCTAGCTTTGAAGGAATATCCCAGTTCTAGCGTTGAAGGAATATCCTAGTTCTAGCTTTGAAGGAATATCCCAGTTCTAGCTTTGAAGGAATATCCTAGTTCTAGCTTTGAAGGAATATCCCAGTTCTAGCTTTGAAGGAATATCCCAGTTCTAGCTTTGAAGGAATATCCCAGTTCTAGCTTTGAAGGAATATCCCAGTTCTAGCTTTGAAGGAATATCCCAGTTCTAGCTTTGAAGGAATATCCCAGTTCTAGCTTTGAAGGAATATCCCAGTTCTAGCTTTGAAGGAATATCCTAGTTCTAGCTTTGAAGGAATATCCTAGTTCTAGCTTTGAAGGAATATCCCAGTTCTAGCTTTGAAGGAATATCCCAGTTCTAGCTTTGAAGGAATATCCCAGTTCTAGCTTTGAAGGAATATCCTAGTTCTAGCTTTGAAGGAATATCCTAGTTCTAGGAATATTGTTTGTTGAGTACAAGAATGACACGGTACAACGCAGGTAACCCTAACTAATTGGCTACTAATTGATAAAAAGACAGTTATATTATGATGACAATATTTTTCTTCGTTCAGCCATGGAAAGTATGAGTGACAACATTCAACTTGTCACAGAATAGTCAATTTAATTTGACATTTATCAGTTGCCACGTCACTCTCGTACAGGTTCACTGACAGTTTTCAATTCTTTGAGTGGCTCCCACCGTATGTCAGCTAATATTCTATTCAAGGATGGTCATCGATGATGTCATCATACAAAATAATGATGTCATTAAGTATTTACCAATATTTCAAAAACACAAAATAGCCGTTACCAGTGTCTACTCCTAAACATAATACATATTTTGAATATTAGCTCACAAGTCCTGGAATATTCGTAAATACCATTTATTTTAAAATAGTATCATGACCATCTTTGAATAGAATTTTAGACAAGTCACATGACTGTTGGTTATCACCTGATTTCAAGGATGTGTATGCTTTGTCCCTTGGTATTCTGTAGAAGTGTAAATCAGGGATGTTTTTTCATATTGTTAATTCAGACATTGAAAAAAGCAGCAGTGCTCTATGATTAACATGATGATCCTTGCTGCAGTGTTTCGTGCGTGTTGTAGTGGTTTCATATGTGCATTAGGTAGGCAATAAAACAATGCATTTCCCAGGGTTCGTACACTTAAAGCAAAACAAAATTCCAGGACTTTCCAGGGGTTTTTCGTCAGTTTTCCAGGGGTATTCATATTGATTTTGGCCATTTTCCAGGGGTGTTGACACTAAAGTATATTTTTTGAATGACATCTAATTGTCTGATGTGGACGAGAAAAATCAACAACAGTTCCCATATGTCACAAAACATTCTAAAGACAATCCACACTATGCAAGATATTGGTTTCAAAACCACATTTACATGCTAAGATTAACGGAGAAACCTCTGTCCTACCCCCAAAGTAGCCGTTTCGTCAAGCTGGTCCATTGATCGTGTAAGATTGAGTCGCAGCATTCGTCAGTCTAATTCAGACATATCCAGAAAAATAAATCAAAAACTAAAGTTTGTCCTCGTTATTGTATGGTTTGATGTTACTAGATTTATAAGTCACCTAAAATAATTTTTTTCTTCAAAATTTTAAATAAAAACGTCATTTACGTAACGAAATTTCGAGCTATGAATAACTGAATACATTCATCGCTTGCGTCTCGATGTTTATGTACGGATGCCACGAGTTGCGGAACATCGCGATTTCTCAACTCAACTTGACCATTGACGAATGTTACTGTACCGACAACATAAAACAGTAGTTTATTCTTTTAGAACATGTAACACAAATACCCATTTATCGATGACATAAAAGTCACAACCCGGAAATTCAACTGCACTTCCCTAAGCCCTAGCATGGTTTATACTTCCATGGCCCTAGTATTGCCATGCCTAGTGCCTGAGCTTGTAGTAATAGTATGTCGACTCGTGCGCCGAACTTGTAACAATTTCTAATCGAGGTTGATGATGCTTTCATACTCGCTATAGTGTTACGATAATCTTGTTAACAGACCTACTGTACATGTTACCCCCGGCCGGGACTGTTACAATATCATGTCCCTGAAATGACGACTGGGAGATGAACGGAGTAGCAATATACGCAAGATCGAAAGAAACACTGCGGCACCCATTCAACTAATCATAGGAACGGTCTGTGGGGCAAAGTGTCTCGTGGAACGATCGCTTGACTGTCTGGGTTCAATCGGCGTGAATTTTGAGTCATCACCGTGGCGAAAGACTTTGAAAATATTTTTGCGATTTCACATTTACAAGATTCAGAATCATATGAATGGGTGGCTCGAGCACAGACATGACGATCGTCAATATTAATCGATCGATTGAACATGATCATTTTCCAGGGTTTTCCAGGGGTAGGGCGCATTTTTCCAGGGTTTTCCAGGGCTTTCCAGGGAGGGTTTGAAATTCCAGGGTTTTCCAGGGTTTTCCAGGACCGTGCGAACCCTGATTTCCGTAGTCAAATTTGGAAGAGAGAATTGCTTGAACCAGTTTCTGACAGGTAGATTTGGTGAGATAATGACGAATGTAGCAAATTTTGTACTATGAGGTAATGATACCCCCAATTTGAGCGAGGGCGCTGTTTTCTCAATTTCCAGTTTGCAGTCTGCAAAGGCCTATTCAGCAAATGTTACCCAACAAAATAAATTCAGCTTGAGTTCCTATAAAAAAACAGGGTTATTTCTGCTTTTAATACACTTGCAGTTGTCATGACAATGAGATTAGGTTAATCACCATGCCATTATCAGAGGCTGAGCGTAGTGGGCTGAGATTGACCATAATGCTTTGCAGGATGTTGCTGAGCACGTCAAGTGCAGTGGGCTTCTGTAAACAATTTCAAATTTCAATCAGTTATTATATCATGGAAATTATATTTTAGTCAATACAAAGACCACCAAACATCTGAAGTTGACAGCAGTAATCAACACAGACCACCAAACATCTGAAGTTGACAGCAGTAATCAACACAGCCCACCAAACATCTGATGTTGATAACAGTAATCAACACAGCCCACCAAACATCTGACGTTGATAACAGTAATCAACACAGCCCACCAAACATCTGACGTTGATAACAGTAATCAACACAGCCCACCAAACATCTGACGTTGATAACAGTAATCAACACAGACCACTAAACATCTGACGTTGATAACAGTAATCAACACAGACCA
This sequence comes from Glandiceps talaboti, assembly GCF_964340395.1. NCBI lineage: Eukaryota > Metazoa > Hemichordata > Enteropneusta > Spengelidae > Glandiceps > Glandiceps talaboti. Next base: position 1,720,990 of record NC_135567.1, on the reverse strand, counting down.
CCAAACATCTGACGTTGATAACAGTAATCAACACAGCCCACCAAACATCTGAAGTTGACAGCAGTAATCAACACAGACCACCAAACATCTGAAGTTGACAGCAGTAATCAACACAGACCACCAAACATCTGCAGTTGACAGCAGTAATCAACACAGACCACCAAACATCTGAAGTTGACAGCAGTAATCAACACAGACCACTAAACATCTGAAGTTGACAGCAGTAATCAACACAGACCACCAAACATCTGAAGTTGACAGCAGTAATCAACACAGCCCACCAAACATCTGATGTTGATAACAGTAATCAACACAGCCCACCAAACATCTGACGTTGATAACAGTAATCAACACAGCCCACCAAACATCTGACGTTGATAACAGTAATCAACACAGCCCACCAAACATCTGACGTTGATAACAGTAATCAACACAGACCACTAAACATCTGACGTTGATAACAGTAATCAACACAGACCACCAAACATCTGACGTTGATAACAGTAATCAACACAGCCCACCAAACATCTGAAGTTGACAGCAGTAATCAACACAGACCACCAAACATCTGAAGTTGACAGCAGTAATCAACACAGACCACCAAACATCTGCAGTTGACAGCAGTAATCAACACAGACCACCAAACATCTGAAGTTGACAGCAGTAATCAACACAGACCACTAAACATCTGAAGTTGACAGCAGTAATCAACACAGACCACTAAACATCTGAAGTTGACAGCAGTAATCAACACAGACCACTAAACATCTGAAGTTGACAGCAGTAATCAACACAGACCACTAAACATCTGAAGTTGACAGCAGTAATCAACACAGACCACTAAACATCTGACTGATAACAGTAATGAACACAGACCACCAAACATCTGACGTTGATAGCAGTAATCAACACAGACCACTAAACATCTGAAGTTGATAACAGTAATAAACACAAGTGAGCAGTCAATACACAAACCACCAAATGAAGTGCTCATTTTCTTACACATCCACTGACTGGATTTCATTGCATTTAGTACATGTGGTTACCAATATAAATCTTTCTAGTACTCAAACTCGGTTGACCCACGATGTATCTACCAATATAAACCTTTCTAGCTCAGTTGCTACAATTTTAGATTTTATGGAGAAAGTGTCTTACAGAGAGTAGTAGAACAATGGCCATGTAAGCTTTATGCCATCCCAATGCACCGACAGACTAAAAATGCACCAACAGGCTAACAATGCACCAACTGGCTAACAATGCACCGACAGACTAACAATGCACAGACAGGCTAACAATGCACTGACTAACAATGCACTGACTAACAATGCACTGACTAACAATGCACAGACAGACTAACAATGCACCGACTAACAATGCACAGACAGGCTAACAATGCATTGACTAACAATGCACTGACTAACAATGCACAGACAGACTAACAATGCACAGACAGACTAACAATGCATTGACTAACAATGCACCGACAGACTAACAATGCACAGACAGACTAACAATGCATTGACTAACAATGCACCAACTGGCTAACAATGCACAGACAGACTAACAATGCATTGACTAACAATGCACCAACTGGCTAACAATGCACAGACAGGGTAACAATGCACAGACAGGCTAACAATGCATTGACTAACAATGCATTGACTAACAATGCACTGACAGACTAACAATGCATTGACTAACAATGCACCAACTGGCTAACAATGCACAGACAGACTAACAATGCATTGACTAACAATGCACCAACTGGCTAACAATGCACAGACAGGGTAACAATGCACTGACAGACTAACAATGCATTGACTAACAATGCACCAACTGGCTAACAATGCACTGACAGGGTAACAATGCACAGACAGGCTAACAATGCATTGACTAACAATGCACTGACAGACTAACAATGCACTGACAGACTAACAATGCACAGACAGACTAACAATGCACTGACAGACTAACAATGCACTGACAGACTAACAATGCACTGACAGACTAACAATGCACCAACAGGCTAACAATGCACTGACTAACAATGCACAGACAGGCTAACAATGCACAGACAGGCTAACAATGCACTGACAGACTAACAATGCACAGACAGACTAACAATGCACTGACAGGGTAACAATGCACTGACAGGGTAACAATGCACTGACAGACTAACAATGCACCAACTGGCTAACAATGCACAGACAGACTAACAATGCACAGACAGGGTAACAATGCACAGACAGACTAACAATGCACCAACTGGCTAACAATGCACAGACAGACTAACAATGCACTGACAGGGTAACAATGCACTGACAGGGTAACAATGCACTGACAGACTAACAATGCACAGACAGACTAACAATGCACTGACTAACAATGCACTGACAGGCTAACAATGCACTGACTAACAATGCACAGACAGGGTAACAATGCACTGACAGACTAACAATGCACTGACTAACAATGCACTGACAGGGTAACAATGCACTGACAGACTAACAATGCACTGACTAACAATGCACTGACAGGGTAACAATGCACTGACAGACTAACAATGCACTGACTAACAATGCACTGACTAACAATGCACTGACAGGGTAACAATGCACTGACAGGCTAACAATGCACTGACTAACAATGCACTGACAGGCTAACAATGCATTGACTAACAATGCACTGACAGGGTAACAATGCACTGACAGACTAACAATGCACTGACAGACTAACAATGCACTGACTAACAATGCACTGACAGGGTAACAATGCACTGACAGACTAACAATGCACAGACAGACTAACAATGCACTGACAGACTAACAATGCACCGACCAAATGCACGGACAGACTAACAATGCATGACTAGCTAACAATGCACGGACAGACTAACAATGCACCAACCGGCTAACAATGCAATGACAGACTAAAAATGCATACAAGTAACACTGGTGCACATCAAACTAGTCTATGGACTCCATATAATAATACTGATGCATTCAATAATGTAACCAACCAATGGTAGACTTCTAAGTCAGTCAGAGTTTGATAGAGAACTCTTCCGTCGTTCAACTCTACTAACATCTATCAAATCTTATCCTTCAACTTTTCTATTAACCTCTATCGGCCAAGATCAATGGCTCAATGTAGGACAAAACAATTCTTTTACACTGGGGTGGGGTATGGGTGGGGGTGGGTATGGGTGGGGGGTGGGGTATGGGTGGGGGTGGGGTATGGGTGGGGGTGGGGTCTGAGGTCTTAGTGTTTTATCCTACATTGGACTACTGATCTCACCCCTAACATATTATCATATATTTAAGATGTGTTTTGTCAGGTTTGTTAGCATGTTGTAAGAGATAGATACATTCTGTGGAACACTGTAACTAATAAATACATTTAAGAGAAACACTAATGAGGAAATTGCAGAGAGAAACATAATAACAAGTAATTGCAAACAGAAACATTGTTGCAAACAATACAGAAACATTGTTGCAAGGAAAATTGCAAACAGAAACATTGTTGCAAAAAATTGAATACAGGAACACTGTTGCAAAAATGTGAATACAGAAACAGTTGCAAGTATATGCAAACAAACATTGTTGCAAAAAACTGAATACAGAAACATTGTTGCAAGTAATTGTAAACAGCAACATTGTTGCAAATAACTAAATAAAAGGGCAGCTTCAATCATAAATTTCACAATGTAATTATTTGACTAGTTACTCTGAGTTAGGCTACAAGTACTGGACATGTTTTGTTTCGTATGTGACTAGACTTACAATATGAAGAAGTGGTTGAGTTGTAAACAGTAAATAACCATGGTAACGTTTACACTGCCACTCACTATTTAAGTTGTTTCCATGGCAGCTATTGAAAAGTCTGTTTCACTGTTATTGAAATTCTAGAATGTTATTAAAACGTAGTGTGTAGTTATGGGGAAGCGTCTACATATGATGTCCTCGGTGACGATTTTTGTCTGAGTGCTTGTGACAAGAGATTAGCACCGTCAGTAATGGCTGAACTACATGAGATTGTTTTCCTTTGTAACTCAGCACTGCTTACATTATGTGAAAGTGAATGTATACATAAACATAACTGTACACATGGGCTTACAACACTCATACATCCCCCTAGTATAGCTGTTTGTACTTTTTTCCCAGCATCCGACAGCTGTGCAGCCGTACCAAGGTGTTCACTCTCTGTGGCGTATTCTACAAGTGCTTGACATGCCAACACTAGTGGCTTACTAAATACAACACAACGGGTTCTATTTTTTTCATCAAGTGTATGTTTATAGCGTTTAATGGCTGACAGCAAGGCTGTGGCACATGCTGTCATACTCTTTACACACAGTCGGAATTGTTCTTTATCAAACGAGTCTTCACTAGCATCGCTGGCGAGAACACACGCCATTGTTAACACATGAAGGTTTTTGGAGATTTCTCCCGATATGTTTACAACACGAAGCGGTGACAATTCAATTATGGGCGTGTGTTGTATCTGATTACAACAGTGTTCTATATCAAATTTCGCTCTCGATACCTTGTATTTATCAATAATGCCAGGAATCGACTTAATTGCTCCAGGTTCACTGGTCGCTGCTAAATATGCGGCATGTGCCGAACACTCTGTTAAGCTAACAACCATACCGCATATTTCTTTCAAAGTATCTCCACATTCTCTGTACAGAGATGTCCGTATTTGTTGCAGGATATCTCTTGTCAGAACAGATAAACCTTTGGTTCGAGCGATGATGGTATCTCGACATTTAGCATAGGACTCTCCAAACACCGACAGACTTTCTGTGTTAACGGGTCTTACATCGCTCGTTAATAACAACAAATCGGCCACAGCTTGCATCCTAGCTGCACATTCCTCGCCCAGTACTGCTAGAGAGATAACTGCCTCGCTGGCGGCCATGCCAATTTCAACCATTCTGTGCCCCCAGCAACAAATGCAATCATCGACCAACCCGAATTGCTACATCCATGGTACGGCAATAAACCGACCGTCCACATTGTCCCATGTGTTGGTAAAATCCGGCGAAAATATCAGTTGGGTGTGATTGCCAAGACGTAGAAAAACACGAAACATAAATGACAACATACGACTGATACTCCAGTTATAACGTTAGCTCACTGTAAACTTTGACCGCAGTGCAAACGATATTCACATGACCTTACACAGTGTACTAGCACATGTCGTGACCTCACCGTTGAATTAACTCCAATTTCACTGTTCCAGACAATCGAGTGATGACGTCAACATCACATATTTGTCACATAAAGTCTATCAGACACTATTTCATTTCAGTTATGTCAGCTGTGTGCATATCTCTCCGAGAATCGCATACAGCCAGTGGGTGTGGTCACTATTACAGATATTTACATATTACACGCACAAAAGGTTCTCGACTGAAGGCATGCGATGGGGAAACTATATTTGCTATGCATGACAAATATGAAATGTACTTTCTTGTGTAACAGTGTACTTATAAATAATGTAATAATTGTTACTTAATATTTACAAACTACAAAGTCATCACATTTTGAACGGTATTAAGACGAGGTGACCATTCTACGGTCAACTTATAAAACTGTTTGTAATTGGTTGACACTGCTAAACTGTGTAAACGCGACCCAATCATCACCAGTTTAACGGAGCATTGAAATATATTTGTACTCTGCTTTGAACACGAAAGCGCCCTCTTATAACAAAACTGTAAATATAGTCAAAGAGTTTTGAAGTGGTACTTTGCTATTCTCATATATGCTACGATAACAAACGACTCAAAAACGTCGACAGTGCTTAATTCTGTTTGGCATAAACATTGTTCTACGTGGGCGTTTTGACCCCATTTTGACCTCTTAGTTTGAATGAAACACGTGATTTTTGTATGATTAGTCGACCTGGTACTTCCGGGTTCATCATGCACGCATTCAACAACATGGCACCCAACGAACAGCATCGATTTCTTGTGTTCTGTTTGATCGTATCTGTATGGACCTGTCTACACTGTCAGGCGGCAGATAATTGGAAAAAGAAAGACGTACGCGATTACAGCGAGGCAGATATTCAACGACTCTTCGACCAATGGGAGGTAAGCTTATCCGGGGACTCGGGGGAAAGTGTTTCTAGATGTACGTTACATAATGCAATATAAAGATTGATAGGCGATTATCCGTAGATTAGTTGTGATTCACTGGTGTACATGGTTTTACCAGATTAAGAATGAATAGATTGAGCTGAGAGGAAACTATAGAAATGACAGACTGTGTGTTACCATTGCGGTACAACAGTTCTACTACGTGTACACGTACCATTGTACTGTAATATAATGATGTGGGGAAAGTTGATTGGTTGGTTGGTACAGCTTTGATTTGTTACCTCCAGGGGGTTCTACCAATATGGTCTCCTATATTATACTGATCTACTGAAGTCCACTGTATTTATTTGTTTAGTAAATGTAAGAATAAAACTACATCAACAAACAAAAATAAATTCAACTATGCATATATTATTGATTTGAATCATTGAATTCATCAAATACAAAAGAATGAACGTATGTACATATGTATACATTTCAAAGAAATCAATATCGTCATGGTAATACATACATTACATGACAACCAGAGACTTAGTTTGATTAATATCGTCATGGTAATACATACATTGCATGACGACAACAGAGACTTAGTTTGATTAATATTGTCATGGTAATACATACATTGCATGACAACCAGAGACTTAGTTTGATTAATATCGTCATGGTAATACATACATTGCATGACAACCACAGAGACTTAGTTTGATTAATATCGACAACCACAGAGACTTAGTTTGATTAATATTGTCATGGTAATACATACATTACATGACAACCACAGAGACTTAGTTTGATTAATATCGTCATGGTAATACATACATTACATGACAACCACAGAGACTTAGTTTGATTAATATCGTCATGGTAATACATACATTGCATGACAACCACAGAGACTTAGTTTGATTAATATCGTCATGGTAATACATACATTGCATGACAACCAGAGACTTAGTTTGATTAATATTGTCATGGTAATACATACATTGCATGAAAACCAGAGAGACTTGGTTTGATTAATATCGTCATGGTAATACATACATTGCATGACAACCACAGAGACTTGGTTTGATTAATATCGTCATGGTAATACATACATTGCATGACAACCACAGAGACTTGGTTTGATTAATATCGTCATGGTAATACATACATTGCATGACAACCACAGAGACTTGGTTTGATTAATATCGTCATGGTAATACATACATTGCATGACAACCACAGAGACTTAGTTTGATTAATATCATCATGGTAATACATACATTGCATAAACTACAGGTAGGTTATAATATAAATTTTGATGACAGGTTGAAAGTTAGGATTTATCTTGGGTATTTATTGAGTGCACTACAAAATTTAAAATTTATCTCTAAAATAAATTAAACTACAAAAGTCTAATGATTACCAATGAATTAGTTTTTAGCACAACTGAACTCAGAGTGAATTGATAAGGTTCAATAGTGCTATAGGTATGGTGTGGTGTGTGTGTGTGGGTGTGTGTGGTGTGTGGTGTGTGTGTGTGTGTGTGTGTGTGTGTGTGTGTGTGTGTGTGTGTGTGTGTGTGTGTGTGTGTGTGTGTGTAAACAACTTGTGAAGTCAAAAACCACCAAACTAATTTTTGATATTTAGTGGGTCTATTACCTTTGGTGTCTACTTGGGAAATTGTTCAAATCAAAATGATCTTACCACCAATGTGTGATTTAGGTAAAAAAATGTGATTTTTTGGTCAAACAACTTAACTCAAAAACTATTCAGCAGATCAATCTGAAAATGTGGTCTGCACGTTCTTCAGAGTGTTTATATTAAGAAGTGTTCATAACATGATGATCCCATCAGTGATATGCAAATTAGGTCTAAAAATGTGTCTTTTTGTCAAAAATATATAGTTCCAAAAATACTGAGCAGATTGGGCTGAAAATAAAATAGGGATGCATCTGGGAATTTGTAGATGAAGCTGTATTGGTCAAAAACTTATATCGTGAAACTGCAAGGTGACAGTACAGTTCTATATGCAATATGTATACAGTACAATATACATATACACCCAGTACAGTTCTATATACAATATATACAGTACAATATACATATACACCCAGTACAGTTCTATATACAATATATACAGTACAATATACATGTACACCCAGTACAGTTCTATATACAATATATACAGTACAATATACATATACACCCAGTACAGTTCTATATACAATATATACAGTACAATATACATGTACACCCAGTACAGTTCTATACAGTACAATATACATGTACACCCAGTACAGTTGTATATACAATATATACAGTACAATATACATGTACACCCAGTACAGTTCTATATACAATATATACAGTACAATATACATATACACCCAGTACAGTTCTATATACAATATATACAGTACAATATACATATACACCCAGTACAGTTCTATATACAATATATACAGTACAATATACATGTACACCCAGTACAGTTGTATATACAATATATACAGTACAATATACATGTACACCCAGTACAGTTGTATATACAATATATACAGTACAATATACATATACACCCAGTACAGTTCTATATACAATATATACAGTACAATATACATATACACCCAGTACAGTTCTATATACAATATATACAGTACAATATACATGTACACCCAGTACAGTTCTATATACAATATATACAGTACAATATACATATACACCCAGTACAGTTCTATATACAATATGTATACAGTACAATATACATGTACACCCAGTACAGTTCTATATACAATATATACAGTACAATATACATGTACACCCAGTACAGTTCTATACAGTACAATATACATGTACACCCAGTACAGTTGTATATACAATATATACAGTACAATATACATGTACACCCAGTACAGTTCTATATACAATGTATACAGTACAATATACATGTACACCCAGTACAGTTGTATATACAATGTATACAGTACAATATACATATACACCCAGTACAGTTCTATATACAATGTATACAGTACAATATACATATACACCCAGTACAGTTCTATATACAATGTATACAGTACAATATACATGTACACCCAGTACAGTTCTATATACAATATATACAGTACAATATACATGTACACTCAGTACAGTTCTATATGCAATATGTATACAGTACAATATACATGTACACCCAGTACAGTTCTATATACAATGTATACAGTACAATATACATATACACCCAGTACAGTTCTATATACAATATGTATACAGTACAATATACATGTACACCCAGTACAGTTGTATATACAATGTATACAGTACAATATACATATACACCCAGTACAGTTCTATATACAATATATACAGTACAATATACATGTACACCCAGTACAGTTCTATATACAATGTATACAGTACAATATACATGTACACCCAGTACAGTTGTATTTGCAATATGTATACAGTACAATATACATATACACCCAGTACAGTTGTATATACAATGTATACAGTACAATATACATGTACACCCAGTACAGTTCTATATACAATGTATACAGTACAATATACATGTACACCCAGTACAGTTCTATTTGCAATATGTATACAGTACAATATACATATACACCCAGTACAGTTCTATATACAATGTATACAGTAAAATATACATGTACACCCAGTACAGTTGTATACACTACAATATACATATACACCCAGTACAGTTCTATATACAATATGTATACAGTACAATATACATGTACACCCAGTACAGTTGTATATACAATGTATACAGTACAATATACATATACACCCAGTACAGTTCTATATACAATGTATACAGTACAATATACATGTACACCCAGTACAGTTCTATATACAATGTATACAGTAAAATATACATGTACACCCAGTACAGTTCTATATACAATGTATACAGTACAATATACATATACACCCAGTACAGTTCTATATACAATATGTACAGTACAATATACATGTACACCCAGTACAGTTCTATATACAATGTATACAGTACAATATACATATACACCCAGTACAGTTCTATATACAATATATACAGTACAATATACATATACACCCAGTACAGTTCTATATACAATATGTATACAGTACAATATACATGTACACCCAGTACAGTTCTATATACAATATATACAGTACAATATACATGTACACCCAGTACAGTTGTATATACAATGTATACAGTACAATATACATATACACCCAGTACAGTTCTATATACAATGTATACAGTACAATATACATATACACCCAGTAAGTTCTATATACAATGTATACAGTACAATATACATATACACCCAGTACAGTTCTATATACAATATATACAGTACAATATACATATACACCCAGTACAGTTCTATATACAATATATACAGTACAATATACATGTACACTCAGTACAGTTCTATATACAATGTATACAGTACAATATACATATACACCCAGTACAGTTCTATATACAATGTATACAGTACAATATACATATACACCCAGTACAGTTCTATATGCAATATGTATACAGTACAATATACATGTACACTCAGTACAGTTCTATATACAATGTATACAGTACAATATACATATACACCCAGTACAGTTCTATATACAATGTATACAGTACAATATACATGTACACCCAGTACAGTTCTATATACAATATATACAGTACAATATACATGTACACTCAGTACAGTTCTATATACAATGTATACAGTACAATATACATATACACCCAGTACAGTTCTATATACAATGTATACAGTACAATATACATGTACACTCAGTACAGTTCTATATACAATGTATACAGTACAATATACATGTACACCCAGTACAGTTCTATATACAATGTATACAGTACAATATACATGTACACTCAGTACAGTTCTATATGCAATATGTATACAGTACAATATACATGTACACCCAGTACAGTTGTATACACTACAATATACATATACACCCAGTACAGTTCTATATGCAATATGTATACAGTACAATATACATGTACACCCAGTACAGTTCTATATACAATGTATACAGTACAATATACATATACACCCAGTACAGTTCTATATACAATATATACAGTACAATATACATGTACACCCAGTACAGTTCTATATACAATGTATACAGTACAATATACATGTACACCCAGTACAGTTGTATACACTACAATATACATATACACCCAGTACAGTTCTATATACAATATGTATACAGTACAATATACATGTACACCCAGTACAGTTGTATATACAATGTATACAGTACAATATACATGTACACCCAGTACAGTTCTATATAATACAATGTATACAGTACAATATACATGTACACCCAGTACAGTTCTATATACAATATGTATACAGTACAATATACATGTACACCCAGTACAGTTCTATATACAATGTATACAGTACAATATACATGTACACCCAGTACAGTTCTATATGCAATATATACAGTACAATATACATGTACACCCAGTACAGTTCTATATACAATGTATACAGTACAATATACATGTACACCCAGTACAGTTCTATATACAATGTATACAGTAAAATATACATGTACACCCAGTACAGTTCTATATACAATGTATACAGTACAATATACATGTACACCCAGTACAGTTCTATATACAATATATACAGTACAATATACATATACACCCAGTACAGTTCTATATACAATATATACAGTACAATATACATGTACACCCAGTACAGTTCTATATACAATATATACAGTACAATATACATGTACACCCAGTACAGTTCCATATACAATGTATACAGTACAATATACATGTACACCCAGTAGAGTTCTATATACAATATATACAGTACAATATACATGTACACCCAGTACAGTTCCATATACAATGTATACAGTACAATATACATGTACACCCAGTAGAGTTCTATATACAATATATACAGTACAATATACATGTACACCCAGTACAGTTCTATATACAATATATACAGTACAATATACATGTACACCCAGTACAGTTGTATATACAATATGTATACAGTACAATATACATGTACACTCAGTACAGTTCTATATACAATGTATACAGTACAATATACATATACACCCAGTACAGTTCTATATACAATATATACAGTACAATATACATGTACACCCAGTACAGTTCTATATACAATATATACAGTACAATATACATATACACCCAGTACAGTTCTATATACAATATATACAGTACAATATACATGTACACCCAGTACAGTTCTATATACAATGTATACAGTACAATATACATGTACACCCAGTACAGTTCTATATACAATGTATACAGTACAATATACATATACACCCAGTACAGTTCTATATACAATATATACAGTACAATATACATGTACACCCAGTACAGTTGTATATACAATGTATACAGTACAATATACATGTACACCCAGTACAGTTCTATATACAATATATACAGTACAATATACATGTACACCCAGTACAGTTGTATATACAATGTATACAGTACAATATACATGTACACCCAGTACAGTTCTATATACAATGTATACAGTACAATATACATATACACCCAGTACAGTTCTATATACAATATATACAGTACAATATACATGTACACCCAGTACAGTTCTATATACAATATGTATACAGTACAATATACATATACACCCAGTACAGTTCTATATACAATATATACAGTACAATATACATGTACACCCAGTACAGTTCTATATACAATATATACAGTACAATATACATGTACACCCAGTACAGTTGTATATACAATGTATACAGTACAATATACATGTACACCCAGTACAGTTCTATATACAATGTATACAGTACAATATACATATACACCCAGTACAGTTCTATATACAATATATACAGTACAATATACATGTACACCCAGTACAGTTCTATATACAATATGTATACAGTACAATATACATGTACACTCAGTACAGTTCTATACACTACAATATACATATACACCCAGTACAGTTCTATATACAATATGTATACAGTACAATATACATGTACACCCAGTACAGTTGTATATACAATGTATACAGTACAATATACATGTACACCCAGTACAGTTCTATATACAATGTATACAGTACAATATACATGTACACCCAATACAATTCTATATACAATGTATACAGTACAATATACATGTACACCCAGTACAGTTCTATATACAATGTATACAGTACAATATACATGTACACCCAGTACAGTTCTATATACAATGTATACAGTACAATATACATATACACCCAGTACAGTTCTATATACAATATGTATACAGTACAATATACATGTACACCCAGTACAGTTCTATATAATACAATGTATACAGTACAATATACATGTACACCCAGTACAGTTCTATATACAACATGTATACAGTACAATATACATGTACACTCAGTACAGTTCTATATACAATGTATACAGTACAATATACATGTACACCCAGTACAGTTCTATATACAATGTATACAGTACAATATACATGTACACCCAGTACAGTTCTATATACAATGTATACAGTACAATATACATGTACACTCAGTACAATTCTATATGCAATATGTATACAGTACAATATACATGTACACCCAGTACAGTTCTATATAATACAATGTATACAGTACAATATACATGTACACCCAGTACAGTTCTATATACAACATGTATACAGTACAATATACATGTACACTCAGTACAGTTCTATATACAATGTATACAGTACAATATACATGTACACCCAGTACAGTTCTATATGCAATATGTATACAGTACAATATACATGTAAACCCAGTACAGTTCTATATACAATGTATACAGTACAATATACATGTACACCCAGTACAGTTCTATATACAATGTATACAGTACAATATACATGTACACCCAGTTCAGTTCTATATACAATATATACAGTACAATATACATGTACACCCAGTACAGATCTATATACAATGTATACAGTACAATATACATGTACACCCAGTTCAGTTCTATATACAATGTATACAGTACAATATACATGTACACCCAGTACTGTTCTATATACAATGTATACAGTACAATATACATGTACACCCAGTACAGTTCTATATACAATGTATACAGTACAATATACATGTACACTCAGTACAGTTCTATATACAATGTATACAGTACAATATACATGTACACCCAGTACAGTTCTATATACAATATATACAGTACAATATACATATACACCCAGTACAGTTCTATATACAATGTATACACTACAATATACATGTACACCTAGTACAGTTCTATATGCAATATATACAGTACAATATACATGTACACCCAGTACAGTTCTATATACAATATATACAGTACAATATACATGTACACCCAGTACAGTTCTATATACAATATGTATACAGTACAATATACATGTACACTCAGTACAGTTCTATATACAATGTATACAGTACAATATACATGTACACCCAGTACAGTTCTATATGCAATATGTATACAGTACAATATACATGTAAACCCAGTACAGTTCTATATACAATGTATACAGTACAATATACATGTACACCCAGTTCAGTTCTATATACAATGTATACAGTACAATATACATGTACACCCAGTACAGTTCTATATACAATGTATACAGTACAATATACATTGTACACCCAGTACAGATCTATATACAATGTATACAGTACAATATACATGTACACTCAGTACAGTTCTATATACAATGTATACAGTACAATATACATGTACACCCAGTACAGTTCTATATACAATATATACAGTACAATATACATGTACACTCAATACAGTTCTATATACAATGTATACAGTACAATATACATGTACACCCAGTACAGTTCTATATACAATGTATACAGTACAATATACATGTACACCCAGTACAGTTCTATATACAATGTATAGAGTACAATATACATGTACACCCAGTACAGTTCTATATACAATGTATACAGTACAATATACATGTACACCCAGTACAGTTCTATATACAATATATACAGTACAATATACATGTACACCCAGTACAGTTCTATATACAATATATACAGTACAATATACATGTACACCCAGTACAGTTCTATATACAATGTATACAGTACAATATACATGTAAACCCAGTACAGTTAACTTCTATATACAATATGTATACAGTACAATATACATATACACCCAGTACAGTTCTATATACAATGTATACAGTACAATATACATATACACCCAGTTCAGTTCTATATACAATATATACAGTACAATATACATGTACACCCAGTACAGTTCTATATACAATATATACAGTACAATATACATGTACACCCAGTACAGTTCTATATACAATATGTA
Organism: Glandiceps talaboti; assembly: GCF_964340395.1. Classification (NCBI taxonomy): domain Eukaryota; kingdom Metazoa; phylum Hemichordata; class Enteropneusta; family Spengelidae; genus Glandiceps; species Glandiceps talaboti. Next base: position 1,705,416 of record NC_135567.1, on the reverse strand, counting down.
TACAGTACAATATACATATACACCCAGTACAGTTCTATATACAATGTATACAGTACAATATACATATACACCCAGTACAGTTCTATATACAATATGTATACAGTACAATATACATATACACCCAGTACAGTTCTATATACAATATATACAGTACAATATACATATACACCCAGTACAGTTCTATATACAATATGTATACAGTACAATATACATGTACACCCAGTACAGTTCTATATACAATGTATACAGTACAATATACATGTACACCCAGTACAGTTCTATATACAATATATACAGTACAATATACATGTACACCCAGTACAGTTCTATATACAATGTATACAGTACAATATACATGTACACCCAGTACAGTTCTATATACAATGTATACAGTACAATATACATATACACCCAGTACAGTTCTATATACAATATATACAGTACAATATGCATGTACACCCAGTACAGTTCTATATACAATATATACAGTATAATATACATGTACACCCAGTACAGTTCTATATACAATATGTATACAGTACAATATACATGTACACCCAGTACAGTTCCATATACAATGTATACAGTACAATATACATGTACACCCAGTACAGTTCTATATACAATGTATACAGTACAATATACATGTACACCCAGTACAGTTCTATATACAATATATACAGTACAATATACATGTACACCCAGTACAGTTCTATATACAATGTATACAGTACAATATACATGTACACCCAGTACAGTTCTATATACAATGTATACAGTACAATATACATATACACCCAGTACAGTTCTATATACAATATATACAGTATAATATACATGTACACCCAGTACAGTTCTATATACAATGTATACAGTACAATATACATGTACACCCAGTACAGTTCTATATACAATATATACAGTACAATATACATGTACACCCAGTACAGTTCTATATACAATGTATACAGTACAATATACATGTACACTCAGTACAGTTGTATATACAATGTATACAGTACAATATACATGTACACCCAGTACAGTTCTATATACAATATATACAGTACAATATACATGTACACCCAGTACAGTTCTATATACAATGTATACAGTACAATATACATGTACACCCAGTACAGTTCTATATACAATGTATACAGTACAATATACATGTACACCCAGTACAGTTCTATATACAATATATACAGTACAATATACATGTACACCCAGTACAGTTCTATATACAATGTATACAGTACAATATACATATACACCCAGTACAGTTCTATATACAATATATAGAGTATAATATACATGTACACCCAGTACAGTTCTATATACAATGTATACAGTACAATATACATATACACCCAGTACAGTTCTATATACAATATATAGAGTATAATATACATGTACACCCAGTACAGTTCTATATACAATATATACAGTACAATATACATGTACACCCAGTACAGTTCTATATACAATATGTATACAGTACAATATACATATACACCCAGTACAGTTCTATATACAATGTATACAGTACAATATACATGTACACCCAGTACAGTTCTATATACAATGTATACAGTACAATATACATATACACCCAGTACAGTTCTATATACAATATATAGAGTATAATATACATGTACACCCAGTACAGTTCTATATACAATATATACAGTACAATATACATGTACACCCAGTACAGTTCTATATACAATATGTATACAGTACAATATACATGTACACCCAGTACAGTTCTATATACAATATATACAGTACAATATACATGTACACCCAGTACAGTTCTATATACAATGTATACAGTACAATATACATGTACACCCAGTAGAGTTCTATATACAATGTATACAGTACAATATACATATACACCCAGTACAGTTCTATATACAATATGTATACAGTACAATATACTTGTACACCCAGTACAGTTCTATATACAATGTATACAGTACAATATACATGTACACCCAGTACAGTTCTATATACAATATATACAGTACAATATACATGTACACCCAGTACAGTTCTATATACAATGTATACAGTACAATATACATGTACACCCAGTACAGTTCTATATACAATGTATACAGTACAATATACATATACACCCAGTACAGTTCTATATACAATATATACAGTATAATATACATGTACACCCAGTACAGTTCTATATACAATATGTATACAGTACAATATACATGTACACCCAGTACAGTTCTATATACAATGTATACAGTACAATATACATGTACACCCAGTACAGTTCTATATACAATATGTATACAGTACAATATACATGTACACCCAGTACAGTTCTATATACAATATATACAGTACAATATACATGTACACCCAGTACAGTTCTATATACAATGTATACAGTACAATATACATGTACACCCAGTACAGTTCTATATACAATGTATACAGTACAATATACATATACACCCAGTACAGTTCTATATACAATATGTATACAGTACAATATACATGTACACCCAGTACAGTTCTATATACAATATGTATACAGTACAATATACATGTACACCCAGTACAGTTCTATATACAATATGTATACAGTACAATATACATATACACCCAGTACAGTTCTATATACAATGTATACAGTACAATATACATGTACACCCAGTACAGTTCTTACAATATATACAGTACAATATACATGTACACTCAGTACAGTTCTATATGCAATATGTATACAGTACAATATACATGTACACCCAGTACAGTTCTATATACATTGTAATACAATGTATACAGTACAATATACATATACACCCAGTACAGTTCTATATACAATATATACAGTACAATATACATGTACACCCAGTACAGTTCTATATACAATGTATACAGTACAATATACATGTACACCCAGTACAGTTCTATATACAATGTATACAGTACAATATACATGTACACCCAGTACAGTTCTATTTGCAATATGTATACAGTACAATATACATGTACACCCAGTACAGTTGTATACACTACAATATACATATACACCCAGTACAGTTCTATATACAATATGTATACAGTACAATATACATGTACACCCAGTACAGTTCCATATACAATGTATACAGTACAATATACATATACACCCAGTGCAGTTCTATATACAATGTATAGAGTACAATATACATGTACACCCAGTACAGTTCTATATACAATGTATACAGTAAAATATACATGTACACCCAGTACAGTTCTATATACAATGTATACAGTACAATATACATATACACCCAGTACAGTTCTATATACAATGTATACAGTACAATATACATGTACACCCAGTACAGTTCTATATACAATGTATACAGTACAATATACATATACACCCAGTACAGTTCTATATACAATGTATACAGTACAATATACATGTACACCCAGTACAGTTCTATATACAATGTATACAGTAAAATATACATGTACACCCAGTACAGTTCTATATACAATATGTATACAGTACAATATACATGTACACCCAGTACAGTTCTATATACAATATGTATACAGTAAAATGTACATGTACACCCAGTACAGTTCTATATACAATATGTATACAGTACAATGTACATGTACACCCAGTACAGTTGTATATACAATGTATACAGTTCAATATACATATACACCCAGTACAGTTCTATATACAATGTATACAGTACAATATACATGTACACCCAGTACAGTTCTATATACAATATGTATACAGTACAATATACATGTACACCCAGTACAGTTCTATATACAATGTATACAGTACAATATACATATACACCCAGTACAGTTCTATATACAATGTATACAGTACAATATACATATACACTCAGTACAGTTCTATATACAATGTATACAGTAAAATATACATGTACACCCAGTACAGTTCTATATACAATGTATACAGTAAAATATACATGTACACCCAGTAGAGTTCTATATACAATATATACAGTACAATATACATGTACACCCAGTAGAGTTCTATATACAATATGTATACAGTACAATATACATGTACACCCAGTACAGTTCTATATACAATATGTATACAGTACAATACACATGTACACCCAGTACAGTTGTATATACAATGTATACAGTACAATATACATATACACCCAGTACAGTTCTATATACAATATATACAGTACAATATACATGTACACCCAGTACAGTTCTATATACAATATGTATACAGTACAATATACATATACACCCAGTACAGTTCTATATACAATGTATACAGTACAATATACATGTACACCCAGTACAGTTCTTACAATATATACAGTACAATATACATGTACACCCAGTACAGTTCTATATGCAATATATATACAGTACAATATACATATACACCCAGTACAGTTCTATATACAATATATACAGTACAATATACATGTACACCCAGTACAGTTCTATATACAATGTATACAGTACAATATACATGTACACTCAGTACAGTTCTATATACAATATGTATACAGTACAATATACATGTACACCCAGTACAGTTGTATATACAATGTATACAGTACAATATACATGTACACCCAGTACAGTTCTATATACAATGTATACAGTACAATATACATGTACACCCAGTACAGTTCTATATACAATATATACAGTACAATATACATATACACCCAGTACAGTTCTATATACAATATATACAGTACAATATACATGTACACCCAGTATAGTTCTATATACAATGTATACAGTACAATATACATGTACACCCAGTACAGTTCTATTTGCAATATGTATACAGTACAATATACATGTACACCCAGTACAGTTGTATACACTACAATATACATATACACCCAGTACAGTTCTATATACAATATGTATACAGTACAATATACATGTACACCCAGTACAGTTGTATATACAATGTATACAGTACAATATACATATACACCCAGTGCAGTTCTATATACAATGTATAGAGTACAATATACATGTACACCCAGTACAGTTCTATATACAATGTATACAGTAAAATATACATGTACACCCAGTACAGTTCTATATACAATGTATACAGTACAATATACATATACACCCAGTACAGTTCTATATACAATGTATACAGTACAATATACATGTACACCCAGTACAGTTCTATATACAATGTATACAGTACAATATACATATACACCCAGTACAGTTCTATATACAATGTATACAGTACAATATACATGTACACCCAGTACAGTTCTATATACAATGTATACAGTAAAATATACATGTACACCCAGTACAGTTCTATATACAATATGTATACAGTACAATATACATGTACACCCAGTACAGTTGTATATACAATGTATACAGTTCAATATACATATACACCCAGTACAGTTCTATATACAATGTATACAGTACAATATACATGTACACCCAGTACAGTTCTATATACAATGTATACAGTAAAATATACATGTACACCCAGTACAGTTCTATATACAATGTATACAGTACAATATACATGTACACCCAGTACAGTTCTATATACAATGTATACAGTACAATATACATGTACACCCAGTACAGTTCTATATACAATGTATACAGTACAATATACATGTACACCCAGTACAGTTCTATATACAATGTATACAGTACAATATACATATACACCCAGTACAGTTCTATATACAATATATACAGTACAATATACATATACACCCAGTACAGTTCTATATACAATATGTATACAGTACAATATACATGTACACCCAGTACAGTTCTATATACAATATATACAGTACAATATACATGTACACCCAGTACAGTTCTATATACAATGTATACAGTACAATATACATGTACACCCAGTACAGTTCTATATAAAATGTATACAGTACAATATACATGTACACCCAGTACAGTTCTATATACAATATATACAGTACAATATACATGTACACCCAGTACAGTTCTATATACAATGTATACAGTACAATATACATGTACACCCAGTACAGTTCTATATACAATGTATACAGTACAATATACATGTACACCCAGTACAGTTGTATATACAATGTATACAGTACAATATACATATACACCCAGTACAGTTCTATATACAATGTATACAGTACAATATACATATACACCCAGTACAGTTCTATATACAATGTATACAGTACAATATACATGTACACCCAGTACAGTTCTATATGCAATATGTATACAGTACAATATACATGTACACCCAGTACAGTTCTATATACAATGTATACAGTACAATATACATAATAAAATACACCCAGTACAGTTCTATATACAATATATACAGTACAATATACATATACACCCAGTACAGTTCTATATACAATGTATACAGTACAATATACATGTACACCCAGTACAGTTCTATATACAATGTATACAGTACAATATACATGTACACCCAGTACAGTTCTATATACAATATGTATACAGTACAATATACATGTACACCCAGTATAGTTCTATATACAATATATACAGTACAATATACATGTACACCCAGTACAGTTCTATATACAATGTATACAGTACAATATACATGTACACCCAGTACAGTTCTATATACAATGTATACAGTACAATATACATGTACACCCAGTACAGTTCTATATACAATGTATACAGTACAATATACATGTACACCCAGTACAGTTGTATATACAATGTATACAGTACAATATACATGTACACCCAGTACAGTTGTATATACAATGTATACAGTACAATATACATGTACACCCAGTACAGTTGTATATACAATGTATACAGTACAATATACATGTACACCCAGTACAGTTCTATATACAATGTATACAGTACAATATACATATACACCCAGTACAGTTCTATATACAATGTATACAGTACAATATACATGTACACCCAGTACAGTTCTATATACAATGTATACAGTACAATATACATATACACCCAGTACAGTTCTATATACAATATATACAGTACAATATACATGTACACCCAGTACAGTTCTATATACAATGTGTATACAGTACAATATTCATGTACACCCAGTACAGTTCTATATACAATATGTATACAGTACAATATACATGTACACCCAGTACAGTTCTATATACAATGTATACAGTACAATATACATGTACACCCAGTACAGTTCTATATACAATATATACAGTACAATATACATGTACACTCAGTACAGGTCTATATACAATATATACAGTACAATATACATGTACACCCAGTACAGTTCTATATACAATGTATACAGTACAATATACATGTACACCCAGTACAGTTCTATATACAATGTATACAGTACAATATACATATACACCCAGTACAGTTCTATATACAATGTATACAGTACAATATACATGTACACTCAGTACAGTTCTATATACAATATATACAGTACAATATACATGTACACCCAGTACAGTTCTATATACAATATATACAGTACAATATACATGTACACCCAGTACAGTTCTATATACAATGTATACAGTACAATATACATGTACACTCAGTACAGTTCTATATACAATGTATACAGTACAATATACATGTACACCCAGTACAGTTCTATATACAATGTATACAGTACAATATACATGTACACTCAGTACAGTTCTATATACAATATGTATACAGTACAATTATTACATTATTATTATCCCATCACTATTATTACATTATTATTACCCTATAACTATTATTACATTATTATTATCCCATCACTATTATTACATTATTATTATCCCATCATTATTATTACATTATTATTATCCCATCATTATTATTACATTTATTACCCTATAACTATTATTACATTATTATTACCCTATCACTATTATTACATTATTATTACCCTATCACTATTATTACATTATTATTACTCTATAACTATTATTACATTATTATTACCCTATCACTATTATTACATTATTGTTACCCTATCACTATTATTACATTATTATTACCCTTTAACTATTATTACATTATTATATTAACCCCATCATTATTATTACATTATTATTATCCCATCATTATTATTACATTATTATTATCCCATCATTATTATTACATTATTATTATCCCATCATTATTATTACATTATTATTATCCCATCATTATTATTACATTTATTACCCTATAACTATTATTACATTATTATTACCCTATAACTATTATTACATTATTATTACCCAATCACTATTATTACATTTATTATCCCATCACTATTATTACATTATTATTACTCTATAACTATTATTACATTATTATTACCCTATAACTATTATTACATTATTATTACCCTATCACTATTATTACATTATTATTACTCTATAACTATTATTACATTATTATTACCCTATTACAATTATAACATTATTACCCTATCACTATTATTACATTATTATTACCCTTTAACTATTATTACATTATTATTACTCTATCACTATTATTACATTATTATTACCCTATAACTATTATTACATTTATTATCCCATCACTATTATTACATTATTATTACTCTATAACTATTATTACATTATTATTACCCTATAACTATTATTACATTATTATTACCCTATCACTATTATTACATTATTATTACTCTATAACTATTATTACATTATTATTACCCTATTACTATTATAACATTATTACCCTATCACTATTATTACATTATTATTACCCTTTAACTATTATTACATTATTATATTACTATTATAACATTATTACCCTATCACTATTATTACATTATTATTACCCTTTAACTATTATTACATTATTATATTAACCCCATCACTATTATTACATTATTATTACCCCATCACTATTATTACATTATTATTACCCCATCACTATTATTACATTATTATTACCCTATCACTATTATTACATTATTATTACCCTATAACTATTATTACATTATTATTACCCCATCACTATTATTACATTATTATTATCCCATCACTATTATTACATTATTATTATCCCATCACTATTATTACATCGTTATTACCCCATCACCATTATTACATTATTATTATCCCATCACTATTATTACATTATTATTACCCCATCACTATTATTACATTATTACCCCATCACTATTATTACATTATTATTACCCCATCACTATTATTACATTATTATTACCCCATAACTAGGAAAATGAAGACGAGCAGGACCCTGATGATTTACCGGAACACTTGAGACCAAAAGAGCCGCTTGACTTGAGTAAATTAGATGCTAAGGATCCAGAGAGTTTGATTAAAACTACAAAGAAAGGCAGAACTCTGATGGTGTTTGTTACAGTATCTGGTAATCCTACAAGGGCAGAAACTGAAGAAATTACTACATTATGGCAATCTATGCTGTTTAATGCACACTATGAAATGACACGGTAAGAAATTACTACATTATGACAATCTATACTTTTTAATAGACACTATGAATTGACACGGTAAGAAATTACTACATTATGACAATCTATGCTATTTAATAGACACTATGAAATGACACGGTAAGAAATTACTACATTATGACAATCTATGCTATTTAATAGACACTATGAAATGACATGGTAAGAAATTACTACATTATGACAATCTATACTATTTAATAGACACTATGAAATGACACGGTAAGAAATTACTACATTATGACAATCTATGCTATTTAATAGACACTATGAAATGACATGGTAAGAAATTACTACATTATGACAATCTATGCTATTTAATAGACACTATGAAATGACACGGTAAGAAATTACTACATTATGACAATCTATGCTATTTAATAGACACTATGAATTGACACGGTAAGAAATTACTACATTATGACAATCTATGCTATTTAATAGACACTATGAAATGACACGGTAAGAAATTACTACATTATGACAATCTATTCTATTTAATAGACACTATGAAATGACACGGTAAGAAATTACTACATTATGACAATCTATACTATTTAATAGACACTATGAAATGACACGGTAAGAAATTACTACATTATGACAATCTATTCTATTTAATAGACACTATGAAATGACACGGTAAGAAATTACTACATTATGACAATCTATGCTATTTAATAGACACTATGAAATGACATGGTAAGAAATTACTACATTTTGACAATCTATTCTATTTAATAGACACTATGAAATGACACGGTAAGAAATTACTACATTATGACAATCTATGCTATTTAATAGACACTATGAAATGACACGGTAAGAAATTACTACATTATGACAATCTATACTATTTAATAGACACTATGAAATGACACGGTAAGAAATTACTACATTATGACAATCTATACTATTTAATAGACACTATGAAATGACACGGTAAGAAATTACTACATTATGACAATCTATACTATTTAATAGACACTATGAAATGACACGGTAAGAAATTACTACATTATGACAATCTATACTATTTAATAGACACTATGAAATGACACGGTAAGAAATTACTACATTATGACAATCTATGCTATTTAATAGACACTATGAAATGACACGGTAAGAAATTACTACATTATGACAATCTATGCTATTTAATAGACACTATGAAATGACACGGTAAGAAATTACTACATTATGACAATCTATACTATTTAATAGACACTATGAAATGACACGGTAAGAAATTACTACATTATGACAATCTATGCTATTTAATAGACACTATGAAATGACACGGTAAGAAATTACTACATTATGATAATCTATACTATTTAATAGACACTATGAAATGACACGGTAAGAAATTACTACATTATGACAATCTATTCTATTTAATAGACACTATGAAATGACACGGTAAGAAATTACTACATTATGAAAATCTATGCTATTTAATAGACACTATGAAATGACACGGTAAGAAATTACTACATTATGACAATCTATACTATTTAATAGACACTATGAAATGACACGGTAAGAAATTACTACATTATGATAATCTATACTATTTAATAGACACTATGAAATGACACGGTAAGAAATTACTACATTATGACAATCTATGGTATTTAATGCACACTATGAAATGACACGGTAAGAAATTACTACATTATGACAATCTATACTATTTAATAGACACTATGAAATGACACAGTAAGAAATTACTACATTATGACAATCTATACTATTTAATAGACACTATGAAATGACACGGTAAGAAATTACTACATTATGACAATCTATGGTATTTAATGCACACTATGAATTGACACGGTAAGAAATTACTACATTATGACAATCTATGCTATTTAATAGACACTATGAATTGACACGGTAAGAAATTACTACATTATGACAATCTATGCTATTTAATAGACACTATGAAATGACACGGTAAGAAATTACTACATTATGACAATCTATGGTATTTAATGCACACTATGAATTGACACGGTAAGAAATTACTACATTATGACAATCTATACTATTTAATAGACACTATGAATTGACACGGTAAGAAATTACTACATTATGACAATCTATGCTATTTAATAGACACTATGAAATGACACGGTAAGAAATTACTACATTATGATAATCTATGCTATTTAATAGACACTATGAATTGACACGGTAAGAAATTACTACATTATGACAATCTATGGTATTTAATGCACACTATGAAATGACACGGTAAGAAATTACTACATTATGACAATCTATGCTATTTAATAGACACTATGAATTGACACAGTAAGAAATTACTACATTATGACAATCTATGCTATTTAATAGACACTATGAAATGACACGGTAAGAAATTACTACATTATGACAATCTATGGTATTTAATAGACACTATGAAATGACACGGTAAGAAATTACTACATTATGACAATCTATGCTATTTAATAGACACTATGAAATGACACGGTAAGAAATTACTACATTATGACAATCTATACTATTTAATAGACACTATGAAATGACACGGTAAGAAATTACTACATTATGACAATCTATACTATTTAATAGACACTATGAAATGACACGGTAAGAAATTACTACATTATGACAATCTATACTATTTAATAGACACTATGAAATGACACGGTAAGAAATTACTACATTATGACAATCTATGGTATTTAATAGACACTATGAAATGACACGGTAAGAAATTACTACATTATGACAATCTATGCTATTTAATAGACACTATGAAATGACACGGTAAGAAATTACTACATTATGACAATCTATGCTATTTAATAGACACTATGAATTGACACGGTAAGAAATTACTACATTATGACAATCTATACTATTTAATAGACACTATGAAATGACACGGTAAGAAATTACTACATTATGACAATCTATACTATTTAATAGACACTATGAAATGACACGGTAAGAAATTACTACATTATGACAATCTATGGTATTTAATGCACACTATGAATTGACACGGTAATAAATTACTACATTATGACAATCTATGCTATTTAATAGACACTATGAAATGACACGGTAAGAAATTACTACATTATGACAATCTATACTATTTAATAGACACTATGAAATGACACGGTAAGAAATTACTACATTATGACAATCTATGCTATTTAATAGACACTATGAAATGACACGGTAAGAAATTACTACATTATGACAATCTATGCTATTTAATAGACACTATGAATTGACACGGTAAGAAATTACTACATTATGACAATCTATGCTATTTAATAGACACTATGAAATGACACGGTAAGAAATTACTACATTATGACAATCTATTCTATTTAATAGACACTATGAATTGACACGGTAAGAAATTACTACATTATGACAATCTATGCTATTTAATAGACACTATGAAATGACACGGTAAGAAATTACTACATTATGACAATCTATACTATTTAATAGACACTATGAAATGACACGGTAAGAAATTACTACATTATGACAATCTATGGTATTTAATGCACACTATGAAATGACACGGTAAGAAATTACTACATTATGACAATCTATACTATTTAATAGACACTATGAAATGACACAGTAAGAAATTACTACATTATGACAATCTATACTATTTAATAGACACTATGAAATGACACGGTAAGAAATTACTACATTATGACAATCTATGCTATTTAATAGACACTATGAAATGACACGGTAAGAAATTACTACATTATGACAATCTATGCTATTTAATAGACACTATGAAATGACACGGTAAGAAATTACTACATTATGACAATCTATACTATTTAATAGACACTATGAAATGACACGGTAAGAAATTACTACATTATGACAATCTATGCTATTTAATAGACACTATGAAATGACACGGTAAGAAATTACTACATTATGATAATCTATACTATTTAATAGACACTATGAAATGACACGGTAAGAAATTACTACATTATGACAATCTATTCTATTTAATAGACACTATGAAATGACACGGTAAGAAATTACTACATTATGAAAATCTATGCTATTTAATAGACACTATGAAATGACACGGTAAGAAATTACTACATTATGACAATCTATACTATTTAATAGACACTATGAAATGACACGGTAAGAAATTACTACATTATGATAATCTATACTATTTAATAGACACTATGAAATGACACGGTAAGAAATTACTACATTATGACAATCTATGGTATTTAATGCACACTATGAAATGACACGGTAAGAAATTACTACATTATGACAATCTATACTATTTAATAGACACTATGAAATGACACAGTAAGAAATTACTACATTATGACAATCTATACTATTTAATAGACACTATGAAATGACACGGTAAGAAATTACTACATTATGACAATCTATGGTATTTAATGCACACTATGAATTGACACGGTAAGAAATTACTACATTATGACAATCTATGCTATTTAATAGACACTATGAATTGACACGGTAAGAAATTACTACATTATGACAATCTATGCTATTTAATAGACACTATGAAATGACACGGTAAGAAATTACTACATTATGACAATCTATGGTATTTAATGCACACTATGAATTGACACGGTAAGAAATTACTACATTATGACAATCTATACTATTTAATAGACACTATGAATTGACACGGTAAGAAATTACTACATTATGACAATCTATGCTATTTAATAGACACTATGAAATGACACGGTAAGAAATTACTACATTATGATAATCTATGCTATTTAATAGACACTATGAATTGACACGGTAAGAAATTACTACATTATGACAATCTATGGTATTTAATGCACACTATGAAATGACACGGTAAGAAATTACTACATTATGACAATCTATGCTATTTAATAGACACTATGAATTGACACAGTAAGAAATTACTACATTATGACAATCTATGCTATTTAATAGACACTATGAAATGACACGGTAAGAAATTACTACATTATGACAATCTATGGTATTTAATAGACACTATGAAATGACACGGTAAGAAATTACTACATTATGACAATCTATGCTATTTAATAGACACTATGAAATGACACGGTAAGAAATTACTACATTATGACAATCTATACTATTTAATAGACACTATGAAATGACACGGTAAGAAATTACTACATTATGACAATCTATACTATTTAATAGACACTATGAAATGACACGGTAAGAAATTACTACATTATGACAATCTATACTATTTAATAGACACTATGAAATGACACGGTAAGAAATTACTACATTATGACAATCTATGGTATTTAATAGACACTATGAAATGACACGGTAAGAAATTACTACATTATGACAATCTATGCTATTTAATAGACACTATGAAATGACACGGTAAGAAATTACTACATTATGACAATCTATGCTATTTAATAGACACTATGAATTGACACGGTAAGAAATTACTACATTATGACAATCTATACTATTTAATAGACACTATGAAATGACACGGTAAGAAATTACTACATTATGACAATCTATACTATTTAATAGACACTATGAAATGACACGGTAAGAAATTACTACATTATGACAATCTATGGTATTTAATGCACACTATGAATTGACACGGTAATAAATTACTACATTATGACAATCTATGCTATTTAATAGACACTATGAAATGACACGGTAAGAAATTACTACATTATGACAATCTATACTATTTAATAGACACTATGAAATGACACGGTAAGAAATTACTACATTATGACAATCTATGCTATTTAATAGACACTATGAAATGACACGGTAAGAAATTACTACATTATGACAATCTATGCTATTTAATAGACACTATGAATTGACACGGTAAGAAATTACTACATTATGACAATCTATGCTATTTAATAGACACTATGAAATGACACGGTAAGAAATTACTACATTATGACAATCTATTCTATTTAATAGACACTATGAATTGACACGGTAAGAAATTACTACATTATGACAATCTATACTATTTAATAGACACTATGAAATGACACGGTAAGAAATTACTACATTATGACAATCTATACTATTTAATAGACACTATGAAATGACACGGTAAGAAATTACTACATTATGACAATCTATGGTATTTAATGCACACTATGAAATGACACGGTAAGAAATTACTACATTATGACAATCTATACTATTTAATAGACACTATGAAATGACACAGTAAGAAATTACTACATTATGACAATCTATACTATTTAATAGACACTATGAAATGACACGGTAAGAAATTACTACATTATGACAATCTATGGTATTTAATGCACACTATGAATTGACACGGTAAGAAATTACTACATTATGACAATCTATGCTATTTAATAGACACTATGAATTGACACGGTAAGAAATTACTACATTATGACAATCTATGCTATTTAATAGACACTATGAAATGACACGGTAAGAAATTACTACATTATGACAATCTATGGTATTTAATGCACACTATGAATTGACACGGTAAGAAATTACTACATTATGACAATCTATACTATTTAATAGACACTATGAATTGACACGGTAAGAAATTACTACATTATGACAATCTATGCTATTTAATAGACACTATGAAATGACACGGTAAGAAATTACTACATTATGATAATCTATGCTATTTAATAGACACTATGAATTGACACGGTAAGAAATTACTACATTATGACAATCTATGGTATTTAATGCACACTATGAAATGACACGGTAAGAAATTACTACATTATGACAATCTATGCTATTTAATAGACACTATGAATTGACACAGTAAGAAATTACTACATTATGACAATCTATTCTATTTAATAGACACTATGAATTGACACGGTAAGAAATTACTACATTATGACAATCTATGGTATTTAATAGACACTATGAAATGACACAGTAAGAAATTACTACATTATGACAATCTATGCTATTTAATAGACACTATGAAATGACACGGTAAGAAATTACTACATTATGACAATCTATACTATTTAATAGACACTATGAAATGACACGGTAAGAAATTATTACATTATGACAATCTATACTATTTAATAGACACTATGAAATGACACGGTAAGAAATTACTACATTATGACAATCTATACTATTTAATAGACACTATGAAATGACACGGTAAGAAATTACTACATTATGATAATCTATGCTATTTAATAGACACTATGAAATGACACGGTAAGAAATTACTACATTATGACAATCTATGCTATTTAATAGACACTATGAAATGACACGGTAAGAAATTACTACATTATGACAATCTATGCTATTTAATAGACACTATGAATTGACACGGTAAGAAATTACTACATTATGACAATCTATACTATTTAATAGACACTATGAAATGACACGGTAAGAAATTACTACATTATGACAATCTATACTATTTAATAGACACTATGAAATGACACGGTAAGAAATTACTACATTATGACAATCTATGGTATTTAATGCACACTATGAATTGACACGGTAATAAATTACTACATTATGACAATCTATGCTATTTAATAGACACTATGAAATGACACGGTAAGAAATTACTACATTATGACAATCTATACTATTTAATAGACACTATGAAATGACACGGTAAGAAATTACTACATTATGACAATCTATGCTATTTAATAGACACTATGAAATGACACGGTAAGAAATTACTACATTATGACAATCTATGCTATTTAATAGACACTATGAATTGACACGGTAAGAAATTACTACATTATGACAATCTATGCTATTTAATAGACACTATGAATTGACACGGTAAGAAATTACTACATTATGACAATCTATGCTATTTAATAGACACTATGAAATGACACGGTAAGAAATTACTACATTATGACAATCTATTCTATTTAATAGACACTATGAATTGACACGGTAAGAAATTACTACATTATGACAATCTATGCTATTTAATAGACACTATGAAATGACATGGTAAGAAATTACTACATTATGACAATCTATACTATTTAATAGACACTATGAAATGACACGGTAAGAAATTACTACATTATGACAATCTATGCTATTTAATAGACACTATGAAATGACACGGTAAGAAATTACTACATTATGACAATCTATGCTATTTAATAGACACTATGAAATGACACGGTAAGAAATTACTACATTATGACAATCTATGCTATTTAATAGACACTATGAAATGACACGGTAAGAAATTACTACATTATGACAATCTATACTTTTTAATAGACACTATGAAATGACACGGTAAGAAATTACTATATTATGACAATCTATGGTATTTAATAGACACTATGAAATGACACGGTAAGAAATTACTACATTATGACAATCTATGCTATTTAATAGACACTATGAAATGACACGGTAAGAAATTACTACATTATGACAATCTGTGCTATTTAATAGACACTATGAATTGACACGGTAAGAAATTACTACATTATGACAATCTATGCTATTTAATAGACACTATGAAATGACACGGTAAGAAATTACTACATTATGATAATCTATACTATTTAATAGACACTATGAAATGACACGGTAAGAAATTACTACATTATGACAATCTATGCTATTTAATAGACACTATGAAATGACACGGTAAGAAATTACTACATTATGACAATCTATGCTATTTAATAGACACTATGAAATGACACGGTAAGAAATTACTATATTATGACAATCTATGCTATTTAATAGACACTATGAAATGACACGGTAAGAAATTACTACATTATGACAATCTATTCTATTTAATAGACACTATGAATTGACACGGTAAGAAATTACTACATTATGACAATCTATACTATTTAATAGACACTATGAAATGACACGGTAAGAAATTACTACATTATGACAATCTATACTATTTAATAGACACTATGAAATGACACGGTAAGAAATTACTACATTATGACAATCTATGCTATTTAATAGACACTATGAAATGACACGGTAAGAAATTACTACATTATGATAATCTATGCTATTTAATAGACACTATGAAATGACACGGTAAGAAATTACTACATTATGACAATCTATGCTATTTAATAGACACTATGAAATGACACGGTAAGAAATTACTACATTATGACAATCTATGCTATTTAATAGACACTATGAATTGACACGGTAAGAAATTACTACATTATGACAATCTATACTATTTAATAGACACTATGAAATGACACGGTAAGAAATTACTACATTATGACAATCTATACTATTTAATAGACACTATGAAATGACACGGTAAGAAATTACTACATTATGA
The DNA here is from genome assembly GCF_964340395.1 of Glandiceps talaboti. Classification (NCBI taxonomy): domain Eukaryota; kingdom Metazoa; phylum Hemichordata; class Enteropneusta; family Spengelidae; genus Glandiceps; species Glandiceps talaboti. The sequence continues at coordinate 1,686,475 of NC_135567.1, read as the reverse complement.
CAATCTATGGTATTTAATGCACACTATGAATTGACACGGTAATAAATTACTACATTATGACAATCTATGCTATTTAATAGACACTATGAAATGACACGGTAAGAAATTACTACATTATGACAATCTATACTATTTAATAGACACTATGAAATGACACGGTAAGAAATTACTACATTATGACAATCTATGCTATTTAATAGACACTATGAAATGACACGGTAAGAAATTACTACATTATGACAATCTATTCTATTTAATAGACACTATGAATTGACACGGTAAGAAATTACTACATTATGACAATCTATGCTATTTAATAGACACTATGAAATGACACGGTAAGAAATTACTACATTATGACAATCTATACTATTTAATAGACACTATGAAATGACACGGTAAGAAATTACTACATTATGACAATCTATGCTATTTAATAGACACTATGAAATGACACGGTAAGAAATTACTACATTATGACAATCTATGCTATTTAATAGACACTATGAAATGACACGGTAAGAAATTACTACATTATGACAATCTATGCTATTTAATAGACACTATGAAATGACACGGTAAGAAATTACTACATTATGACAATCTATACTTTTTAATAGACACTATGAAATGACACGGTAAGAAATTACTATATTATGACAATCTATGGTATTTAATAGACACTATGAAATGACACGGTAAGAAATTACTACATTATGACAATCTATGCTATTTAATAGACACTATGAAATGACACGGTAAGAAATTACTACATTATGACAATCTGTGCTATTTAATAGACACTATGAATTGACACGGTAAGAAATTACTACATTATGACAATCTATGCTATTTAATAGACACTATGAAATGACACGGTAAGAAATTACTACATTATGATAATCTATACTATTTAATAGACACTATGAAATGACACGGTAAGAAATTACTACATTATGACAATCTATGCTATTTAATAGACACTATGAAATGACACGGTAAGAAATTACTACATTATGACAATCTATGCTATTTAATAGACACTATGAAATGACACGGTAAGAAATTACTATATTATGACAATCTATGCTATTTAATAGACACTATGAAATGACACGGTAAGAAATTACTACATTATGACAATCTATTCTATTTAATAGACACTATGAATTGACACGGTAAGAAATTACTACATTATGACAATCTATACTATTTAATAGACACTATGAAATGACACGGTAAGAAATTACTACATTATGACAATCTATTCTATTTAATGCACACTATGAATTGACACGGTAAGAAATTACTACATTATGACAATCTATTCTATTTAATGCACACTATGAATTGACACGGTAAGAAATTACTACATTATGACAATCTATGCTATTTAATAGACACTATGAATTGACACGGTAAGAAATTACTACATTATGACAATCTATACTATTTAATAGACACTATGAAATGACATGGTAAGAAATTACAGATCTTGAGCTCTGTCTGCAAGCATGAGTGTAAATAAAGCTCTCAGTATCCACACTGTGATTTGGCTCACAGCAAATTTGCCCAAAGTCACACTGTGATCATGTGATTTCATGCACACTCTCATTTGCATGTCATTTACATACATGTATATATATATTTTTGCCATGATATTGGGTTATATTCTCGAGGTGGAAGGATATGATCAGCAAGACCCATATTCCAGTTACCCACTGTGAATCAATCACATGACAACCATAGCCAATCACATGACAACCATAGACAATCACATGACAATGATAGCCAGCACATGGCAATCACAGCCAATCACATGGCAATCACAGCCACCGCATGGCAATCACAGCAAATCACATGACAATCACAGCCAATCACATAGCAATCACAACAAATCACATGGCGATCATAGCCAGCACATGGCAATCACAGCCAATCACATGACAATCACAGCCAATCACATGGCGATCTTAGCCAGCACATGGCAATCACAGCAAATCACATGACAATCACAGCCAATCACATGACGATCATATCCAATCACATGGCAATCATAGCCAGCACATGGCAATCACAGCAAATCACATGACAATCACAGCCAATCACATGGCGATCTTAGCCAGCACATGGCAATCACAGCAAATCACATGACAATCACAGCCAATCACATGACGATCATATCCAATCACATGGCAATCATAGCCAGCACATGGCAATCACAGCAAATCACATGACAATCACAGCCAATCACATGGCGATCATAGCCAGCACATGGCAATCCCAGCAAATCACATGGCAATCATAGCCACCACGTGGCAATAACAGCCAATCACAAGACAGTCATAGCCAATCACAACCAATCACATGACAATCATAGTCACCGTGACATGACAATCACCGCCAATCAAATGGCAATTACAGCCAATCACACGACAATCATAGCCACCACATGCCAATCACATGACAATCACGTGACAATCATAGCCAATTCTATGACAATCACAGCCAATCATGTGACAATCACAAACCATTCAAATGGCAACCTCAGACATACTCACATGAAGCAGTCATTGAAAATTCTTCCAAGGCAGCTGGGTTAGTTTCTGAAAGTCACATCTGTGAAAATAAAATAACAACTATTTTGGACAGACTGCAAATAGCATAGCCTTGAGTAATTGTAAAATGAGAAATTTTTCGAAGTAAGCTCTGACATTCAACATTTGTGGCCCTCACCTCATTGCACCTAGTGGCCCTTACCTCATTGCACCTAGTGGCCCTTACCTCATTACTCCTAGTGGCCCTTACCTCATTACTCCTAGTGGCCCTTACCTCATTACTCCTAGTGGCCCTCACCTCATTACTCCTAGTGGCCCTTACCTCATTACTCCTAGTAGCCCTTACCTCATTGCACCTAGTAGCCCTTACCTCATTGCACCTAGTAGCCCTTACCTCATTGCACCTAGTGGCCCTAACCTCATTGCACCTAGTGGCCCTCACCTCATTGCTCCTAGTAGCCCTTACCTCATTGCACCTAGTAGCCCTTACCTCATTGCACCTAGTAGCCCTTACCTCATTGCACCTAGTGGCCCTAACCTCATTGCACCTAGTGGCCCTTACCTCATTGCACCTAGTGGCCCTCACCTCATTACTCCTAGTGGCCCTTACCTCATTGCACCTAGTGGCCCTTACCTCATTACTCCTAGTGGCCCTCACCTCATTACTCCTAGTGGCCCTTACCTCATTACTCCTAGTAGCCCTTACCTCATAGCACCTAGTAGCCCTTACCTCATTGCACCTAGTAGCCCTTACCTCATTGCACCTAGTGGCCCTCACCTCATTGCTCCTAGTAGCCCTTACCTCATTGCACCTAGTGGCCCTTACCTCATTACTCCTAGTGGCCCTTACCTCATTACTCCTAGTAGCCCTTACCTCATTGCACCTAGTGGCCCTTACCTCATTACTCCTAGTAGCCCTTACCTCATTGCACCTAGTGGCCCTCACCTCATTACTCCTAGTGGCCCTTACCTCATTGCACCTAGTGGCCCTTACCTCATTACTCCTAGTGGCCCTCACCTCATTCCTCCTAGTGGCCCTTACCTCATTGCACGTAGTGGCCCTTACCTCATTACTCCTAGTGGCCCTTACCTCATTGCACCTAGTAGCCCTTACCTCATTGCACCTAGTAGCCCTTACCTCATTACTCCTAGTGGCCCTTACCTCATTGCACCTAGTGGCCCTTACCTCATTACTCCTAGTGGCCCTCACCTCATTGCACCTAGTGGCCCTTACCTCATTGCACCTAGTGGCCCTCACCTCATTGCACCTAGTGGCCCTTACCTCATTACTCCTAGTGGCCCTCACCTCATTGCACCTAGTAGCCCTCACCTCATTGCACCTAGTGGCCCTCACCTCATTACTCCTAGTGGCCCTACCCTCATTACTCCTAGTGGCCCTCACCTCATTACTCCAAGTGGCCCTTACCTCATTACTCCTAGTAGCCTTCACCTCATTGCACCTAGTGGCCCTTACCTCATTGCACCTAGTGGCCCTTACCTCATTGCACCTAGTGGCCCTCACCTCATTGCACCTAGTGGCCCTTACCTCATTACTCCTAGTGGCCCTCACCTCATTACTCCTAGTAGCCCTTACCTCATTACTCCTAGTGGCCTTCACCTCATTGCACCTAGTGGCCCTTACCTCATTGCACCTAGTGGCCCTCACCTCATTACTCCTAGTGGCCCTTACCTCATTACTCCTAGTGGCCCTTACCTCATTACTCCTAGTAGCCCTTACCTCTTTGCACCTAGTAGCCCTTACCTCATTACTCCTAGTGGCCCTCACCTCATTACTACTAGTAGCCCTTACCTCATTACTCCTAGTAGCCCTTACCTCATTGCACCTAGTAGCCCTTACCTCATTACTCCTAGTGGCCCTCACCTCATTACTCCTAGTAGCCCTTACCTCATTACTCCTGGTGGCCCTCACCTCATTACTCCTAGTGGCCCTCACCTCATTACTCCTAGTGGCCCTTACCTCATTACTCCTAGTGGCCCTTACCTCATTACTCCTAGCAGCCCTTACCTCATTGCACCTAGTAGCCCTTACCTCATTACTCCTAGTGGCCCTCACCTCATTACTCCTAGTAGCCCTCACCTCATTGCACCTAGTAGACCTTACCTCATTACTCCTAGTGGCCCTCACCTCATTACTCCTAGTGGCCCTCACCTCATTGCACCTAGTAGCCCTTACCCAATTGCACCTAGTGGCCCTCACCTCATTGCTCCTAGTAGCCCTCACCTCATTGCACCTAGTAGCCCTCACCTCATTGCACCTAGTGGCCCTCACCTCATTACTCCTAGTGGCCCTCACCTCATTACTCCTAGTGGCCCTTACCTCATTACTCCTAGTAGCCCTTACCTCATTGCACCTAGTGGCCCTGACCTCATTGCACCTAGTGGCCCTCACCTCATTACTCCTAGTGGCCCTTACCTCATTACTCCTAGTGGCCCTCACCTCATTGCACCTAGTGGCCCTTACCTCATTGCACCTAGTGGCCCTTACCTCATTGCACCTTGTGGCCCTTACCTCATTGCACCTAGTGGCCCTTACCTCATTGCACCTTGTGGCCCTTACCTCATTGCACCTAGTGGCCCTCACCTCATTGCTCCTAGTGGTCCTCACCTCATTGCTCCTAGTGGCCCTTACCTCATTGCACCTAGTGGCCCTTACCTCATTACACCTAGTGGCCCTTACCTCATTGCACCTAGTGGCCCTTACCTCATTACACCTAGTGGCCCTTACCTCATTGCACCTAGTGGCCCTCACCTCATTACTCCTAGTGGCCCTTACCTCATTGCTCCTAGTGGCCCTTACCTCATTACTCCTAGTGGCCCTTACCTCATTGCACCTAGTGGCCCTTACCTCATTGCACCTAGTGGCCCTTACCTCATTACACCTAGTGGCCCTTACCTCATTGCACCTAGTGGCCCTTACCTCATTACTCCTAGTGGCCCTTACCTCATTGAACCTAGTGGCCCTTACCTCATTACTCCTAGTGGCCCTTACCTCATTGCACCTAGTGGCCCTTACCTCATTGCACCTAGTGGCCCTTACCTCATTGCACCTAGTGGCCCTTACCTCATTGCACCTAGTAGCCCTTACCTCATTGCACCTAGTGGCCCTCACCTCATTACTCCTAGTGGCCCTCACCTCATTGCTCCTAGTGGCCCTTACCTCATTGCACCTAGTGGCCCTTACCTCATTGCACCTAGTGGCCAAATTATTTGAAACTTTTGTTTTTTGATGAATTCTATAAAGTGTATCATTATATTTGATGGTTTGGGCAGTGGGAATATTTCAAATGTCACATCTTGGCACACTGCCAGTAGTGGGAATATTTCAAATGTCACATCTTGGCACACTGCCAGTAGTTGGAATATTTCAAATGTCACATCTTGGCACACTGCCAGGAGTGGGATTATTTCAAATGTCACATCTTGGTACACTGCCAGTAGTGGGAATATTTCAAATGTCATGACTTGGCACACTGCCAGTAGTGGGGATATTTCAAATGTCACATCTTGGCACACTGCCAGGAGTGGGATTATTTCAAATGTCACATCTTGGCACACTGCCAGTAGTGGGAATATTTCAAATGTCACATCTTGGCACACTGCCAGGAGTGGGAATATTTCAAATGTCACATCTTGGTACACTGCCAGTAGTTGGAATATTTCAAATGTCACATCTTGGCACACTGCCAGTAGTGGGAATATTTCAAATGTCACATCTTGGCACACTGCCAGGAGTGGGATTATTTCAAATGTCACATCTTGGTACACTGCCAGTAGTGGGAATATTTCAAATGTCACATCTTGGCACACTGCCAGTAGTTGGAATATTTCAAATGTCACATCTTGGCACACTGCCAGTAGTGGGGATATTTCAAATGTCACATCTTGGCACACTGCCAGTAGTTGGAATATTTCAAATGTCACATCTTGGTACACTGCCAGTAGTGGGGATATTTCAAATGTCACATCTTGGCACACTGCCAGTAGCGGGAAAATTTGAAATGTCACATCTTGGTACACTGCCAGTAGTGGGGATATTTCAAATGTCACATCTTGGCACACTGCCAGTAGCAGGAATATTTGAAATGTCACATCTTGGTACACTGCCAGCAGTGGGGATATTCCAAATGTCACATCTTGGCACACTGCCAGTAGATGGAATATTTCAAATGTCACATCTTGGGACACTGGGAATATTTCAAATGTCACATCTTGGCACACTGCCAGTAGCGGGAAAATTTGAAATGTCACATCTTGGTACACTGCCAGTAGTGGGGATATTATAAATTTCACATCTTGGCACACTGCCAGTAGCGGGAATATTTGAAATGTCACATCTTGGTACACTGCCAGTAGTTGGAATATTTCGAATGTCACATCTTGGCACACCGCCGGTTGCGGGAATATTTGAAATGTCACATCTTGGCACACTGCCAGTAGTTGGAATATTTCGAATGTCACATCTTGGCACACTGCCAGTAGCGGGATTTTTTGAAATGTGACATCTTGGCACACTGCCAGTAGTTGGAATATTTCAAATGTCACATCTTGGCACACTGCCAGTAGTTGGAATATTTCAAATGTCACATCTTGGCACACTGCCAGTAGTTGGAATATTTCAAAAGTCACATATTTGCACACTGGGAATATTTCATCTCGCCCCTTTGAAGCAGGAGGGTTTTTTTGATGACCATTACAATGCTGTACTATCACCTTGGATGTGAAAGTGCCCACTGACATTGCTACAATCTGAATACAAGGTCTAGGGTGACTCACTGTTTTGTCTGTAAATAAACTTCTCTAAAATTACACAAACACCAGTTTGGGGATATCCCTGGTAGATGACTTTTTGGTAGACTTTATATCCAATTTAGATAAAAATTCACGGGTGCATTTTCAAACGAGACATCACACTAGACCCAATGATAGCTGTGAGTAAGGTGAGTTTGATTGGAGGACATTTTTGAGACACAAAATGAATGTAGGAAAACAGTTCTGGCAACCTGAGTGAGAGCAATCTTCAAATGTTCAAAATGTAAAACGTTAATTTTCTGACTTCACTGTCAAAATAACTGGCACTTGGAATGTTATAGGATTCTTCTTTTTGAAGTCATAGAGAGTGAGTACGTAATGTCTAACTTTTGACGTCCTGAGCATGGTTTGTAGTAATCAACAAGGTGTCGTGTATTTATACCCATATGTACCCCAACCCCATATGTACCCCCACCCCCATATGTACCCCCACCCCTATCCCCATATGTACCCCCACCCCCATATGTACCCCTACCCCTATCCCCATATGTACCCCCACCCCCATATGTACCCCTACCCCTATCCCCATATGTACCCCCACCCCCATATGTACCCCTACCCCTATCCCCATATGTACCCCTACCCCTATCCCCATATGTACCCCCACCCCATCTCCTTGTTTATTTGACGTCATATCATTTGCTGAATACAGAGGATTTGCATTTATATTGTTTAAGTTTTTTTTGCCGTGGTTTTTACCATGATTAGAAGTAGACGTGTGAGGAAAAGGTGTAATTACAGTTACTATTTACAGTATTAGATGATTCCTCCAGTTAATCATACTGATATAATAGTATGAACTTGTCAGACATTCATGCATTTAAATGAAAACATTCACGAACGATGAACAATTTGTTTTCTTATTATCAATCTTTATTTATAAATGTTAAAAAAAATATTATATACTTTTACTGTTCTTACCAAGATGGGCAAGGATGGACCAAGTTATCAAAATTATGTCAGAGTTCAAGTAAACCCAGTGATACGTACGTATGAGCACATTTTGATAATAAAATTGCCGACAAACCTAAATAATATTTATGATAAAAATGGGGAAAGTCTTTAATAAGTATGCAGGAAAACTTACAATTTTGTTGTTTTTGTTTGTATAGATCAGCACTTTTCATGTTTCACTTGTTTGACGGACACCTTAAGTTCTAATATCCGGCTATGTACATGATGTCAGGAAATCATACTGACGACTGGTCACACCACACCATATCATCCTTATTACGGGAAAATATAAGCAATTGATTTCATTAAAAAAAAAAAAAAACGCAACATGATTTTCTTCTGAAAGTAAAATTCAAGTAAATTCTACATAATCAAGTTATTGGACCGCAACTCAGACAAACGACACACTTGTCTCATGTTGTCTTAGGCGGAATAGGAGTAGAGTCTGTTAGAATCTGGCATACGTACGTACGTATGTGAATCTGGCATACGTACATACGTATGTGAATCTGTTATTACATACTTGCATGTACAACATTACCATGCACGATTTGAGTGTGTCAGCTCAGGTTAAAGTTTGCTACTTTTAGTGTACAAATTAACAATATCAATGAATACTGAGAGCATTTACTAAAGGCATTCAAGGGCATTCACTACATGACATTCACTATCAGGCATTCTGTGAGCATTTACTAAAAGGCATTCTAAGAGCATTTACTACACAACATTCACTATCAGGCATTCTAAGAGCATTTACTAAAAGGCATTCTAAGAGCATTTACTACACGACATTCACTACCAGGTATTCTAAGAGCATTTACTAAAAGGCATTCTAAGAGCATTTACTACACAACATTCACTATCAGGCATTCTGTGAGCATTTACTAAAAGGCATTCTAAGAGCATTTACTACACGACATTCACTATCAGGCATTCTGTGAGCATTTACTAAAAGGCATTCTAAGAGCATTTACTACACAACATTCACTATCAGGCATTCTGTGAGCATTTACTAAAAGGCATTCTAAGAGCATTTACTACACGACATTCACTATCAGGCATTCTGTGAGCATTTACTAAAAGGCATTCTAAGAGCATTTACTACACAACATTCACTATCAGGCATTCTGTGAGCATTTACTAAAAGGCATTCTAAGAGCATTTACTACACGACATTCACTACCAGGTATTCTAAGAGCATTTACTAAAAGGCATTCAAGGGCATTCACTACATGACATTCAATGATGTTCAGTGCAAGGCATTCTAAGTGTAACTTTTTTTTATTGATTTCAGATATGTGATAGGTGATGATAGAATACTGATTGTACTAAATGATGGAAGTAAAGCCTGGGAGATTAAAGATTTCCTCATTCAGCAGGAACGATGTGAGGAAGTCTCCTTTGAAAACCAAAACTTTCCTGGTGCTGCACAGATCGCTAGGAAAGGCAAAGTAAAAGACACTAAGAAGAAAACCAAGAAATCTGAGTTGTGAAAATATTGACTTTATCAGTTATTTATAACATGTAATATGTTTTCTTATTTTTATATGCAATGCACTAGTTACCATGGAAACCAGATGAGTGATGTAACTTTGGCTGTGTTAAATAAATGAAAAGTACAATTTGTGAAAATTATGTGTCATTTGGAATTTGTTTATTTTTATTTATTTTTATTTAATTATATTTATTTAGTAAAGCATCCAATAGTCATTGGCCAATAACAGGAGGAAGATTCAGTTTTAGTGCAGGAGGAAACCGGAGTACCCAGGGAAAACCTGCGTTGTTCAGTAAAGTCAAACTGAATGACACTTTTCTTACTTACAGAGTTGTAAATTTTAATCAAACCCTGAATGGGTTCGAACCCTGACCGCAGTTGTAAGAGGCAAGTGGTTTAACCTCTCGGCCACCGAACTCCACAGTAGTTAGAGGCAAGTGGTTTAATCTCTCGGCCACCGACTGAAAAAATCATTTTTATTTACCTCTGTTTCCTTTGTACATTGTATCTGATATGTGACAATGGCTGTCTTTATCTGTTGTATATGTATATCTCTATACACCTAAAGTTCTCTAACATACCAGTGACTTTGTTGTATATGTATATCTCTATACACCTAAAGTTCTCTAACATACCAGTGACTCTGTTGTATATGTATATCTATGTACACCTAAAGTTCTCTAACATACCAGTGACTTTGTTGTATATGTATATCTCTATACACCTAAAGTTCTCTAACATACCAGTGACTCTGTTATATATGTATATCTCTATACACCTAAAGTTCTCTAACATACCAGTGACTCTGTTATATATCTATATCTCTATACACCTAAAGTTCTCTAACATACCAGTGACTCTGTTATATATGTATATCTCTATACACCTAAAGTTCTCTAACATACCAGTGACTTTGTTGTATATCTATATCTCTATACACCTAAAGTTCTCTAACATACCAGTGACTCTGTTATATATCTATATCTCTATACAGCTAAAGTTCTCTAACATACCAGTGACTCTGTTATATATGTATATCTCTATACACCTAAAGTTCTCTAACATACCAGTGACTTTGTTGTATATCTATATCTCTATACACCTAAAGTTCTCTAACATACCAGTGACTCTGTTATATATCTATATCTCTATACACCTAAAGTTCTCTAACATACCAGTGACTCTGTTATATATCTATATCTCTATACACCTAAAGTTCTCTAACATACCAGTGACTCTGTTATATATGTATATCTCTATACACCTAAAGTTCTCTAACATACCAGTGACTTTGTTGTATATCTATATCTCTATACACCTAAAGTTCTCTAACATACCAGTGACTCTGTTATATATCTATATCTCTATACACCTAAAGTTCTCTAACATACCAGTGACTCTGTTATATATGTATATCTCTATACACCTAAAGTTCTCTAACATACCAGTGACTTTGTTGTATATCTATATCTCTATACACCTAAAGTTCTCTAACATACCAGTGACTCTGTTATATATCTATATCTCTATACACCTAAAGTTCTCTAACATACCAGTGACTCTGTTGTATATGTATATCTATGTACACCTAAAGTTCTCTAACATACCAGTGACTCTGTTGTATATATATATCTCTATACACCTAAAGTTCTCTAACATACCAGTGACTTTGTTGTATATGTATATCTCTATACACCTAAAGTTCTCTAACATACCAGTGACTTTGTTGTATATGTATATCTCTATACACCTAAAGTTCTCTAACATACCAGTGACTTTGTTGTATATGTATATCTATGTACACCTAAAGTTCTCTAACATACCAGTGACTCTGTTATATATGTATATCTCTATACACCTAAAGTTCTCTAACGTACCAGTGACTCTGTTGTATATGTATATCTCTATACACCTAAAGTTCTCTAACATACCAGTGACTCTGTTGTATATATATATCTCTATACACCTAAAGTTCTCTAACATACCAGTGACTCTGTTGTATATGTATATCTCTATACACCTAATGTTCTCTAACATACCAGTGACTCTGTTGTATATGTATATCTCTATACACTTAAAGTTCTCTAACATACCAGTTACTCTGTTGTATATATATATCTCTATACACCTAAAGTTCTCTAACATACCAGTGACTCTGTTGTATATGTATATCTATGTACACCTAAAGTTCTCTAACATACCAGTGACTCTGTTATATATCTATATCTCTATACACCTAAAGTTCTCTAACATACCAGTGACTCTGTTATATATGTATATCTCTATACACCTAAAGTTCTCTAACATACTAGTGACTCTGTTGTATATATATATCTCTATACACCTAAAGTTCTCTAACATACCAGTGACTCTGTTGTATATGTATATCTCTATACACTTTAAGTTCTCTAACATACCAGTGACTCTGTTGTATATATATATCTCTATACACCTAAAGTTCTCTAACATACCAGTGACTCTGTTGTATATGTATATCTCTATACACCTAAAGTTCTCTAACATACCAGTGACTCTGTTGTATATATATATCTCTATACACCTAAAGTTCTCTAACATACCAGTGACTCTGTTGTATATGTATATCTATGTACACCTAAAGTTCTCTAACATACCAGTGACTCTGTTGTATATGTATATCTCTATACACCTAAAGTTCTCTAACATACCAGTGACTCTGTTATATATGTATATCTCTATACACCTAAAGTTCTCTAACATACCAGTGACTTTGTTGTATATCTATATCTCTATACACCTAAAGTTCTCTAACATACCAGTGACTCTGTTGTATATGTATATCTCTATACACCTAAAGTTCTCTAACATACCAGTGACTCTGTTGTATATGTATATCTCTATACACCTAAAGTTCTCTAACATACCAGTGACTTTGTTGTATATCTATATCTCTATACACCTAAAGTTCTCTAACATACCAGTGACTCTGTTGTATATGTATATCTCTATACACCTAAAGTTCTCTAACATACCAGTGACTCTGTTGTATATGTATATCTCTATACACCTAAAGTTCTCTAACATACCAGTGACTCTGTTGTATATGTATATCTATGTACACCTAAAGTTCTCTAACATACCAGTGACTTTGTTGTATATGTATATCTCTATACACCTAAAGTTCTCTAACATACCAGTGACTCTGTTATATATGTATATCTCTATACACCTAAAGTTCTCTAACATACCAGTGACTCTGTTGTATATGTATATCTCTATACACCTAAAGTTCTCTAACATACCAGTGACTCTGTTATATATGTATATCTCTATACACCTAAAGTTCTCTAACATACCAGTGACTCTGTTATATATGTATATCTCTATACACCTAAAGTTCTCTAACATACCAGTGACTCTGTTGTATATGTATATCTCTATACACCTAAAGTTCTCTAACATACCAGTGACTCTGTTATATATGTATATCTATGTACACCTAAAGTTCTCTAACATACCAGTGACTCTGTTGTATATGTATATCTATGTACACCTAAAGTTCTCTAACATACCAGTGACTTTGTTGTATATGTATATCTCTATACACCTAAAGTTCTCTAACATACCAGTGACTCTGTTGTTTATGTATATCTCTATACACCTAAAGTTCTCTAACATACCAGTGACTCTGTTGTATATGTATATCTCTATACACCTAAAGTTCTCTAACATACCAGTGACTTTACTATAAATGCAATATTAATATAATGCCACTATACCAATGTTATGGGGCCATTTTTATGTGACATGGGAAACTCATTTAAAACTTACATTTACGTTATCTATTCAAAGCTTGGAAATATTACCTCAAACAAATGCTATGAATAACCTAAACATTGTCTTTATAGAAGCAAAAAACTGCAGATCTGCCAGGGGGAACCCCCAAGGACTCCCTTACCCCCAGCGGTCACTCATGCATTCAACCAACAATCAGATGCACCAACCTTTTTACTGTCATAATGGTATTAAACTTTTCTTAAATATTTTCACCCAATTCCAATTTGAGATGATATTGTCTTTTAAAGATGTGAAATGTTTGCCAAGGTAGTCTAAAATTGCCTTAAACTCCAAATCTCCCCTACCAATGATACTACCATTAGATGTGCTGACCTACATGTATATAATGATGCCATTTAAACTTTTTAAGAACATATTTCAACCCTTAGTGTAAGTTATAAAGAATAGTTTCTGATACTTGATGGTGCTGTTTTGTAAAGCATGGATTGATTTATTGCTTGAAAGGGTCTGAGTAGCCTAAATATCGGCTTTAAGAGTAAAAATCCTCCATGGCTACTAGAGGGAGACCCCCTTGGACCCCCCACATGAGGTGGACATATCCCAGTCTCATGCTCTTCCCCTCTTACTGTCAAGATGCTATCAAAGTAAATTTCAAAAGTATTTCAACTCTATGTAGTTGCTTTTTACATGTTGGTGCTGTCTTGTAAAGCTTGGAAATTATTGTCTGAAAGGGCCTGAATAATCTCAAAAATTACTTTTCAGAGTAAAAAAGGGCTTCTAGGGAGAGACCCCCTAGGACCCCCCATAAGAGATATACATATTCCCTGCTCAAGCTTTCCCATACCTTTCACTGACAAGATGCTATTAAACTCCTTTTGGAATATATTTACCCTGTGTAGTCAATAATTATAATTATGATAGTGCTAACTCGGGATCTTATAAAGTAGATGCAAGACAGTCAAGCAGGCCACACTGAGTCACAATCACAAATACCTGTCATGTGAATATGTGTCATGTGTATATATATATATATATATATATATATATATATATATATATATATATATATATATATATATATATATATATATATATATATATATATAGGGGTTGGGGGGGAGTCATCATGTTTTATAATTAATTGATAAGGGGGTCAGCCTGTTTTTGGTTTTACAGATGGGGGGGGGGGGGGGGCAGTGACTTTTTGTTTTCCCCCAATGATCATGTAACTATGTATAATTGTATATATGTATTTACAGGCCTGTATACTATTGAAATACATAACTATCTATAATTGTATATATGTATTTACAGGCCTGTATACTATTGAAATACATAACTATCTATAATAGTATATATGTATTTACAGGCCTGTATACTATTGAAATACATAACTATCTATAATTGTATATCTGTATTTACAGGCCTTTATACTATTGAAATACATAACTATCTATAATAGTATATATGTATTTACAGGCCTGTATACTATTGAAATACATTACTATCTATAATTGTATATATGTATTTACAGGCCTGTATACTATTGAAATTCATAATTATCTATGATTGTATATATGTATTTACAAGCCTGTATACTATTGAAATGCATAACTATCTATAATTGTATATATGTATTTACAGGCCTGTATACTATTGAAATGCATAACTATCTATAATTGTATATCTGTATTTACAGGCCTGTATACTATTGAAATACATAACTATCTATAATAGTATATCTGTATTTACAGGCCTGTATACTACTGAAATGCATAACTATGTATAATTGTATATATGTATTTACAGGCCTGTATACTATTGAAATACATAACTATCTATGATTGTATATATGTATTTACAGGTCTGTATACTATTGAAATACATAACTATCTATAATAGTATACATGTATTTACAAGCCTGTATACTATTGAAATACATAACTATCTATAATTGTATATCTGTATTTACAGGCCTGTATACTATTGAAATACATAACTATCTATAATAGTATATATGTATTTACAGGCCTGTATACTATTGAAATACATAACTATCTATAATTGTATATATGTATTTACAGGCCTGTATACTATTGAAATACATAACTATCTATAATAGTATATATGTATTTACAGGCCTGTATACTATTGAAATACATAACTATCTATAATTGTATATATGTATTTACAGGTCTGTATACTATTGAAATGCATAACTATCTATAATTGTATATATGTATTTACAGGCCTGTATACTATTGAAATACATTACTATCTATAATTGTGTATAAAAAATTATATGTATTTACAGGCCTGTATACTATTGAAATGCATAACTATCTATAATTGTATATATGTATTTACAAGCCTGTTTACTATTGAAATACATAACTATCTATAATTGTATACATGTATTTACAGGCCTGTATACTATTGAAATACATAACTATCTATAATTGTATACATGTATTTACAGGCCTGTATACTATTGAAATGCATAACTATCTATAATTGTATATATGTATTTACAGGCCTGTATACTATTGAAATGCATAACTATGTATAATTGTATATATGTATTTACAGGCCTGTATACTATTGAAATACATAACTATCTATAATAGTATATATGTATTTACAGGCCTGTATACTATTGAAATGCATAACTATCTATAATTGTATATATGTATTTACAGGCCTGTATACTATTGAAATACATAACTATCTATAATTGTATATATGTATTTACAGGCCTGTATACTATTGAAATGCATAACTATCTATAATAGTATACATGTCTTTACAGGCCTGTATACTATTGAAATACATAACTATCTATAATTGTATATCTGTATTTACAGGCCTGTATACTATTGAAATGCATAACTATCTATAATAGTATATATGTATTAACAGGCCTGTATACTATTGAAATGCATAACTATCTATAATTGTATATCTGTATTTACAGACCTGTATACTATTGAAATACATAACTATCTATAATAGTATATATGTATTTACAGGCCTGTATACTATTGAAATACATAACTATCTATAATTGTATATATGTATTTACAGGCCTGTATACTATTGAAATACATAACTATCTATAATTGTATATATGTATTTACAGGCCTGTATACTATTGAAATGCATAACTATCTATAATAGTATATATGTATTTACAGGCCTGTATACTATTGAAATGCATAACTATCTATAATTGTATATCTGTATTTACAGGCCTGTATACTATTGAAATACATAACTATCTATAATAGTATATCTGTATTTACAGGCCTGTATACTATTGAAATACATAACTATCTATGATTGTATACATGTATTTACAGGTCTGTATACTATTGAAATACATAACTATCTATAATTGTATATATGTATTTACAGGCCTGTATACTATTGAAATGCATAACTATCTATAATTGTATATATGTATTTACAGGCCTGTATACTATTGAAATGCATAACTATGTATAATTGTATATATGTATTTACAGGCCTGTATACTATTGAAATACATAACTATCTATAATTGTATATAAAAAATTATATGTATTTACAGGTCTGTATACTATTGAAATGCATAACTATCTATAATAGTATATATGTATTTACAGGCCTGTATACTATTGAAATACATAACTATCTATAATTGTATATATGTATTTACAGGCCTGTATACTATTGAAATACATAACTATCTATAATTGTATATATGTATTTACAGGCCTGTATACTATTGAAATACATAACCAGCTATAATAGTATACATGTATTTACAGGCCTGTATACTATTGAAATACATAACTATCTATAATTGTATATATGTATTTACAGGCCTGTATACTATTGAAATACATAACTATCTATAATTGTATATATGTATTTACAGGCCTGTATACTATTGAAATACATAACTATCTATAATTGTATATATGTATTTACAGGCCTGTATACTATTGAAATACATAACTATCTATAATTGTATATATGTATTTACAGGCCTGTATACTATTGAAATACATAACTATCTATAATAGTATATATGTATTTACAGGCCTGTATACTATTGAAATACATAACTATCTATAATTGTATATATGTATTTACAGGCCTGTATACTATTGAAATACATAACTATCTATAATTGTATATATGTATTTACAGGCCTGTATACTATTGAAATACATAACTATCTATAATTGTATATATGTATTTACAGGCCTGTATACTATTGAAATACATAACTATCTATGATTGTATATATGTATTTACAGGCCTGTATACTATTGAAATGCATAACTATCTATAATAGTATATATGTATTTACAGGCCTGTATACTATTGAAATGCATAACTATCTATAATTGTATATCTGTATTTACAGGCCTGTATACTATTGAAATACATAACTATCTATAATAGTATATATGTATTTACAGGCCTGTATACTATTGAAATACATAACTATCTATAATTGTATATCTGTATTTACAGGCCTGTATACTATTGAAATACATAACTATCTATAATAGTATATATGTATTTACAGGCCTGTATACTATTGAAATACATAACTATCTATGATTGTATATATGTATTTACAGGCCTGTATACTATTGAAATACATAACTATCTATAATAGTATATCTGTATTTACAGGCCTGTATACTATTGAAATACATAACTATCTATAATAGTATATATGTATTTACAGGCCTGTATACTATTGAAATACATAACTATCTATAATTGTATATCTGTATTTACAGGCCTGTATACTATTGAAATGCATAACTATGTATAATTGTATATATGTATTTACAGGCCTGTATACTATTGAAATACATAACTATCTATGATTGTATATATGTATTTACAGGCCTGTATACTATTGAAATACATAACCATCTATAATAGTATATATGTATTTACAGGCCTGTATACTATTGAAATGCATAACTATCTATAATTGTATATATGTATTTACAGGCCTGTATACTATTGAAATGCATAACTATCTATAATTGTATATCTGTATTTACAGGCCTGTATACTATTGAAATACATAACTATCTATAATTGTATATCTGTATTTACAGGCCTGTATACTATTGAAATACATAACTATCTATAATTGTATATCTGTATTTACAGGCCTGTATACTATTGAAATACATAACTATCTATAATTGTATATCTGTATTTACAGGCCTGTATACTATTGAAATACATAACTATCTATAATTGTATATATGTATTTACAGGCCTGTATACTATTGAAATACATAACTATCTATGATTGTATATATGTATTTACAGGCCTGTATACTATTGAAATGCATAACTATCTATAATAGTATATATGTATTTACAGGCCTGTATACTATTGAAATACATAACTATCTATAATTGTATATATGTATTTACAGGCCTGTATACTATTGAAATACATAACTATCTATAATTGTATATAAAAAATTATATGTATTTACAGGTCTGTATACTATTGAAATACATAACTATCTATAATTGTATATATGTATTTACAGGCCTGTATACTATTGAAATACATAACTATCTATAATTGTATATATGTATTTACAGGCCTGTATACTATTGAAATACATAACTATCTATAATAGTATATATGTATTTACAGGCCTGTATACTATTGAAATACATAACTATCTATAATAGTATATATGTATTTACAGGCCTGTATACTATTGAAATACATAACTATCTATGATTGTATATATGTATTTACAGGCCTGTATACTATTGAAATACATAACTATCTATAATTGTATATATGTATTTACAGGCCTGTATACTATTGAAATACATAACTATCTATAATTGTATATATGTATTTACAAGCCTGTTTACTATTGAAATACATAACTATCTATAATTGTATATATGTATTTACAGGCCTGTATACTACTGAAATGCATAACTATGTATAATTGTATATATGTATTTACAGGCCTGTATACTATTGAAATACATAACTATCTATGATTGTATATATGTATTTACAGGCCTGTATACTATTGAAATACATAACTATCTATAATAGTATATATGTATTTACAGGCCTGTATACTATTGAAATACATAACTATCTATAATTGTATATATGTATTTACAGGCCTGTATACTATTGAAATACATAACTATCTATAATTGTATATCTGTATTTACAGGCCTGTATACTATTGAAATACATAACTATCTATAATTGTATATATGTATTTACAGGCCTGTATACTATTGAAATGCATTACTATCTATAATTGTATATCTGTATTTACAGGCCTGTATACTATTGAAATACATAACTATCTATAATTGTATATATGTATTTACAGGCCTGTATACTATTGAAATACATAACTATCTATAATTGTATATCTGTATTTACAGGCCTGTATACTATTGAAATACATAACTATCTATGATTGTATATATGTATTTACAGGTCTGTATACTATTGAAATACATAACTATCTATAATTGTATATATGTATTTACAGGCCTGTATACTATTGAAATGCATAACTATCTATAATTGTATATATGTATTTACAGGCCTGTATACTATTGAAATACATAACTATCTATGATTGTATATATGTATTTACAGGCCTGTATACTATTGAAATGCATAACTATCTATAATTGTATATATGTATTTACAGGCCTGTATACTATTGAAATGCATAACTATGTATAATAGTATATATGTATTTACAGGCCTGTATACTATTGAAATACATAACTATGTATAATTGTATATATGTATTTACAGGCCTGTATACTATTGAAATACATAACTATCTATAATAGTATACATGTATTTACAAGCCTGTATACTATTGAAATACATTACTATCTATAATTGTATATATGTATTTACAGGCCTGTATACTATTGAAATACATTACTATCTATAATTGTATATATGTATTTACAGGCCTGTATACTATTGAAATACATTACTATCTATAATTGTATATATGTATTTACAAGCCTGTATACTATTGAAATACATTACTATCTATAATTGTATATATGTATTTACAGGCCTGTATACTATTGAAATACATAACTATCTATAATTGTATATATATATTTACAGGCCTGTATACTATTGAAATTCATAATTATCTATGATTGTATATATGTATTTACAGGCCTGTATACTATTGAAATGCATTACTATCTATAATAGTATATATGTATTTACAGGCCTGTATACTATTGAAATTCATAACTATCTATAATTGTATATATGTATTTACAGGCCTGTATACTATTGAAATGCATTACTATCTATAATTGTATATATGTATTTACAGGCCTGTATACTATTGAAATTCATAACTATCTATAATTGTATATATGTATTTACAGGCCTTTATACTATTGAAATACATTACTATCTATAATAGTATATATGTATTTACAGGCCTGTATACTATTGAAATTCATAACTATCTATAATTGTATATATGTATTTACAGGCCTGTATACTATTGAAATGCATAACTATCTATAATTGTATTTACAGGCCTGTATACTATTGAAATACAATTCCTTGTCTGTGCTATGGTCTATTATGTGAGGTACAGATTCCTTGTCTGGGCTATGGTCTAGTATGTGAGGTACAGATTCCTTGTCTGTGCTATGGTCTATTATGTGAGGTACAGATTCCTTGTCTGTGCTATGGTCTATTATGTGAGGTACAGATTCATTGTCTGGGCTATGGTCTATTATGTGAGGTACAGATTCCTTGTCTGTGCTATGGTCTATTATGTGAGGTACAGATTCCTTGTCTGGGCTATGGTCTAGTATGTGAGGTACAGATTCCTTGTCTGTGCTATGGTCTATTATGTGAGGTACAGATTCCTTGTCTGTGCTATGGTCTATTATGTGAGGTACAGATTCCTTGTCTGGGCTATGGTCTATTATGTGAGGTACAGATTCCTTGTCTAGGCTATGGTCTATTATGTGAGGTACAGATTCCTTGTCTGTGCTATGGTCTAGTATGTGAGGTACAGATTCCTTGTCTGTGCTATGGTCTATTATGTGAGGTACAGATTCCTTGTCTGGGCTATGGTCTAGTATGTGAGGTACAGATTCCTTGTCTGTGCTATGGTCTAGTATGTGAGGTACAGATTCCTTGTCTGTGCTATGGTCTAGTATGTGAGGTACAGATTCCTTGTCTGTGCTATGGTCTAGTATGTGAGGTACAGATTCCTTGTCTGTGCTATGGTCTAGTATGTGAGGTACAGATTCCTTGTCTGTGCTATGGTCTATTATGTGAGGTACAGATTCCTTGTCTGTGCTATGGTCTATTATGTGAGGTACAGATTCCTTGTCTGTGCTATGGTCTATTATGTGAGGTACAGATTCCTTGTCTGTGCTATGGTCTATTATGTGAGGTACAGATTCCTTGTCTGTGCTATGGTCTAGTATGTGAGGTACAGACTCCTTGTCTGTGCTATGGTCTATTATGTGAGGTACAGATTCATTGTCTGGGCTATGGTCTATTATGTGAGGTACAGATTCCTTGTCTGGGCTATGGTCTATTATGTGAGGTACAGATTCCTTGTCTGTGCTATGGTCTATTATGTGAGGTACAGATTCCTTGTCTAGGCTATGGTCTAGTATGCAAGGTACAAAATTTCTACCTGTCTGTGCATGGGACACTCAGGCTTAGTTACATTTGCAAAAACAAACAAACAAACAATAAATAAATAAATATTGACAATCACCAACAAGAGAGTAATTACAAAATTAATCATTATCACTTACAAGAATTACTATATGTTTTCCTATATGTGAATTCTCACAGTGGGGTATGTACAATTGTGACCATTTCACATTTTTAGGAAAAAATATATAATTTAGTAATTCTTGTTCACTTGTTAATAATATTTTGTAAGTACTCTTATGTTGATGCTTGTCAGTATTTATTTATTATTTATTGTTTGCTGGTTTATTTATTTTGTTTTTTCGTAAACATAACTAACTAAGCCTGGGTGTCCTGTGTGTGAGGTTACAGTATACGTACTGTCCACCACAGTGAGTTACTACTAGTACTACTGCCTGCTAATATAAAATGCACGTAGCCTATTACTTGCTAGCTTGCCAGACGGGTAAGTCGGGCCAAATTCAGCGCCTGGCGCAAATCATGCTGACACTGGTTCCTCAAAAAATGTATTCCGTATGTACTTATACCTATACCTACAAAGATACACTTGAATTCTGTACACCCTCACAACGTATGGTTAGAGTGTACTGTTGGCTCTGGCGCGTCGCCAGATTACGAAACCTTTGTTGTCGTTGACAGCAACCGGAAATTGAATTCCGGAAGCGGGGGCGTTTAATCACGTGACTTGTGTCTTCGCGCGTAGTGTTCAAAATGAAAACGGGATTTTGATTGGTCAATCCAGTGGTAAATAGCAATGATGTCATGATATTGCGATTGACCTGTAAATCTGTATGCTAAACATCCCTAGGAAAACGTACACATACGCTACTGCAACTATCGCCGTGAAAATCTATTCGTATCACGAACATCCGAAATTTGAAAGAGGTAGGTCCTGATCTGGACGATGTTTTTTATCAGTCTGTGTAATACTGTAGGTATATTAATTGTGAATGTGGGAACGATTGTCCAATTATACGATTATTTGCCCTTGTTATGTACTCGGTTGTAGGTAGTCGTCGGCGATCGGTTGTTCCGTTGAAAATGAACGCCAGTCTCTGTGTTGTGATTGATTGTGATGTGAACACTGCCAGTTATATGAGTTTACAACACAGTCGACGAATCTTAAAGATCGTGGTTACATTTACTAGAAATGTCTGTGTGTTACTCAGTTTTGTTACCGAACGTCACACGGTGGTCTCTAGCTCTGTTCGCATAACAGTCCCCGTACTATCAAGGGCCTTCGATTGCCTTGTTGTTTTGACGAAAACACTAACGTAAAACGTACCTCAGATTTCTCACCCGACGAACGCTGGTTTCTGACACAAATGTATATAGGGAACGTTCATTTGAATGAACCAAAGTGATGTGAATTCCGTCCGATATAATTCACTAATTGAACACTGAAGATAGCGTTGATTTTCATTTATCGTGACTCTTACCCTCGCCAGCGAATACTATCCGTAGCCATTATCTGCAATGCCAACATTGACTCGTTTCAACGTTCGATTTATCTATTTGTAATAGGTGAAACTTGACTGATTCGATACCAAAATACTAACAGATAACCACACTCGCCTTGGTGGAAGTTTTATTAATTTTAGATCGGTATATTTCACACAGTAGATTAAAGTTAACTGTTATTTCACAAACCAGGCTCTTCCTGGTTTTTTCAATGACAATAATAATTGTTTATCGGACGATTCCATTTTATGAACTCTTAAGGGTGTGTGTGCACTATCGATTCAGTGTCTCGCATCATATTTACAAGAACGTTATTTCATTGCCTCATTTATACATTATAAGTACAGGTCAACTATAAAATATGAAAATATTACCAGCGATTTTCGAGAACTCGACCGTGCATTTTTTCGGGGTTTTTGATTTGCCGCCTACGACATTGAATGGTATATTCTAGGCAGCCATATTTCTGTTTATTACTGAGTTAGCTGGTTGAAACTCCCTACGTTACTGTTGTGCTTAGCTAGCTGTACAATGTACATAGTGTGGCTGTTGCAATGACCACATAACTCACATTTTGCACTTGAAAACTTTGATCACAGTGAGTGTCTGGTGGTGAATTTCTGCCAACTATCAAATTGAAACAGACTGTTAGTAGACTGCAGGCATAGATGTCTACTTTATAGTACATAGTACATTTACAGTATTAGTGCACAGTACAGTACAGCTACACAAAGAGCCATTATGCATGTACACAGTCATTCTATTTTGTATTAGATGCATAGCTATAATAATAACCCCAGATATAAACAATCTTGTAGGTCATCTTGTCTGGTGTAATCAAATATTGTTGTCCATACTGTTACAGATATAAACAAATGTTGTTTATACCATTACCAGATGTAAACAAATGTCCGTATTGTTACAGATGCAAATGAATGTTGTTTATACCATTACCAGATGTAAATAAATGTTGTCCATACTATTACAGATGTAAACAAATGTTGTCTTCTCTGTTATAGACTACAATGAGATATTAGTCATAATCTATATTACCAGATGTAAACAAATATTGCCATTATATACTGTTGTTAGATGTAAACAAATATTGTATGTACTGTTACCATGTGTAAACAAATCTTACACTTCCCAGATGTAAACAAAATCTTGTTTATACCATTACCAGATGTAAACAAATGTTGTTTATACCATTACCAGATGTAAACAAATCTCAAATGATAAAGCCCCTTTTAGCCAAATACTTGCTAACATTCAAACTTGGTACCCTTTGGGATAATTGCTAACATTCAAACTTAGTACCCTTTGGGATAATTGCTAGCATTCAAACTTGGTACCCTTTGGGATAATTGCTAGCATTCAAACTTAATACCCTTTGGGATAATTGCTAACATTCAAACTTAATACCCTTTGGGATAATTGCTAACATTCAAACTTAGTACCCTTTGGGATAATTGCTAACATTCAAACTTGGTACCCTTTGGGATAATTGCTAACATTCAAACTTAATACCCTTTGGGATAATTGCTAGCATTCAAACTTAATACCCTTTGGGATAATTGCTAACATTCAAACTTAGTACCCTTTGGGATAATTGCTAGCATTCAAACTTAATACCCTTTGGGATAATTGCTAACATTCAAACTTAATACCCTTTGGGATAATTGCTAGCATTCAAACTTAATACCCTTTGGGATAATTGCTAACATTCAAACTTAATACCCTTTGGGATAATTGCTAGCATTCAAACTTAATACCCTTTGGGATAATTGCTAACATTCAAACTTAGTACCCTTTGGGATAATTGCTAGCATTCAAACTTAATACCCTTTGGGATAATTGCTAGCATTCAAACTTAATACCCTTTGGGATAATTGCTAACATTCAAACTTAGTACCCTTTGGGATAATTGCTAACATTCAAACTTAATACCCTTTGGGATAATTGCTAGCATTCAACCTGGGTCTAGATACAAACATTTGGTGTAAATATTGGAATTATCAGTAACTCATTCTCGACCCAGTTCCCCTCCCTTTCCAAGCACACTGTAATACATTGAGGGATTACCCCCACACACACACCTCAGCCTCCCCTCCCCCACCATATAACATCAATAGCGTAAAACAATTCACTATTTGTTAATGCTAACCTCTATCAAATGCACTGAGGTGAATGTGAAATCCAAACCAATTCCTGTGGCTATGATTACATTGTAACATGTAATATGACACATTGTAACATATAATATGACACATTGTAACATATAATGTGACACATTGTAACATGTAATATGACACATTGTAACATAATATGACACATTGTAACATGTAATGTGACACATTGTAACATGTAATATGACACATTGTAACATATAATGTGACACATTGTAACATGTAATATGACACATTGTAACATAATATGACACATTGTAACATGTAATGTGACACATTGTAACATGTAATGTGACACATTGTAACATGTAATATGACACATTGTAACATATAATATGACACATTGTAACATATAATGTGACACATTGTAACATGTAATATGACACATTGTAACATAATATGACACATTGTAACATGTAATGTGACACATTGTAACATGTAATATGACACATTGTAACATATAATATGACACATTGTAACATGTAATGTGACACATTGTAACATGTAATATGACACATTGTAACATATAATATGACACATTGTAACATGTAATATGACACATTGTAACATATAATATGACACATTGTAACATGTAATATGACACATTGTAACATGTAATGTGACACATTGTAACATGTAATGTGACACATTGTAACATGTAATATGACACATTGTAACATGTAATATGACACATTGTAACATGTAATATGACACATTGTAACATGTAATATGACACATTGTAACATGTAATATGACACATTGTAACATATAATGTGACACATTGTAACATGTAATATGATATACTGTAACATAATTTGTGCCTTATAAAATGATACATTGGTACAGGATATATGATAAACATGATGGTACAGGATATATGATACATTGGTACAGGATATATGATAAACATGATGGTACAGGATATATGATACATTGGTACAGGATATATGATACATTGGTACAGGATATATGATACATTGGTACAGGATATATGATAAACATGATGGTACATGTATATAACAAATAACTTTGTAACAAGATATTCAAACGTGAAACAATATAAGAAATATTGTAGTGCTCTCCACAGATGAAAAAAAATAAGGGGATAGCTAATTTGCAGAAATATTAGCATACTGATTTGCATATATTTACATAAATTTGCCCACGGTATATTATACACTAACTATTCAAATGATGCAGCACATTTTACTTTACTTGTAGAATTGTAATACAAGGGCCTGGGCTTCTCATAGCCCATCCTGGTCTACCAGAATACTTGTAGAATTGTAATACAAGGGCCTGGGCTTCTTATAGCCCATCCTGGTCTACCAGAATACTTGTAGAATTGTAATACAAGGGCCTGGGCTTCTCATAGCCCATCCTGGTCTACCAGAATACTTGTAGAATTGTAATACAAGGGCCTGGGCTTCTCATAGCCCATCCTGGTCTACCAGAATACTTGTAGAATTGTAATACAAGGGCCTGGGCTTCTCATAGCCCATCCTGGTCTACCAGAATACTTGTAGAATTGTAATACAAGGGCCTGGGCATCTCATAGCCCACCCTGGTCTCCCAGAATACTTGTAGGATTGTAATACAAGGGCCTGGGCTTCTCATAGCCCATCCTGGTCTACCAGAGTACTTGTAGAATTGTAATACAAGGGCCTGGGCTTCTCATAGCCCATCCTGGTCTACCAGAGTACTTGTAGAATTGTAATACAAGGGCCTGGGCTTCTCATAGCCCATCCTGGTCTACCAGAAAACTTGTAGAATTGTAATACAAGGGCCTGGGCTTCTCATAGCCCATCCTGGTCTACCAGAATACTTGTAGAATTGTAATACAAGGGCCTGGGCATCTCATAGCCCACCCTGGTCTACCAGAATACTTGTAGAATTGTAATACAAGGGCCTGGGCTTCTCATAGCCCATCCTGGTCTACCAGAGTACTTGTGGAATTGTAATACAAGGGCCTGGGCTTCTCATAGCCCATCCTGGTCTACCAGAGTACTTGTAGAATTGTAATACAAGGGCCTGGGTATCTCATAGCCCATCCTGGTCTACCAGAGTACTTGTAGAATTGTAATACAAGGGCCTGGGCATCTCATAGCCCATCCTGGTCTACCAGAGTACTTGTAGAATTGTAATACAAGGGCCTGGGCTTCTCATAGCCCATCCTGGTCTACCAGAGTACATGTAGAATTGTAATACAAGGGCCTGGGCTTCTCATAGCCCATCCTGGTCTACCAGAGTACATGTAGATAGTTCAGTTCTCCTGTTTCTGACTCCAGTCCAGAACTTCAAAGCTAAGATATCCAATATGAAACATAGATACAAGATATCCAATATGAAACATAGATACAAGATATCCATTGTGAAACATAGATACAAGATATCCAATGTGAAACATAGATACAAGATATCCTGTGTGAAACATAGATACAAGATATCCATTGTAAAAATAGATACAAGATATCCAGTGTGAAACATAGATACAAGATATCCAGTGTGAAACATAGATACAAGATATCCAGTGTAAAACATAGATACAAGATATCCAGTGTAAAACATAGATACAAGATATTCAGTGTGAAACATAGATACAAGATATTCAGTGTGAAACATAGATATAAGATATTCAGTGTGAAACATAGATACAAGATATCCAGTGTAAAACATAGATACAAGATATCCAACGTGAAACATAGATACAAGATATCCAGTGTGAAACATAGATACAAGATATTCAGTGTGAAACATAGATACAAGATATCCAGTGTGAAACATAGATACAAGATATCCAGTGTGAAACATTGATACAAGATACATAACCTGATACTTTTCATTGCAGGGAGGCTGGTGGTCAACCCATCGTAGAATCACAGTGTGATTATGAGCACCATGAAACGCACTCTTGAAAACCAGGAGAATGTGTTTCCACGACAACGAGTGCAAGGACCAGATACTTATAACCAGAGATTACTGGCCCCAGCACCACCATCAGTGTATGAAGGAGTGGCTGAGAATTTAGCTAGTGGTTTACAGTTTCAGACCGTACAAGGGTACCAGTAAGTATGAGTTTAGCCAGTGGTTTACAGTTTCAGACCATACAAGGGTACCATTAAGTATGAATTTAGCCAGTGGTTTACAGTGTGTCTGGGGTACTACCTTGTGTAGTGTGTCTGAGGTATGTTGTGTAGTTAGTCCCCGCAGACGAAGTCCGGAACGGGGACTTATGGATTGGGTTCCGTCTGTCCGTCCGTCCGCAGCTGTTTCTTGGAGATGCCTGGACCGATTTTTTTCAAACTTGGTACAGGGGCAACATACTATGGCATACATATGCACGTCAATTTGTTTTATGATACAATCCAATATGGCCGCCTAGCAACCATTTTGTTTGCGAATTTTCCCTGTCTAAAGCCATAACTAAGACATGCTTTAACAGATCTCATTCAAAGTTGGTATCAGGACAGTGTTCTATGACATACATGTGCATATCCATTTTCATTGTGATACGATCCAATATGGCTGTCTGGTAGCCATTTTGTTTGGGAATTTTCATGTCCAAAGCCATAACTCAGACATGCTTGAACAGATCTCATTCAAAGTTGGTATTAGGACAGTGTTCTATGACATACATGTGTATATCCATTTTCGTCGTTATACGATCCAATATGGCTGCCTGGCAGCCATTTTGTTTGCGAATGTTCATGTCCAAAGCCATAACTCAGACATGCTTGAACAGATCTCATTTAAAGTTGGTATTAGGACAGTGTTCTATGACATACATCTGCATATCCATTTTCGTCGTGATACGATCCAATATGGCTGCCTGGCAGCCATTTTGTTTGTGAATTTTCCATGTCCAAAGCCATAACTCAGACTCCATTTTCATCGTGATATGATCCCCCATACCCAACCAATCCTTTATTGTTGGAGGCATATCCCATGTCCAACAAGCACACACAACATATCTAAGTCTGTTTGTTTTAGGTTCACAAATGTTGTTGCATGATCAGAGTAGTGATAATTCCTTAAAACCCAATTATAGCGGGGACTATGTCATTCTCAATGACTTGTTATACATGTAAAGAGTATTTGTAACAGTCTGTTGTTAATTTGTTATTAAGAGAGTCCTGCAAAATGTCCTGTCAGATGTCAGTAATAAGTGTCATATCAGGTCCTAGCCATAGATGTCATCTCAGGTGCTAACAGTGGTGTAACAGTACTAGTGTGTATTTTAATATGAAAAGGAAGTAACCATAGCAACCATAAAATTACGGCCTCACTTGGCATTTAACAAAATGCTAGGAAGTAATGCATCAGGTTTCTTATGTTAATATTTTGGTTTTCTTCCAGGGTATCATCTGTAAACCAAGGCACGAGTCACCATGGTAACGTCCATCATCCACATCACCATGGAGGTAGTGGTCAAGCACATCAACAAGGTGTACATCAGTCACATACTCATGCACAGGTATATATGTCAAATATCGTCAAATAACTTTGTCTTATGTTACACTTATCATTTACATGTAAGCATACATACTGGGTTTTGCATGGTGCAATATATTGTATCATTTACGCATGATTGTTATGACTTGAACATGAAAAATATGCGTACGTATGTACATGCATGCATACATACATACATACATACAGTACATACATACATACATACATACATACATACATACATGCATACACATGTACATACATACATGCATGCATACATACATACATACATACATACAGTACATACATACATACATACATACATACATACATGCATACATATATACATACATACATGCATGCATACATACATACATATATACACATGTACATTGAATACACATACAGAGACTCATATTTGATATGTGTACTGATTTGATGTGATTTGTACTGGTTTGATGTGATTTGTACTGGTTTGATGTGAATTGTACTGATTAGATGTGATTTGTACTGATTTGGTGATTATACATACATTTCCTATTCAGGCCCATGCTGCCCAGGTACAGGGTCAACAACAGTTTCAAAGGTTGAAAGTGGAAGATGCATTGTCTTACTTAGACCAAGTTAAGTTACAGTTTGGTAATCAACCACAGGTCTACAATGACTTCCTGGACATCATGAAAGAATTCAAATCTCAAAGGTAAGATACACCCGGTGTTATCAACCGAGTATCCTGATTGGTATTTGTAGTGATACACCTGGTGTTATCAACCAAGTGTCCTGATTGGTTACATTTATGTATTTGTAGTGATACACCTGGTGTTATCAACCAAGTGTCCTGATTGGTAACATTGATACATGTATGTTTAATACACCTGGTCATATTAATGTAGTATTCAGATTGACTTGTTTTATTGATTCTAGTATTGATACACCTGGCGTTATCAACCAAGTGTCCTGATTGGTACATTGATACATGTATGTTTAATACACCTGGTCATATTAATGTAGTATTCAGATTGACTTATTTTATTGATTCCAGTATTGATACACCTGGCGTTATCAACCAAGTGTCCTGATTGGTACATTGATACATGTATGTTTAATACACCTGGTCATATTAATGTAGTATTTAGATTGACTTGTTTTATTGATTCTAGTATTGATACACCTGGCGTTATCAACCAAGTGTCCTGATTGGTACATTGATACATGTATGTTTGATACACCTGGTCATATTAATGTAGTATTCAGATTGACTTGTTTTATTGATTCCAGTATTGATACACCTGGCGTTATCAATCGAGTGTCTAATCTGTTCAAAGGCCATCCTGATTTGATAGTTGGCTTCAATACCTTCTTACCACCTGGCTATAAGATTGAGGTACAAGGTGTGGATGGAACACAGGTCAATGTCAGTATACCAGGTCAAGCTACTCCTAGCACCATTACAATGCTTCCAACACCACCACTACCACAGCAACCACCAACATCAGCTGCTGCACCACAACCGCAGCAACAACCGCAGCAACAACAACAACAAACACAGCATCAAGGCCCTTCTCAACCACAACAAACACAACAAGCAGCACCTACACAACCCCAGCCTGGATCAGTTCAAAAGGTAAGAGTATATCATGTACACTTAAAAGGGCAATCGTAGATATTATCATAAACTATGGGTTCTGGAAAGTCATTTCAAATTTACTTGTGATATAAGAAAAACATATTTTGTGCCTTTATAACCAAGTCCCTATACCCTAACAGTGGACTACAGTTCTCATGAATATTCATAAATCTTCAGTGCCTATACCCTAACAGTGGACTACAGCTCTCATGAATATTCATGAATCTTTAGTGCCTATACCCTAACAGTGGACTACAGCTCTCATGAATATTCATGAATCTTTAGTGCCTATACCCTAACAGTGGACTACAGCTCTCATGAATATTCATGAATCTTTAGTGCCTATACCCTAACAGTGGACTACAGTTCTCATGAATATTCATGAATCTTTAGTGCCTATACCCTAACAGTGGACTACAGCTCTCATGAATATTCATGAATCTTTAGTGCCTATACCCTAACAGTGGACTACAGTTCTCATGAATATTCATGAATCTTTAGTGCCTATACCCTAACAGTGGACTACAGCTCTCATGAATATTCATGAATCTTTAGTGCCTATACCCTAACAGTGGACTACAGCTCTCATGTATTCATGAATCTTTAGTGCCTATACCCTAACAGTGGACTACAGCTCTCATGAATATTCATGAATATTTAGTGCCTATACCCTAACAGTGTAAGGCAGCTCTCATGAATATTCATGAATCTTTAGTGCCTATACCCTAACAGTGGACTACAGCTCTCATGAATATTCATGAATATTTAGTGCCTATACCCTAACAGTGGACTACAGCTCTCATGAATATTCATGAATCTTTAGTGCCTATACCCTAACAGTGGACTACAGCTCTCATGAATATTCATGAATCTTTAGTGCCTATACCCTAACAGTGGACTACAGCTCTCATGAATATTCATGAATCTTTAGTGCCTATACCCTAACAGTGGACAACAGTTCTCATGAATATTCATAAATCTTTAGTGCCTATACCCTAACAGTGTAAGACAGCTCTCATGAATATTAGGTGTGCAGCTTCACACATTATTTGAGCTGACTCAGTAAAGATATTCTGTCAGGGCACAAGATCAACTTGATGTTTTGAAATCGCAAGTAATTGTAAGTGATGTAAAATTATGAAATGACTTCAGAACACATAGTTTATGAAAATGTCTCATTTTGTGGATTGGCCAATATTCAGAAATTAATTACATTTGATCATATTTTATTTTTCCCTTCAGCAGCCGACAAGTCAGAATGTTTCATCAAGCCATGGTAGTCATGGGCAACCATCGTCAGGACAACCCTACCCACAACAACCATCTCAGCAACTACCACAACCAGTGTCCTCACCACAACATGGTAACCATGGCAACCAAGCATCACAACAAGTCAGTCAGCCTGTTGAGTTTAATCATGCCATCAACTATGTCAACAAAATTAAGGTACTTATCAGTGTGGGTGTGTGGATGTGTGTGTGTATGTGTGTATATGTATGGGTGTGTATGTGTGTATGTGTATGTGTGTGTATGTGTATGTGTATGTGTGTGTATGTGTGTGTGTATGTGAGCATGTGCATGTGTGTTTTGTGCGTTTGTTCATGTGTGTGTATGTGTATGTATATCTGTGCATATATCTACATATGAAATCTTTTATTTATTTACAGAATCGTTTCCAAGGGCAACCAGATATCTACAAGGCATTCCTTGAAATCCTACACACATATCAGAAAGAACAGAGGTCTGTTAAGGAGTCCGGTGGTAGTTATCAGCCAAGTCTATCTGAGGCCGAAGTGTATGCACAGGTTGCAAAGTTATTTCAGAATCAAGAAGATTTATTGCAAGAGTTTGGACAGTTTTTACCAGACGCAAACAGTGCACAGCAAGCAGCTAACTTTGTCAGTGCATTCTCTAAGGTATGTTGTATTACGTGCTACAAATAGTGCAAAGTAAGCAGCTAACTTTGTCAGTGCTTTCAGTTGTATTATAGGGTGGCAGTTGGAGTACAGGGGGGTAGTTGTATTATAGGGTGGCAGCACTATCACGGGGGTGTCAGTATAATAGGGTGACAACACTCACAGTGTCAATATAATAAGGTGACAACACTATCACAGGGGGGTGTCAGTATATGATAGGTATTGAATGTTGAATATTTTGTGTTGTTGAAGTGTACATTATTGTAGTAATTTGTCACTAGGTAAATCAGTAATCTGGTTTGATTTGATGTAGGATCTGAAGCAAAGTAGTACTGGTGTACATAATGACCATAGCACAGCTGTCAAGAAACCAGGTATGGCTAGTAAAAACAACAACAGAAGTTCACACTTGAAACGTTCCAGTTTGTCTGGCCAGTCATCAGGAGTGTCAAAGGTAGGTAAATCAAAGTCAACTTTGAAACAACAACATTTTGTGAAATAGTCAATCATCACAACTATTGATAGCTGACACTGACACTCAGCAATGGAAGTAAAAACTAAGGAATCAAACACTCTTAAGTGAAGAACTTTCTTATCCTTAGCTTGTGTGGTGTTCATTGACCATCCCTGTTGACATTGCGGACAAAAAGTACTGACATTAATTTATTAATTTGTTAGTCCCCGCTGGACGAAATCCGGGACGAGGACTTATAGATTGGGTTCCGTCTGTCCCTCCATCCAGAGCCGTTTCTTGGAGATGCCTGGACCGATTTTTTTCAAACTTGGTACAGGGGCAACATACTATGGCATACACATTTGTTTCATGATACGATCCAATATGGCCGCCTAGCAGCCATTTTGTTAGCAAATTTTCCCTATCTAAAGCCATAACTCAGACATGCTTGAACAGATCTCATTCAAAGTTCGTATTAGGACAGTGTTCTATGACATACATGTGCACTTCATTGTTGTCATGATATGATCCAATATGGCTGCCTAGCAGCCATTTTGTTTGCAAATTTTCCATGTCCAAAGCAATTAACTCAGACATGCTTGAACAGATCTCATTCAAAGTTGGTATTAGCACAGTGTTCTATGACATACATGTGCATATCCATTTTCGTTGTGATATGATCCCCCATACCCGACCCATCCTTTATTAGTCCCCGCGGACGAAGTCCGGAACGGGGACTTATGGATTGGGTTCCGTCTGTCCGTCCGTCCGTCCGCAGCTGTATCTTAGAGATGCCTGGACCGATTTTTTTCAAACTTGGTACAGGGGCAACATACTATGACATACATGTGCATATCCATTTTCATTGTGATACGATCCAATATGGCTGCCTGGTAGCCATTTTGTTTGCGAATTTTCATGTCCAAAGTCATAACTCAGACATGCTTGAACAGATCTCATTCAAAGTTGGTATTAGGACAGTGTTCTATGACATACATGTGTATATCCATTTTTGTTGTGATACGATCCAATATGGCTGCCTGCCAGCCATTTTGTTTGTGAATTTTCCATGTCCAAAGCCATAACTCAGACATGCTTAAACAGATCTCATTCAAAGTTGGTATTAGGACAGTGTTCTATGACATACATGTGCATATCCATTTTCGTTGTGATACGATCCAATATGGCTGCCTGGCAGCCATTTTGTTTGCGAATTTTCATGTCCAAAGCCATAACTCAGACATGCTTAAACAGATCTCATTCAAAGTTGGTATTAGGACAGTGTTCTATGACATACATGTGCATATCCATTTTCGTTGTGATACGATCCAATATGGCTGCCTGGCAGCCATTTTGTTTGTGAATTTTCCATGTCCAATTTCATTGTGATATGATCCCCCATACCCAACCAATCCTTTATTGTTGGAGGCATATTCCATGTCCAACAAGCACACTCAACATATCTAAGTCTGTTTGTTTTAGGTTCACAAATGTTGTTGCGTGATCAGAGTAGTGATAATTCCTTAAAACCCAATCATAGCGGGGACTATGTCATTCTCAATGACTTGTTGACAGAAAAAGTACTGACATTAATTTATTGATTTGTTGACAGAAAAAGTCGAGGTCAATAAAAGATCCCTCATTGTCCGAGTCCAGTAAACATGGAAGTCTGAGTGAGTTCTCATTCTTTGATAAGGTGAGATAATGTTTTATCTTTTGTGTGTGTGTGTGTGTGTGTGTGTGTGTGTGTGTGTGGGTGGGTGTGTGTGGGTATGTGTGTGTATGTGTATCTGTCTATGAATGTGTGTATGTCTATGTATGTATGTGTGTTTGTGTGTGTATACATATGTGTGTGTATGTGTATATCTGTCTGTGTATGTGTGTGTACATATGTGTGTGGGATGACCACACAATTCTGTTATCTAATCAAATATAATTATCAATATTTTTCAGGTGCGAAAAGCTCTAAAGAGTCAAGAAGTTTATGAAAACTTTTTACGTTGTTTGGTCCTGTTTAACCAAGAAGTAATATCTCGTGGTGAATTGGTACAGTTAGTTAACCCACTGTTAGGGTAAGTCTTGGTGAATTGATAGTTAGTTAACCCACTGTTAGGATAAGTCATGGTGAATTGATAGTTAGTGAACCCACTGTTAGGATATGTCATGGTACAAGTCATCACCCACTCCACTTCAAATTATTGGCAATGTACAAAACTGATCCTGATTGGCTATGGTCAGAATACAAGACTGATACTGATTGGCTATGGTCAATAGACAAGACTGATACTGATTGGCTATGGTCAATATACAAGACTGATACTGATTGGCTATGGTCAATATACAAGACTGATACTGATCGGCTATGGTCAATAGACAAGACTGATACTGATTGGCATTTGTTCATATTTTTAGGAAGTTTCCAGAACTCTTCAAGTGGTTCAAAGAATTCCTTGGTTACAAGGAAACAGACAGGATAGATGCAGCGCCTCCAACGAAAGAACGTAGCAGTAGTGAACTCGCCATGGAAATAGGTAAGATATTTTTTTAAACATTTTCATGTGATAGATTTGAGTTATAGTAAGATAGTGTGAAGCAATTGTGGTTCCATTCACTTAGTATCCTAATATTATCATTTGCCTCTTACCACTGCTGTCGGGGTTCCAACCCCATTCTGGGTTTGATTAAGTTTACCACACTGTAAGTAAGCAGAGTGTCATTCAGTTTGTCTCTACTGATCAATGCAGGTTTTCCCTGGGTACTCCGGTTTCCTCCTGCATTAACACTGAACTCATGAGGGATGGCCCTCACTGGACTTCTTGGGAGACAAGTGTTTATATACTTAAAAGAACTATCCAGTATAGATTTAAGAAATAGAAATTAAGTGTTATTAATCCAGTTCAGTTGTTTACTTTCTCTGTCTGTGTGGGCTACGAACCCAGTGTACTGTGGTCTGGGCTACGAACCCAGTGTACTGTGGTCTGGGCTACGAACCCAGTGTACTGTGGTCTGGGCTACGAACCCAGTGCACTGTGGTCTAGGGTACAAACCCAGTGGTCTGGGGTACAAACCCAGTGTACTGTGGTCTGGGCTACGAACCCAGTGTACTGTGGTCTGGGCTACGAACCCAGTGTACTGTGGTCTGGGCTACGAACCCAGTGTACTGTGGTCTGGGCTACAAACCCAGTGTACTGTGGTCTGGGCTACGAACCCAGTGTACTGTGGTCTGGGGTACGAACCCAGTGTACTGTGGTCTGGGGTACGAACCCAGTGTACTGTGGTCTGGGGTACGAACCCAGTGTACTGTGGTCTGGGGTACGAACCCAGTGTACTGTGGTCTGGGGTACGAACCCAGTGTACTGTGGTCTGGGGTACAAACCCAGTGTACTGTGGTCTGGGCTACGAACCCAGTGTACAGTGGTCTGGGCTACGAACCCAGTGTACTGTGGTCTGGGCTACGAACCCAGTGTACTGTGGTCTGGGCTACGAACCCAGTGTACTGTGGTCTGGGGTACAAACCCAGTGTACTGTGGTCTGGGCTACGAACCCAGTGTACAGTGGTCTGGGGTACAAACCCAGTGTACAGTGGTCTGGGGTACAAACCCAGTGTACTGTGGTCTGGGGTACAAACCCAGTGTACTGTGGTCTGGGCTACGAACCCAGTGTACTGTGGTCTGGGGTACAAACCCAGTGTACTGTGGTCTGGGCTACGAACCCAGTGTACAGTGGTCTGGGGTACAAACCCAGTGTACAGTGGTCTGGGCTACGAACCCAGTGTACTGTGGTCTGGGGTACAAACCCAGTGTACTGTGGTCTGGGCTACGAACCCAGTGTACAGTGGTCTGGGCTACGAACCCAGTGCACTGTGGTCTGGGCTACGAACCCAGTGTACTGTGGTCTAGGGTACAAACCCAGTGGTCTGGGCTACGAACCCAGTGTACTGTGGTCTAGGGTACAAACCCAGTGGTCTGGGCTACGAACCCAGTGTACTGTGGTCTAGGGTACAAACCCAGTGGTCTGGGCTACGAACCCAGTGTACTGTGGTCTAGGGTACAAACCCAGTGGTCTGGGGTACAAACCCAGTGTACTGTGGTCTAGGGTACAAACCCAGTGGTCTGGGCTACGAACCCAGTGTACTGTGGTCTGGGGTACAAACCCAGTGCACTGTGGTCTGGGCTACGAACCCAGTGTACTGTGGTCTGGGGTACAAACCCAGTGGTCTGGGGTACAAACCCAGTGTACTGTGGTCTAGGGTACAAACCCAGTGTACTGTGGTCTGGGCTACGAACCCAGTGTACTGTGGTCTGGGGTACAAACCCAGTGGTCTGGGGTACAAACCCAGTGCACTGTGGTCTGGGGTACAAACCCAGTGTACTGTGGTCTGGGGTACAAACCCAGTGGTCTGGGGTACAAACCCAGTGCACTGTGGTCTGGGGTACAAACCCAGTGCACTGTGGTCTGGGGTACAAACCCAGTGTACTGTGGTCTAGGGGTATAAACTTAATGTACTGTGGTCTGGGGTAACTGTACATTTTGGATTATTAGACATGTTGTTAATTATGAAAACTTTGTGTTCTCTTGCAAGACTTTTCTTCTTGTAAGCGGTATGGTGCAAGTTACAGAGCACTGCCTAAAAGTTACACACAGCCTAAATGTACAGGAAGAACAGCTCTGTGTAAAGAAGTGTTAAATGATACATGGGTGTCTTTCCCATCTTGGTCTGAAGACTCACAGTTTGTAACGTCCAGAAAAACTCAGTTTGAGGAACATATTTACAGATGTGAGGATGAAAGATACGAGGTGAGTTACATAGTTATCTGTACCAGGTGAGTAACTCAGTTATCTGTACGAGGTGATTTACTCAGTTATCTGTATGAGGTGAGTAACTCAGTTATCTATGCGAGGTGATTTACTCAGTTATCTGTACGAGGTGAGTAACTCAGTTATCTGTACGAGGTGATTTACTCAGTTATCTGTACGAGGTGAGTAACTCAGTTATCTGTACGAGGTGAGTTACTCAGTTTTCTATGTTTCAAATAAATTCAAACTTAGTTCTGCATCAAAATACTTGAGAAATCCAAGCTTTCAGCCTGAGTCCTCAGGTCTTCTTGACAGGGAGAAGTGAATTTCATGTTATTTATACTGTCCCAGTCAACTTGTAAAGTGTATTGACCTTTGTCTTTA
Source organism: Glandiceps talaboti (assembly GCF_964340395.1). Lineage (NCBI taxonomy): Eukaryota > Metazoa > Hemichordata > Enteropneusta > Spengelidae > Glandiceps > Glandiceps talaboti. Next base: position 1,646,832 of record NC_135567.1, on the reverse strand, counting down.
CTTAAGAAAAAGTTGTAATGTTATGATTTAAATAGCTTTTTGATTCCCCAAACAAACTAGTTGTAGGGTGATATTTAGGACGTACCAATAGTTGTAGGGTGATATTTAGGACGTACCAATAGTTGTAGGGTGATATTTAGGACTACCAATAGTTGTCTGAGAGTAGTTGTAGGGTGATATTTAGAACGTACCAATAGTTGTAGGGTAATATTTAGGACATTCCAATAGTTGTAGGGTGATATTTAGAACGTACCAATAGTTGTAGGGTGATATTTAGGACATTCCAATAGTTGTAGGGTGATATTTAGGACGTACCAATAGTTGTAGGGTGATATTTAGGACGTACCAATAGTTGTAGGGTGATATTTAGGACGTACCAATAGTTGTAGGGTGATATTTAGGACGTACCAATAGTTGTAGGGTGATATTTAGGACATTCCAATAGTTGTAGGGTGATATTTAGGACGTACCAATAGTTGTAGGGTGATATTTAGAACATACCAATAGTTGTAGGGTGATATTTAGGACGTACCAATGGTTGTAGGGTGATATTTAGACTACCAATAGTTGTCTGAGAGTAGTTGTAGGATGGAAGTTTTCAGAAAGTTTATCCTCTTTCTCCTTAGGAGGTATTTGTACTCAACTCAATACAGGGTTTTAATATAATGTGTGGTTATGTGTGTGTCTTTAATGTCTGCACAGATGATCTTTGAAACTAATCATTAGTTTGTTTGTTTGTTTTACAGCTTGATATCGTCTTGGAAACCAATCTTGCAACTATCAGAGTACTAGAAGGAGTTCAAAAGAAGCTATCACGTATGTCTTCAGAGGAGGCAGCCAAGTTACGTCTTGACAATTGTGTGGGTGGTACATCAGAAGTAGTTCATCGTAGAGCTATACAAAGAATATATGGTGATAAGGCATCAGACATTATAGAAGGTCTCAAGAAAAACCCTGCTGTAGCAGTACCACTAGTTCTAAGAAGGTATGTTAATAACATTGCCATAATAACATTGTCATAATAACATTGTCATAATAACATTGCCGAAGTACCATCGATTGTGTAACATGTGACATATCACATCAAATACGTACATTACGTTGGGTAAAATATGACATCACATATCACCTTAGTAACGAAACACTGATAGACATCAGTTGATATCAAACTATAATATATTGTATATTTCACATATCACCTTAGTAACGAAACACTGATAGACATCAGTTGATATCAAACTATAATATATTGTATATTTCACATATCACCTTAGTAACGAAACACTGATAGCCATCAGTTGATATCAAACTATAATATATTGTATATTTCACATATCACCTTAGTAACGAAACACTGATAGACATCAGTTGATATCAAACTACAGTAGACCCTCGCTAACTCGCGGGTGTCCGGGTCCATCAAGAAACCCGCGACTTAGCGAGGGCCGCGACTTAGCGAGGTGCTCATTATATATTCATAACCACACATTAACACACGTCACACGTCAGCTTTTCTTCATTCTTCAGTAATGTGCAGATGAAACTAGTACAGTACATGTTTTATGAGTGCAAGTTCATTGGCGATATTCATAAAAAAAAATAAGATACGCACGAAATCAAAGTTTCAATATTCAGTAAATCCAGGGTAAATCTTTTCAGTTCACGAACATGACGGTATGTATTCGAAATTTATTGTGATGGACGCATGGACGTAATATTGTAACAGTCCTGGGTTAACAGTAAATCTTTGAGGAAGATTATCGTACAATTGTGTGACTCTCAAAGCATCAATCGCGGCAAGACTTTCTTTTTTGTTTTTTGCACGGTCGACAAACTAACAGTACAACTTACAAGCTCACGCCTGGTGGCCATGGTAGGGCCAAGAAATGCTGTTGAATTTCCGGGTTGCGGAAGTGCAGTTTTGACTTTTATACCATCGAATAACGGGATTTGTTTTAAATATTCTAAAACAACAACTATTTTTTTATGTTTCTCAGTACAGTAACATTCCTAAATGATGAGGTTGAGTTGAGAAATCGCAAGGTTCGGCAACACGTGGCGTGATGCATGATGTCGGTAGATATATAAACATAAAGACGCAAGTGATGAATGAATTCAGTTGATCGTAGACCGAAATTTCGTTATATAAATGACGTTTTCCTCAAAATTTTGAAGAAACAAAATGTTTTTAGGTGACTTCTAAATCAATCAAATCAAACGATATATTAATGCGAGACAAGCTTTAGTTATTAATTTGTTTTTGTGGACAATGTTCGAATTCGACTGACGAATCCTGCGACTCGAATCTAACACGATCAATGCACCGTTCACCAGCCAGACGACGTGTTTGTTGACTAGCCGAGAAGTGCATAAGGAACCTGTGAATGTGGAGCAGTCCGAATAAATAGAAGGCGATTGCTAACATCAAAGTCAAACCGCGACACCTTCATCGAAACACCAACGAGTTTGAAATTGGCAGGCGTGCCATTTGTTTAAAAAAATACACAAAGAGGAGTTCCGAAAACAATAGGAAAACTAAAGAAAAAATGGGATCCAAGGTGACACCCGCGACTTGGCCGAATCCGCGACTTACCGAGGCGCGAGTTAGCGAGGGCCCACTGTATAATATATTGTATATTTCACATATCACCTTAGTAACGAAACACTGATAGCCATCAGTTGATATCAAACTATAATATATTGTATATTTCACATATCACCTTAGTAACAAAACACTGATAGACATCAGTTGATATCAAACTATAATATATTGTATATTTCACATATCACCTTAGTAACGAAACACTGATAGCCATCACTTGATATCAAACTATAATATATTGTATATTTCACATATCACCTTAGTAACGAAACACTGATAGCCATCAGTTGATATCAAACTATAATATATTGTATATTTCACATATCACCTTAGTAACGAAACACTGATAGACATCAGTTGATATCAAACTATAATATATTGTATATTTCACATATCACCTTAGTAACGAAACACTGATAGCCATCAGTTGATATCAAACTATAATATATTGTATATTTCACATATCACCTTAGTAACGAAACACTGATAGACATCAGTTGATATCAAACTATAATATATTGTATATTTCACATATCACCTTAGTAACGAAACACTGATAGCCATCAGTTGATATCAAACTATAATATATTGTATATTTCACATATCACCTTAGTAGCGAAACACTGATAGCCATCAGTTGATATCAAACTATAATATATTGTATATTTCACATATCACCTTAGTAACGAAACACTGATAGCCATCAGTTGATATCAAACTATAATATATTGTATATTTCACATATCACCTTAGTAACGAAACACTGATAGCCATCAGTTGATATCAAACTATAATATATTGTATATTTCACATATCACCTTAGTAACGAAACACTGATAGCCATCAGTTGATATCAAACTATAATATATTGTATATTTCAGACTGAAAGCTAAGGAGGAGGAATGGAGAGAAGCGCAGAGAGGATTTAATAAAATCTGGAGAGATCAAAACGAGAAGTATTATTTGAAGTCTTTGGACCATCAAGGAATTAATTTTAAACAAACCGACACTAAAGCACTTCGATCTAAAAGTCTTATCAATGATATAGAAACAATATTTGATGAGGTAAGTATTATTAATAACAGCACATACACCATACTTTGTGTAAAGTTATTATAATTATTGATTGAGACATTTAATGTGATGTTATATGATTTGATATGATTTAAGATGATGTGATTTGATATGATTTAATATATGATTTGACAGACAAGTCATTGAAATCGGTGATGACACACTTATAAGGTTTGTGAATATATGATTTAATAGATATGATTTGATATGATTTAATAGATATAATTGGATAGATATGATTTGATATGATTTAATGTATGATTTGGTATGATTGTATTTGACAGCGACAAGAGGAAACTAATGGTGATGGTAGTACACCACATCTTGTTTTTACATTCAGTGATCCTGCTATTGTAGAAGATGCAGCGGCATTAATCATTCATCACGTAAAAAGACAAACTGGTCAGTTCTCTTATGTACTTAGTGGGGGGAGGGTGGGGGGAGGGTGGGGGTGGGGGCTGATGTTGGTGGGAACTGTGTCTACAAGGGAGTCAAGTCTTATACATACCACAAAAGTAAACATTGAAATTGAAGGGTTGTTGTCAATGGCAACAGACAATGGCAAACAGTAACCATGGTGATAGTTTGGCTAGATGGGCCTCAATGCAAACATGTTCACTCAAGTGTATCACAAATGTCAACTTTTGCTGGATTGTCTACAATGGAAACTCTCTAGGATAAACTTTGATTGGGTAGGAGGTGTGGGATGTCCATTAATGAGTGGGGTTTGGGTGTTGAGATGTCCTTTAATATGTAGGAGGGTAAGGTGTCCTTTAACGGGTGGGAGGGGTAAGGTATCCTTTACTGACAATTTACAAGGGTTATCTGTTGCTGTAGGGAGTTCTCATAGAACCTAACTCTTATCAACTTCTAAGTTCAACTTTTTTCTTCTTTTTTTTTTTTGTAGGAATCCACAAAGAAGACAAACAGAAAATTAAACAGCTTCTTCTACATTTTCTACCAGATTTTATGTTTTTCCCACGTGGTGAACTTTCAGATGATGAGGATGATGACGGTAGGTAACATCTTTACCATCAGTTGTTATGGTAACAACTTTACCATCAGTTGCTGTGGGAACCAATTTTACATTTGTCTTAATTGGTCACATCTCATCAGTTCTCATTTCTTTTGATTTCATTAGTTATCTCTTTTGATTGGATGACGTGATACATTGTATTTGAATGGATGACGTGATACATTGTATTTGATTGGATGATGTGATACATTGTATTTGATTGGATGACATGATACATTGTATTTGATTGGATGGCATGGTACATTGTATTTGATTGGATGACGTGGTACATTGTATTTGATTGGATGACGTGGTACATTGTATTTGATTGGATGACGTGGTACATTGTATTTGATTGGATGACATGGTACATTGTATTTGATTGGATGACGTGATACATTGTATTTGATTGGATGACGTGGTACATTGTATTTGATTGGATGACATGGTACATTGTATTTGATTGGATGATATCATGTGATGTTATTTAAATTGACAGATATGGAGACGGATAATTCACAGCAAGGAAGCAATTCAAATAAGAAAGTAAACAGAAGCCGAACCTGTATGGTGAATGGTATTAGTGAGAATACAGACATGACAGTCACAGTAAGTACAACCTGTATGGTGAATGGTATTAGTGAGAATAAAGACATGACAGTCACAGTAAGTACAACCTGTATGGTGAATGGTATTAGTGAGAATACAGACATGACAGTCACAGTAAGTACAACCTGTATGGTGAATGGTATTAGTGAGAATACAGACATGACAGTCACAGTAAGTACAACCTGTATGGTGAATGGTATTAGTGAGAATACAGACATGACAGTCACAGTAAGTACAACCTGTATGGTGAATGGTATTATAGAGTATACAGACATCAGTCATTCAGCTCTGTAAATAGACTAACCTACATTAATTCTCATATATTTATATTTGACGTGTGTCCATAACTAAATGTACAAATTGTTATTGTATATTTACAGGATGATGTGTATAATTTGTTTTTTGTCAACAATCATTGGTACTTGTTTTTCCGTCTTCATCAAATCCTGTGTGAAAGACTTGATAAAATGTACAGACAAGCAATGCTAATAGCTCAACAAGAAGGTTCCACCCACAAGTCTAACAAAGAGAGTACAGCAGTAGTATTGAGACTACGACCTCCAAGTAAGTTAACTAACTAACACTTTAAATGAGTGATAGCGTCAATGAGACTACGACCTCCAAGTAAGTTAACTAACTAACACTTTAAATGAGTGATAGTGTCAATGAGACTACGACCTCCAAGTAAGTTAACTAACTAACACTTTAAATGAGTGATAGCGTCAATGAGACTACACCCTCCAAGTAAGTTAACTAACTAACACTTTAAATGAGTGATAGCGTCAATGAGACTACACCCTCCAAGTAAGTTAACTAACACTTTAAATGAGTGATAGCGTCAATGAGACTACGACCTCCAAGTAAGTTAACTAACTAACACTTTAAATGAGTGATAGTGTCAATGAGACTACGACCTCCAAGTAAGTTAACTAACTAACACTTTAAATGAGTGATAGCGTCAATGAGACTACACCCTCCAAGTAAGTTAACTAACTAACACTTTAAATGAGTGATAGCGTCAATGAGACTACGACCTCCAAGTAAGTTAACTAACTAACACTTTAAATGAGTGATAGTGTCAATGAGACTACACCCTCCAAGTAAGTTAACTAACACTTTAAATGAGTGATAGCGTCAATGAGACTATGCCCTCCAAGTAAGTTAACTAACTAACACTTTAAATGAGTGATATTGTCAATGAGACTACGCCCTCCAAGTAAGTTAACTAACTAACACTTTAAATGAGTGATAGTGTCAATGAGACTACGACCTCCAAGTAAGTTAACTAACTAACACTTTAAATGAGTGATAGCGTCAATGAGACTACGCCCTCCAAGTAAGTTAACTAACTAACACTTTAAATGAGTGATAGTGTCAATGAGACTACGACCTCCAAGTAAGTTAACTAACTAACACTTTAAATGAGTGATAGCGTCAATGAGACTACGACCTCCAAGTAAGTTAACTAACTAACACTTTAAATGAGTGATAGTGTCAATGAGACTACACCCTCCAAGTAAGTTAACTAACTAACACTTTAAATGAGTGATAGTGTCAATGAGACTACGCCCTCCAAGTAAGTTAACTAACACTTTAAATGAGTGGTAGTGTCAATGAGACTACACCCTCCAAGTAAGTTAACTAACTAACACTTTAAATGAGTGATAGCGTCAATGAGACTACACCCTCCAAGTAAGTTAACTAACTAACACTTTAAATGAGTGATAGCGTCAATGAGACTACGCCCTCCAAGTAAGTTAACTAACTAACACTTTAAATGAGTGATAGTGTCAATGAGACTACACCCTCCAAGTAAGTTAACTAACTAACACTTTAAATGAGTGATAGCGTCAATGAGACTACGACCTCCAAGTAAGTTAACTAACTAACACTTTAAATGAGTGATAGCGTCAATGAGACTACCCCCTCCAAGTAAGTTAACTAACTAACACTTTAAATGAGTGATAGTGTCAATGAGACTACGACCTCCAAGTAAGTTAACTAACTAACACTTTAAATGAGTGATAGCGTCAATGAGACTACGCCCTCCAAGTAAGTTAACTAACTAACACTTTAAATGAGTGATAGCGTCAATGAGACTACACCCTCCAAGTAAGTTAACTAACTAACACTTTAAATGAGTGATAGTGTCAATGAGACTACGACCTCCAAGTAAGTTAACTAACTAACACTTTAAATGAGTGATAGCGTCAATGAGACTACGACCTCCAAGTAAGTTAACTAACACTTTAAATGAGTGATAGCGTCAATGAGACTACGCCCTCCAAGTAAGTTAACTAACTAACACTTTAAATGAGTTATAGCGTCAATGAGACTACGCCCTCCAAGTAAGTTAACTAACTAACACTTTAAATGAGTGATAGTGTCAATGAGACTACACCCTCCAAGTAAGTTAACTAACTAACACTTTAAATGAGTGATAGTGTCAATGAGACTACACCCTCCAAGTAAGTTAACTAACACTTTAAATGAGTGATAGCGTCAATGAGACTACACCCTCCAAGTAAGTTAACTAACTAACACTTTAAATGAGTGATAGTGTCAATGAGACTACGACCTCCAAGTAAGTTAACTAACTAACACTTTAAATGAGTGATAGCGTCAATGAGACTACGCCCTCCAAGTAAGTTAACTAACTAACACTTCAAATGAGTGATAGTGTCAATGAGACTACACCCTCCAAGTAAGTTAACTAACTAACACTTTAAATGAGTGATAGTGTCAATGAGACTACGACCTCCAAGTAAGTTAACTAACTAACACTTTAAATGAGTGATAGTGTCAATGAGACTACGCCCTCCAAGTAAGTTAACTAACTAACACTTTAAATGAGTGATAGCGTCAATGAGACTACGCCCTCCAAGTAAGTTAACTAACTAACACTTTAAATGAGTGATAGTGTCAATGAGACTACGACCTCCAAGTAAGTTAACTAACTAACACTTTAAATGAGTGATAGCGTCAATGAGACTACGCCCTCCAAGTAAGTTAACTAACTAACACTTTAAATGAGTGATAGTGTCAATGAGACTACGACCTCCAAGTAAGTTAACTAACACTTTAAATGAGTGATAGTGTCAATGAGACTACACCCTCCAAGTAAGTTAACTAACTAACACTTTAAATGAGTGATAGCGTCAATGAGACTACACCCTCCAAGTAAGTTAACTAACTAACACTTTAAATGAGTGATATTGTCAATGAGACTACGCCCTCCAAGTAAGTTAACTAACACTTTAAATGAGTGATAGCGTCAATGAGACTACGACCTCCAAGTAAGTTAACTAACTGAGACTATGCCCTCCAAGTAAGTTAACTAACACTTTAAATGAGTGATAGCGTCAATGAGACTACACCCTCCAAGTAAGTTAACTAACTAACACTTTAAATGAGTGATAGTGTCAATGAGACTACGCCCTCCAAGTAAGTTAACTAACTAACACTTTAAATGAGTGATAGCGTCAATGAGACTACACCCTCCAAGTAAGTTAACTAACTAACACTTTAAATGAGTGATAGTGTCAATGAGATTACGCCCTCCAAGTAAGTTAACTAACTAACACTTTAAATGAGTGATAGCGTCAATGAAACTACGACCTCCAAGTAAGTTAACTAACACTTTAAATGAGTGATAGCGTCAATGAGACTATGCCCTCCAAGTAAGTTAACTAACTAACACTTTAAATGAGTGATAGTGTCAATGAGACTACACCCTCCAAGTAAGTTAACTAACTAACACTTTAAATGAGTGATAGTGTCAATGAGACTACGCCCTCCAAGTAAGTTAACTAACTAACACTTTAAATGAGTGATAGCGTCAATGAGACTACACCCTCCAAGTAAGTTAACTAACTAACACTTTAAATGAGTGATAGCGTCAATGAGACTACGACCTCCAAGTAAGTTAACTAACTAACACTTTAAATGAGTGATAGCATCAGTGAAACGTGACATATTTTGATGTGTTTGTTTGTGTATGTGTGTACGTACGTATGTATGTATGTATGTATGTGCATACGTATGTTTGCATGCATTTATGTATGTATCTATGCCAATCTGATTAAAATCTGTTGTAGCGAGGGCAGCTAGATATCTTTATTTACCTCTATTTCCATCATTTTGTATCATATGTTTTGTTACGGGTTATAGCTGCCTTCCCACAACTGACCCTGTGTAATAAAAAATCTCATTTGAATCAGACTTTTGAGTAGCCAATCAGGATGAGCGTTACTTATGTTGGCAGCCGCGCACACTGGAGAAATTGAAAAAAACAACAACAAATAAACATACACATGGAGGATTGCACTGACGGCACAACTGTCAGTGATGTCGCTATCTCTCCGAACGATTTTGAAAGAAGTGCGCTGATTGGTTGAAGATACCTTTCAAAATTCTTGAGATTTTTCCATCATAGAAAATCAAGAAAGTAAAAGAAATAATTGACAATGTGTCTGTTTATATAAAGTGTGTGTGTGTGTATGTGTGTGTGTGTGTGTGTGTGTGTGTGTGTGTGTGTGTGTGTGTATGTGTGTGTGTGTGTGTGTGTGTGTGTGTGTGTATGTGTGTGTGTGTGTATGTGTATGTGTGTGTGTGTGTGTGTGTGTGTGTGTGTGTGTGAGTGTGTGTGTGTGTGTGTGTGTGTGTGTGTGTGTGTGTGTGTGTGTGTGTGTGTGTGGATGTATGTGTGTGTGTATGTGTGTGTGTGTGGATGGATGTTTGTGTGTGTCTGTGTCTATGGATGTGGGTGTGTGTGTGTGTATCTGTCTGTATCAGTGTGTGATTTGACACTGCAAAATGCTAAATATTATATGATATTATATTGACAATGTATATATTAATGTTTCCAGATGAGTTGGAACCTGAGGAGTATTACCCAGCATTCCTTGAAATGGTACGTAATTTACTGGATGGCAACATAGAGAGTACTACGTATGAAGATCAAATGAGAGAAATGTACGGAATACATGCATATATCTCATTTACTATGGACAAAGTGGTCCAGAATATTGTAAGACAGGTGAGTTACAATGTACGGATGAGTAGAGAATATAGACTGTAGTAGAGAATATAGACAAGTGAGTTAAAATGTATAGACTGTAGTAGAGAATATAGACAGGCGAGTTAAAATATATAGACTGTAGTAGAGAATATAGACAAGTGAGTTAAAATGTTTAGACGAGTAGTAGAGAATATAGACAAGTGAGCTACAATGTTTAGACTAGTAGAAAATATAGACAAGTGAGTTACAATGTTTGGACGAGTAGTAGAGAATATAGACAAGTGAGCTACAATGTTTAGACGAGTAGAGAATATAGACTGTAGTAGAGAGTATAGACAGGCGAGTTAAAATGTATAGAATGTAGTAGAGAATATAGACAAGTGAGTTACAATGTTTAGACTAGTAGAGAATATAGACTATAGTAGAGAATATAGACAGGTGAGTTACAATGATTAGACGAGTAGAGAATATAGACTGTAGTAGAGAATATAGACAAGTGAGTTACAATGTTTAGACTAGTAGAGAATATAGACAAGTGAGTTGCAATGTTTAGACTAGTAGAGAATATAGACTATAGTAGAGAATATAGACAGGTGAGTTACAATGTTTAGACGAGTAGAGAATATAGACTGTAGTAGAGAATATAGACAAGTGAGTTCCAGTGTATAGAATGTAGTAGAGAATATAGACTAGTAGAGAATATAGACAAGCGAGTTACAATGTTTAGACTAATAGAGAATATAGACTAGTAGAGAATATAGACAGGTGAGTTACAATGTATAGATTAATAGAGAATATAGACTTTAGTAGAGAATATAGACAAGTGAGTTACAATGTATAGACTAGTAGAGAACATAGACTAGTAAAGAAAGTAGACTGCAGTAGAGAATATAGACCCGTGTAGAGAACATAGACTGGTGTAGAGAACATAGATTGGTGTAGAGAACATAGACTGGTGTAGAGAACATAGACTGGTGTATAGAATATAGACTGGTGTAGAGAACATAGACTGGTGTAGATAACAGATTGGTGTAGAGAACATAGACTGGTGTAGAGAACATAGACTGGTGTAGAGAATATAGACTGGTATAGAGAACATAGATTGGTGTAGAGAACATAGACTGGTGTAGAGAACATAGACTGGTGTAGAGAACATAGATTGGTGTAGATAACATAGACTGGTGTAGATAACATAGATTGGTGTAAATAACAGACTGGTGTAGAGAACATAGACTGGTGTAGATAACATAGATTGGTGTAGATAACATAGACTGGTGTAGAGAACATAGACTGGTGTAGATAACATAGACTGGTGTAGATAACATAGACTGGTGTAGAGAACATAGATTGGTGTAGAGAACATAGATTGTGAACTATAACATGTAGACTATTAGAGATTGTAGACACTCGTAGACAAACATACATTTGTGTTATTTTGAGTAACTATAGTAATGTCATTTTGATACAATATACAATAATTGATATATTGCTATGGGTTACTATAGTAACATGTAATAATAGTAACTATAGTAACAAACTTGTTATTTTGACAGTTACAACACATAGTAACAGAAGATTTAAATATAAATTTGATGGAGATGTATCTGTCAGAGAAGAAGAGTGGTGGGTGTGGAGGTAGTGTAGGTAGTCAGACTGCTAGAAGTCAGGCAGAAGCCATGTATCAACGCAAAGCTGAACAAACACTATCTGATGACCAGAATGTCTTCAAAGTTACCCATGTAAGTATATATCTCCAACTTATCTACAGAGACATTCAATTCCTTACTTCATCAACTTTTAAAACTTGGTGACAGCGGGCTTACCACTCAGCCATGTCAAACCCAGGGTGAATGTTGTACAGACTTAGTACATAGACTGTACTAACAAACCCAGGGTGAATGTTGTACAGACTTAGTATATAGACTGTACTAACAAACCCAGGGTGAATGTTGTACAGACTTAGTACATAGACTGTACTAACAAACCCAGGGTGAATGTTGTACAGACTTAGTATATAGACTGTACTAACAAACCCAGGGTGAATGTTGTACAGACTTAGTACATAGACTGTACTAACAAACCCAGGGTGAATGTTGTACAGACTTAGTGTATAGACTGTACTAACAAACCCAGGGTGAATGTTGTACAGACTTAGTACATAGACTGTACTAACAAACCCAGGGTGAATGTTGTACAGACTTAGTATCTAGACTGTACTAACAAACCTAGGGTGAATGTTGTACAGACTTAGTATATAGACTGTACTAACAAACCCAGGGTGAATGTTGTACAGACTTAGTATATAGACTGTACTAACAAACCCAGGGTGAATGTTGTACAGACTTAGTATATAGACTGTACTAACAAACCTAAGCATTTAAACTTTACTAGAATAGTTGAATCTAGGTTTTATGTTATTCTGCACTTCTTGTTGTTTAATATATATTTGTGTTTACTAGTGTAAAAAGGGTAACAAGATGACACTAGAGTTACTAGAATATATATTTGTGTTTACTAGTGTAAAAAGGGTAACAAGATGACACTAGAGTTACTAGATACGGATGAAGATCACAGTGATGACCCTGTAGAAGTAGAGAAATGGTCCGATTATGTGGAGAGATTTGTTGGCAATGAAAATACTACACCTGAACTCAGAGAAGCGTTGTCACGGAAACCTGTCTTCTTACCAAGGTATGTGAAATGTTTAGCCCCGACGGGCACCACCTGGAGGGGATTACTACATCAGGTTCTATCTATCTATATATCTGTGTGTTCACCCTCACACCTCACACCTCCTACCTCACACCTCCTATCTCACACCTCACACCTCATACCTTCTATCAACTGATTTCAACCAGACAAATGTAAGATACTATGCAAGACATGTGTACATCATTATGTTTTACAATCAAGTCAGATATGGCCAAATGGCGGCCATGTTTGTTTTAAACCTTCACAGTTTGTATCATAACTGAGAAGCATATCCGTGTGGCCATGTTTGTCGGTGACAGAATTTGTTTTAGTTTGATGTGGTGAGGATAAGACTTGTCGGCACCTTCAATGTCAGTTGTAATTATCCACCACTGATAAAACTGTATTGTGATAACAGACATCTCAAATCACACGGATAATGGTTGTAATTGACTTTTTTGATAATTTTTGTTAGTTTGATCATGTGATAAGGGAAAAAACTTCTTGGGAAGTCAGTTTAAATGAACTATCACCGATAAAATGAATTTTGAAATCACAGTGATGATGGTTGTAATTAACTTTTTGTTTTAGAAATGTGAGAAGAGGTCGTCAACAGAAAGCTGGTAGTGACACAGACTCAGCAAGTGAAGATATCGACAAAGATAAGAAACCCAGTAAGGTCAAAGAAGACGAGACAAATAGCAAAGAGAAAGAGAAAGACATGCCAGGTGTTGAAATGGCCAGTAATATGGAATGTAAATTTAATCTCAATTCTTACAAGATGGTGTATGTTGTCAACTCGGAGGACTACATGTACAGGCGGTCTGCACTCAAGAAGGCAAGAGAGGTAAACTCAACAATTATTGAAGTAAACATTTAACAAACATAAAATTACAAACACGATCTGCACTCAAGAAGGCAAGTGAGGTAAAGAACAATTATTGAAGTAAACATTTAACAAACATAAAATTACAAACAATCTGCACTCAAGAAGGCAAGTGAGGTAAACAACAATTATTGAAGTAAACATTTAACAAACATAAAATTACAAACAATCTGCACTCAAGAAGGCAAGTGAGGTAAACAACAATTATTGAAGTAAACATTTAACAAACATAAAATTACAAACAATCTGCACTCAAGAAGGCAAGTGAGGTAAACAACAATTATTGAAGTAAACATTTAACAAACATAAAATTACAAACATGATCTGCACTCAAGAAGGCAAGAGAGGTAAACTCAACAATTATTGAAGTAAACATTTAACAAACATAAAATTACAAACATGATCTGCACTCAAAAAGGGAAGTGAGGTAAACAACAATTATTGAAGTAAACATTTAACAAACATAAAATTACAAACATGATCTGCACTCAAGAAGGCAAGAGAGGTAAACTCAACAATTATTGAAGTAAACATTTAACAAACATAAAATTACAAACACGATCTGCACTCAAGAAGGCAAGTGAGGTAAACAACAATTATTGAAGTAAACATTTAACAAACATAAAATTATAAACATGATCTGCACTCAAGAAGGCAAGAGAGGTAAACTCAACAATTATTGAAGTAAACATTTAACAAACAAAATTACAAACACGATCTGCAATCAAGAAGGCAAGTGAGGTAAACAACAATTATTGAAGTAAACATTTAACAAACATAAAATTACAAACACAATCTGCACTCAAGAAGGCAAGTGAGGTAAACTCAACAATTATTGAAGTAAACATTTAACAAACATAAAATTACAAACACGATCTGCACTCAAGAAGGCAAGTGAGGTAAACAACATTTATTGAAGTAAACATTTAACAAACATAAAATTACAAACACAATCTGCACTCAAGAAGGCAAGAGAGGTAAACTCAACAATTATTGAAGTAAACATTTAACAAACATAAAATTACAAACATGATCTGCACTCAAGAAGGCAAGTGAGGTAAACAACAATTATTGAAGTAAACATTTAACAAACATAATGTAATGTCCTTTACATCTGGTGTTAAAATGTTGTGATTTGTTTTCATTTCCACACAGTCCCATCCAGTCATTTCTTCAAAGCTACACAAACGATTCAGACGGTGGCTTTGTACCTGGGAAGAAGACAATATCTCGCAAGAACAACGTGCTGCATGCAAAGACTGGTTGCTAGGACGATTTGAAGACATCAAGGATTGTGAAACCATAGAAACGATAGTGAAAACACCATGTTTTGATTATTGTCGGTATCATGTGGACTATCCTAAGGATCAAATCTCATAACATAGAGACTGGTTTTACCTGTTATGTCAGTTGGGGTCAAAGGTCAGGGGTCACATTGTCATGTGTCAAGGTTGAAACCAGTATCAGGAACTTACTTTTGTAAGTGATTGACCTCCGACCTCTGCAATGTGTTATTAAATTCACATTCATTCTGAAAGATGCAAAGTGATTTGTTGCCCAGCAACCAGTGCATGTTTCCTAGACAACAATAATCACCTGTTTTTGTTGTTTGTACAGACTTCTAATTCATTATAGACTTTGCAGACATTGTCATGTATCATAGTCAACATTTCAATTCCTACAGATGTATATTTTGTTGTTTGCTTTGGTCAGGCTGGACACCACACTGCCATTATTTCACTTCCTGACTTGACCAATCACTATCAAGTATTGTAAATATGCTACAATGTAGACATTGTCTTACTATGCCATCTGAAATATGATTGGATAGGGTTGGGTGATGCCACATCAAGCATTTGGAGGGGTTGGATGATACCACAACAAGCAGTTCAAGGGACTGGGTGATGCCACTAAAAGCAGTAAAAGGGGTTGGATGATACCGCTACAAGCAGTAGGAGAGGCTGGGTGATACCACTACTAATACAGGGGATGGAGGGGGAGGGGTGATGAAAATGTTACTGGTAGTTGTTTTATTATTGATATCTGTGATTCCCATGATGCATTGTTATTGTATGGTATGATATCACTATATTTTTACATATAGGCCTGTTTTGTCTTTAATTACGTTTGAATTCATATTGTCATGGTGAAATGATGGAAAGACATGTTGACCTCTTTGATTATGAGTGATTTTATAGAAGAAAGACTAAATGCCATCAATGACAGAGATGGATTTTACGGGTAAACCCAGGGTAGAGTCAGATAATAACATCCTGTGAGTAGTGTGTGTGTAAACCCAGGGTAGAGTCAGATAATAACATCCTGTGAGTAGTGTGTGTGTAAACATCCGTCCCTGGATTTACAGAAAACAGGCCATTGTAAGGGGGGAGACACAAGGTGTATCTTGGAACTGGTATAACAGTCTACTGTACAGGTCTATTGATTTATACCTGGGGGGGGGGGGGGTGCCCTAACACTACCAGCAAATGGAGGAGGGGTTTGATTATGAGTGATATCACTACTGCTGGGGGGGGGGGGGGGTAAATGGATGGTACCACTACTGCTGTGGGGGGGGGGGGGGTGTTATCACTTCTGCTATTGGGAAGGGTTCAGATTTCATTACACAAAATGAGTATTTGTATGTACAGATATATATACCTACCATGTAGAGACAAAATGATTGGATTTTTTATAACTTATTAGTGTCACTATGGTAACGGATTATGTCATACTGTATTTGACATCAATAATTCCTGTGTTATGTCTTCGTTTTATTCATCTATAATATCCATTTCTTATTGGACAGCAAAATAGAACCTTTATCACTTGAATGCCAGGACATAGAAATCTGTCTGTTGAATGCCAGGACATAGAAATCTGTCAGTTGAATGCCAGGACATAGAAATCTGTCAGTTGAATGCCAGGACATAGAAATCTGTCTGTTGAATGCCAGGACATAGAAATCTGTCTGTTGAATGTCAGGACATAGAAATCTGTCACTTGAATGTCAGGACATAGAAATCTGTCTGTTGAATGCCAGGACATAGAAATCTGTCACTTGAATGTCAGGACATAGAAATCTGTCTGTTGAATGCCAGGACATAGAAATCTGTCTGTTGAATGCCAGGACATAGAAATCTGTCTGTTGAATGCCAGGACATAGAAATCTGTCTGTTGAATGCCAGGACATAGAAATCTGTCTGTTGAATGCCAGGACATAGAAATCTGTCTGTTGAATGCCAGGACATAGAAATCTGTCTGTTGAATGCCAGGACATAGAAATCTGTCTGTTGAATGCCAGGACGGAGAAATCTGTCTGTTGAATGCCAGGACGGAGAAATCTGTCTGTTGAATGCCAGGACATAGAAATCTGTCAGTTGAATGCCAGGACATAGAAATCTGTCACTTGAATGCCAGGACATAGGAATCTGTCACTTGCATGCCAGGACATAGAAATCTGTCTGTTGAATGCCAGGACGGAGAAATCTGTCTGTTGAATGCCAGGACATAGAAATCTGTCACTTGAATGCCAGGACATAGAAATCTGTCACTTGAATGCCAGGACGGAGAAATCTGTCTGTTGAATGCCAGGACATAGAAATCTGTCACTTGAATGCCAGGACATAGAAATCTGTCACTTGAATGCCAGGACGGAGAAATCTGTCTGTTGAATGCCAGGACATAGAAATCTGTCTGTTGAATGCCAGGACATAGAAATCTGTCTGTTGAATGCCAGGACATAGAAATCTGTCTGTTGAATGCCAGGACATAGAAATCTGTCTGTTGAATGCCAGGACATAGAAATCTGTCAGTTGAATGCCATGACATAGAAATCTGTCTGTTGAATGCCAGGACATAGAAATCTGTCTGTTGAATGCCAGGACATAGAAATCTGTCTGTTGAATGCCAGGACATAGAAATCTGTCAGTTGAATGCCAGGACATAGAAATCTGTCTGTTGAATGCCAGGACATAGAAATCTGTCTGTTGAATGCCAGGACATAGAAATCTGTCTGTTGAATGCCAGGACATAGAAATCTGTCAGTTGAATGCCAGGACATAGAAATCTGTCTGTTGAATGCCAGGACATAGAAATCTGTCTGTTGAATGCCAGGACATAGAAATCTGTCTGTTGAATGCCAGGACATAGAAATCTGTCACTTGAATGCCAGGACATAGGAATCTGTCAGTTGAATGCCAGGACATAGAAATCTGTCTGTTGAATGCCAGGACATAGAAATCTGTCTGTTGAATGCCAGGACATAGAAATCTGTCAGTTGAATGCCAGGACATAGAAATCTGTCAGTTGAATGCCAGGACATAGAAATCTGTCTGTTGAATGCCAGGACATAGAAATCTGTCACTTGAATGTCAGGACATAGAAATCTGTCAGTTGAATGCCAGGACATAGAAATCTGTCTGTTGAATGCCAGGACATAGAAATCTGTCTGACGTCGTTGTCGTTGTTGTTGTTGTTGTTGTTGTTGTTGTATGCCAAGTGTGAATTCTACATGACTCTGATAAAATACACAACACTGATTTGTAACAATGACATGGTTCTATCTTACAGATATTTCTACATAATGTCTAGACACTCTTATATGGACATGACATGACATTACACTACACCAGACTGACATGACACTACATTATATGATACACTGAGACGGACACAACACTATAGTATACGTGACTGACAACACTACACCAAACAAACCTGACAGACTGCTAGTACTGTATCTACCAAAATCATGTGTCTAACACTGTAACATAAAATGGCACTTCTACCTTTTGTAATATATCCTCAAATGAAGCCAACTATTTTTACAGAATTTTGTGAAATAAATCTGTGTACATGTTTTTTTTCACTTTTAAGACAATGGCTGTTCCAATATTGTAGCTCTTCCAGAATGATAGTTTGTTGATTGTTGACTCCAGTGTAGATGGGGGGGGGGGGGTACCACAATGCACTAAGACTTGTACAACATTTGACCTAATATTGTAATAAAAAGTTGTCTGTTTTTTTTTCAATTATGATACTGTGTGTGTATGGATTAACCAGTGAGATACAACCCTGGAAACCTAGCTGTCAGGTGATAGTCTGTGTGTGTGTGTGTGTGTGAATGTATTGACCAGTGAGATACAACCCTGGAAACCTAGCTGTCAGGTGATAGTCTGTGTGTGTGTGTGTGTGTGTGTGTGTGTGTGTGTGAATGTATTAACCAGTGAGATACAACCCTGGAAACCTAGCTGTCAGGTGATAGTCTGTGTGTGTGTGTGTGTATGTATGTGTGTGAATGTATTGACCAGTGAGATACAACCCTGGAAACCAAACTACCGATATCAGTTATTACTGTATGTGATTTACTGTGTGTAAATGTATTGACCAGTGAGATACAACCCTGGAAACCAAACTACCGATATCAGTTATTACTGTATGTGATTTACTGTGTGAATGTATTGACCAGTGAGATACAACCCTGGAAACCAAACTACCGATATCAGTTATTACTGTGTGATTTACTGTGTGTAAATGTATTGACCAGTGAGATACAACCCTGGAAACCTAACTACCGATATCAGTTATTACTGTATGTGATTTACTGTGTGTAAATGTATTGACCAGTGAGATACAACCCTGGAAACCAAACTACCGATATCAGTTATTACTGTATGTGATTTACTGTGTGAATGTATTGACCAGTGAGATACAACCCTGGAAACCAAACTACCGATATCAGTTATTACTGTATGTGATTTACTGTGTGTAAATGTATTGACCAGTGAGATACAACCCTGGAAACCTAACTACCGATATCAGTTATTACTGTATGTGATTTACTGTGTGTAAATGTATTGACCAGTGAGATACAACCCTGGAAACCTAACTACCGATATCAGTTATTACTGTATGTGATTTACTGTGTGTGAATGTATTGACCAGTGAGATACAACCCTGGAAACCTAACTATTGTAAAAATCAGATAAATAAAAGTCATTGACTGAAACACCCCAAAATTACAACTATTTATGTGTAGCAAGTCTAGTAGTTTTCAGTCTAGTAACTGTAGCGTACTATATTGTGATTTTGAGGGTTCTTTCCTCTGTTTTTGTACCTTTTTCCATTCCGATGTTTGACTGGAAGCAATCGCTACAATTTCTCCAACGGTAACGCAAATGGACGAGGTCACACTGAAAACGTGAGTGAGATGTCAGTGTACTACCCGTTTCAAAATGTTGCTACTTTTGGGTTTTCCTCACGGTCGAATTGCAGAGCCAAACTTACGCGAAATATTAGGAGAACAAGAGGTTAATTTGCTATTTCGTTATTTGATGGGCGATAATGCAATATTATAGCGTAAAGTTACGGGGAATGACAGAAAATCTTTAGTCAGTGGTTACGATGCCTATAGACTCTATGCTTTGCAACAATGCTCTACAATTCTGGCCCTCACTTCCGGTTCTAAAACAGCGCCCCTAGTGGCCAAACAATCATATCTTTTATCTTTTCGGGGCTTCTTCGATAACCGGAATACGGCGTATTATTTTCCATTTCTAACGTAAGGGGACATCTTATGAAACTTCAAATTACTAAATGTCTGTATTGCCACCTACAGACACAGATGACAGTCAGGTAGTGTGGGTTAACATCAGTAAAGGTTTGGTTAAGATGTGTAGACTGTAGTTTTTGTTTACTGATGTCTATTACAACCATCAGCAATGTATTTTTTTCACAACATTGTTTAGTTTTATTCACATGTTGACTACACTCGTCATAGCCTGATTGCCTGAATGCCAGTCTCCCTATGACGTCACAAAATAAGCGTGGTCTATAAGGAACCGAAAATACCTGAAAACTCTCGAAGTAAATCCGAAGGGAACTGACTGAAAAAAGGTCATTTTAAGGTGTTTGCAGACGCTTTTTTAAAGTTTTAAAACCAGAATATGTTTCACAAACATGTCGTCTAGCAAAATAGCAAATAATGAATGTGAGCATTCCTTTTAATAACTAAGTGCCAACATATATTTGATGGCGACCACACCCAAAGTTTATTAATGCTTTCTCTGTCAGTTGGAGTAACTTGTATTCCCTCCTTTCAGCATTATAACATCTCTGTCAGTTAGAGTAAATGTCTTGAACTTCCAAGGTAAATTACTGTATCCACTGTTATTTAAATAGACCCCTGTGTATGGAGGTACATTGTATCTTCAATCTGATTAAAATCCTATGTAGATGTCGGCTAATTGTTCATTGCTATTTTAGCTTCGTTATTTTGCCTGAATTGACCTTCTTGGTACATGTTTACATTTTTTAGCATGATCGCCTCCTCTCCTCGTAGAGGCGGCGATCAGGCTAAAAAATGTAAACATGTACCAAGGTCAATTCAGGCAAAATAACGAAGCTAAAATAGCAATGAACGATTAGCCGACATCTACATCGGATTATAATCAGATTGATTGTATCTTGTACCTCCAAGGTAAATTACTGTATCCAATCCTCTACTATCTGACGTTGCTTCTTTCATTTTTACCTCTCACACTAAACTTTACCAAATGTTGGTAACTGAACTACCTCAGTGCTCAGATAAAAACCTACAACACACAATAAGACATGTTTGTTGATGTTTTATTCATATAAATACTACAACAGGGTCACATAACTTTCCAAACAAGGACAATTAAAATGATAATGTTATGCTAATTTATTCAATTTTACTCCCAGGTGTAGGGAATGCAGTCATCTGTAGACAGTTTACTGACTAAAATATTACAAATAATTCATTTGTCAATACTTACAAAATAATACTCTGTCAATCCATTCCTTCACTGTCAGCAATATTAATTAGCATGGTATTCTTTGTAACCAGATGGGTATTTTTGTCAGCAATATTAATTAGCATGGTATTCTTTGTAACCAGATGGGTATTTTTGTCATGGTGGCAGGCTTGTTTTTTGAACAGTTGAGTCTTTTACAGTGTTTTCACAAAATGTGAAGAATTAACTTGTGCTTTTAAATATCACGTTTTTAAATATGGACGACAAAGTCTAGTGGATAAAGAAACTACCTAAATTTGTATACCTTCTTTTCAGTCCAAAATTTGCTTCTGATTGGCCAGCAAGGTCATGAATATATAATACTTCATCTGATTGGCCAGCAAGGATATGAATGTATAACGTTGCATCTGATTGGCCATCAAGGTATAACACTTCAAACATTCTAACTTTGTATAGTTGTCTAAGTATAGAAATGTTCCTCATTCAAAATAACCATCAAAGTCAAAGTCTGTCAAATATCTGCAAACTTATATACATCACAAATACAAACTAAACTTTTCAAAAAAGAACATAAACATTCTGTTATCAATCCTGAAAAGACTTTGTCACAAAAAAAAAAGAAAATTCAGTTTTAGTTTTGGTTCAAATATTTTGATGAAACGAAATGACCTTGGAATGAAGTAAAACCATTGTAATGACTAATTAAATAGTAATTAATAATTTTATCTTCATTTTGGGATAGGAACCATGAAATGTTTTGTGTAACGAGGTAAGCTAGACTTAAGTCCTATCTCCAGTAACAATATGTTTTGATATTGGTCACAAATTTAACCATAATCATTGGAGGAAACAACAACAATGGTCATTAATTTAATGACAAAAACAAAGATAAATTGGCAATCTGGGTCAAAATTGACTTCTTGTACAACTGTAATTTATTTATGAAGAATGGTAAGTAAGGTAACTAAATTTGAATCCTTCACAGTAAATAGGTGAAATGTTTACTTAAAAATGAGCTACACAGGATTGTTAGTTGTCTACACATCAACTTAATGGTTGTTTGTTTGTCTAGAGTATAAAGTTGGTTTCAGATTCAGCATCAGATTCAGATTCACATTAGAGGACAATGAGGCTAGTCTATATTTTTAGCCTCAGGTTCTCATATTCTAAAAATCACTATAACACCAGAAGAAAAGCAGTCCAACAAGAAATCATACCATAAGGGAGGGACTACAGGAAATGTCCCATTTCTCACACATTGTCAAATATTACTTCTACAAGCTTTTAAATAACACTAAAGTCTTTTTAACAGCTGTAATGTATAGATACATCATTGGAGTAGTACACCTACCAACAAACACATCAGCTGAACTTTGACCTCTCACTAATGTCCTGTCAACAAAGTTTTATCTCTTCTTTCATCAGGTAATTTTCCCCATGCAAACTAAGACATCCACTCTCCCATGCAAACTAAGACATCCACTCTCCCATGCAAACTAAGACATCCACTCTCCCATGCAAACTAAGACATCCACTCTCCCATGCAAACTAAGACATCCACTCTCCCATGCAAACTAAGACATCCACTCTCCCATGCAAACTAAGACATCCACTCTCCCATCAAGTGGACATTAGTAGTTTTTGTTTGACAGACAACCATGTGATTTTAACATTCATGTATTGACAACTGACAATCAAGTGATTTTATCAAAACTACAAAATAATGAAATGAAAAAACTTACCCTAACCTATTATCTCAAACTGATGGGCAAAAAAATAAAGACTTGTACATGAGATTTGTAACCAAACTAGAGAGTTTAAAAGGATTTGTGACTATATGTAACCAAACTAGGGAGTCTTAGTGATTTGTAACTAGCTGCATCAAGAAAGGGAGTTATAGATAGGCCTATGGAATAGACCACTGAACAACCAGTAACACCAAATTTGATTGGTTCATAAGTGAACACTATACCAGTAACACCAAATTTGATTGGTTCACAAGTGAACACTATATGTCACATATGTGATCAAGTTAGGGGGTTTGGGTAAGGGGAAGGAATAGGATTAGACCCCCTAACATACACCCTTTAAACTGGCACACGCTGAGTTTATATGTTTTTAGGCTATAACTTTTTCTGCATATTTCAAAGTTACTCACAATATTGTACTTACTGATGTATACTTAACCATCACTTGCAAGTAACTGACCTGGTATTACGATATAACTTATGAATGATCTGAATATACAGACACTCACTACTGTGCAATCAACAATTCTAACATTAGCAGAACACAAAGTGTAATGTCATAGAAGGTATACATTGACATAAACATTATACTACAATAATTTAATCCAAGTTATTTGTAAGTATTTTGACATGGATTAAAAAGCTTATAAACTCAGTTTGTGCCAGTTAAAGTTGTTATGGTGCTTTTATTGTGCCCATCTAATGGTGTTTTGATAGATATAACTAATACAAGATAAAAACAAGAAGACTTTGGTAAAATGACATCAACATGGGTTATACAAGGGATGTATATACACATTTATTTCAAGACAGAAGATGTCTAAAAAATCCTGAATTCTCTGATGTTAATATATCACTGAGATAACATGTGACAATCATGTGACAAGATCTGTGTTACTCTATCTTGTAGGCAAGGAACATGTAGTCAGGTTTGTTTGGTATTTCAGGATGACCTGGTGGAATGGCCTGGAATCCAAGAAACATAAATGTACGTACCAATACAGCTGTCAAAATAAATAACAAACACACAATTAGTACTCAATTTCACTTTTGTTCCAAACACAATTTGAAAAATTTGACCTCAAATATTTGATTGCACACTTCAGTCTTTGTCAGTACAATGGTTTACAAACACAGATGAATTTCAATTTCAAAACACAAATAAATGTACTTTGTCACATTTCAATAATTTGTCATTTTTTAGGGAAGAAATTTCTTTCAATAGTGGGTTTGGACTTTTACACGCATGACCAACACAAATCAACTTTAGTACTGCATTTTTATGAATGTTTATATGTTTTGTAAGACTGTTTTGTAAAGTTCCTGATGATGCTGACAAGAGGTTTTTTTACAGTAGTGAGAATGTAAACAAATATGGCCGCCTCCATGATCACATAGTGAAACGTCAACCGGAACTTCCATGTGTGAAGTAATTCTTATACCTCCAGTTGATAACTAAATTAGCGTTGCAAACCACGGCCTCTTTTATGGCACCGTCCATTAGTTCGAGGAAGAAATAACAGCTCTGGTTTGTGAGAATGAAGTCTTAAATATATAACACAGTATGTCTTGGAATGTGTATTGGAGAGTATGTAATTTTAGTGTGCATCATTGTACTGATGAATACATACAAGTTACAACACATGCATTCAAAATAAAAGGTATTTACATAGTGTACATGATATGATGATGTGTATGTGTGGATTTATTATGAATGAATGTTTATGAAGACATTGTGGATATGAGTGATAATAAATGATAGTAAAATAGGACCCCATATTTTCAGCAGTGATGGGTCCCTGGGACTCACTGATTTCAAAGTCTAGTGCAATCCCTGGTACACGCATTTATACCAGATCTTACCAAGTATGTCACATGACCATACCATGTTAACATGATGGGGACAAAGATAGCCAAAATTTGGTGGCATTAGAAGAGTGTTATTAGAATAAATAGTTCAACTTACCTCTGTCATACCTTGCCTTGTCAAAGCAGACAATAACATGAGTACAGGCTAGTTTTTCTTCTGCATACTCTAGCAGTGCCACAAAACTGTCTCTACTCCCTTCAGGTAAATTACCTTTGGGTAATTCCACCAATAGTTTGCATTGCCACAGTACAGCGTCCCAAGACACACACAGTTTATCTGTAAGGTGGTGCTGGAAACGCAATGACGTCACAGGCAGGTTATCTAGACAATCCTCCTACAAATAAAGACACATAGTTATTACAAATGTAATGTTTAGTAAAGTTTCTACACATAGTTATTACAAATGTAATGTTTAGTAAAGTTTCTACACATAGTTATTACAAATGTAATGTTTAGAAATGTTTCCACACATATTACAATAGTGACATTGAAAGGTTTTTAAAATGAAAACTTAACCTGTAGAAATTGTAGAAAAGAGTAGATTATATACTTACACCAAAGAGTGTCTCAACCATTGAACCATCTTGGCCTGCCTGAGGTTCTGTTTCTACAATCTCATTAGTAGGGACATCAGGAATACCACCCAGGCCCTCGACCAAGGGTAATAAGATAGTGTTTACTGGGCTCCCTAGGTGTGCAAAAAAATAACAATTATACATAGTAAATGTGTGTAACTGTCGATAAAATTGCAGGAATTAATTGGTTTAATTAGGGGAACAAAGACATTTTCATAAACATTGGGTTCTAGAGAATAATTTCATGATTTTACATTACACAAAATTCTCATCATTGCTAAAATATACCAAATTATTCACTGAATCATGGTCTTTACAGAGATCAAATGTTTCCTGATTCCTGGGACAAGATGTCAGCGTACTACCCGTTTCAAAATGCTGTATGCATTGGTACATTTCCTGATTTGACGGAATTGCTGTACCTCCTGAATACTTCTTGGGGCTTGAAGGTTCCGTAATTAATGCTGGCGTTAGGAAATGTCTGATTTTTTGGCAGGTAAGTAAGCAGAAAAACCCACCCAACTTTGCGATTCCGATCTGAAGGTGGTGCTACTATTTGCGTTTACATTACAGGAATTGTAGCATTTGATTCGGGTTAAACATCCGAACAAAAAAAGGCAATCGGATCTTTTCCAGTTCCATTTGTAATTTTAAATGGCCCACTTTATAAATGTCACCATATTTGATCGCGACATCCAATAGGGCATCGTACATAAGGAGGCATGAAGCCTTAAATTACAGGAATTGAATAACGATTGAACTTGTGATTTCAGGTTTTTTGGTCATCTGAACTGGGACTTTTGTAGCCATGGCGAGGTAAAATGACTAAATAATTGATTTATTGCTAAATATTTAACCACAGTGTGTGTTAATTCTTTAGTTACCAGTAATTCTGGTAAGCCCTGGTTTTACAGCTTTCTCTTTGCAGGACGGAGAAGGAAGGGATAACTTACTCCGTATGCAAGCAGGACTAAAAATGTGTGAAACGTGTTTTATCGAATCATCAAGTTTTCCCATGGATTGCCCAATTGTTGACATTATCTGGTTTTCACTTTAAATGCAATACAATGAAAATGTAGTTACAATATGTTGTAATATTGATTTCAACTTCCCTCAAAACAAAATGTTCCAGCACTAATTAATTATTGATACCTTTTAAAAGCCGTATTCACACTTTGTTATTTAACAGTAGGATAGGACTTTATTCAATATTCTCTGATATGATAGAGATAATTGCATGAAACTCCTGTATGGACGGCCACTCCCTCGCCTTGGGAGAATTAGCATATTGACGATAACGTCAGCTGACTACTGTACTGGGTACACTAGTCACCGTCACCGCCTCACACACAGATAAACAAAACAATTTTTTTGACATACGTAACTTTTTAGGCGATGATTGAGAGCTTAATAATAAAATGATCTGATTATAAGCATGTAAGTGACCGATTTTGCCTAATTCGTCGGAAAAATCTGGAGTATTTCCGCTTAGATCGTGAAAAAAATTGTCGCCTCACTGAGTCAGAAAAGACGTGAACGAGATATCATCAACAATGGCGAACTGTGTCGATTTGACGATCCGGCGAAAATAACAAATGTTTACGCCATTAACAGGCTATGTTTTTAGCAGGATCGTACCGACAAGACAACCGGACAAACCAGTCTTGTTTCAAATTTGAAGTGGTCACACTCAATACCATAGAAAAACCCGGCTGCGTGGCAAAATTTGCTTACGCAACGCCAACAACAGCCTTCCATACTTACAGATTTGTTGAGGATAAAGGAAGCCCCTGACTTGCTTCGAGACTACTTCTTGATTTTTTCGTCGTTTCTTCTTCATTTTCTATAAAATTATGGTCTACACTGTTCGTATTATGTGACATAAGCACCATCGGTATCAACTCCGTGGACTCTTTCCACTTATCAATCATCCAAATGAGGTAAAACGGCCGCTCCTTTGGCTCTGAGTTTACTCGAAAATCTCTAATGACGAAACAATCACCGGAAGTGGCCGAAAAAAGCCGAACATCACTCGACGATCTCTTTTTATGTCGAGAGGGCGCAATTTACAATATGGCGACGACTCACGGACACAAACCAAGGTAAATGCATACAAATTTTATATTTTATCGATATTCAAAATACTGTTACCATCAGAAAATATATATAGCTACAGATTAAAACGTTCACGTTCTAATAGAAATAGCTAACAATATATTTTAATATTTTTTATAGAAAAATAAAACTAACAATATTTTGAGTTTTATTCATGGACTTTACATTGTGGATGGATCATAGTGTACTAACAATAACATGGAACTATAACCCCTACTTCCATTGTACTAATATCTAGCATGTATGTAGTCTACCGATCCCAGGACTATAACCCCTACTTCCATGATACTAATATCTAGCATGTATGTAGTCTACCGATCCCAGGACTATCCGTGGCACAGACACTCGAATCAGTCCCTGTGATTCAACCACACTAAACTAAACCAAGTACCCGTGATCCTTGGTATTATCGAAGCATCGAATGAGAGATCTTCAGACTCAATGATATGGATATAGCACCAGATTATTTTCTCTCATGACTGCCCACCTTCAACATTTTGAAGATTTTCCTAGTGTCTGCACAACAGAAAATTACCAAATGTGACAAACTAAATAGATAACAATAATTAGGATACACTAGTCTATTCTCATGTTAAGATACATTACCATATACTAGTCTATTCTCATGTTAAGATACATTACCATATACTAGTCTATTCTCATGTTAAGATACATTACCATATACTAGTGTATTCTTATGTTAAGATACATTACCATACACTAGTCTATTCTCCTGTTAAGATACATTACCATACACTAGTCTATTCTTATGTTAAGATACATTACCATACACTAGTCTATTCTTATGTTAAGATACATTACCACACACTAGTCTATTCTCATGTTAAGATACATCACCATATACTAGTCTATTCTTATGTTAAGATACATTACCATACACTAGTCTATTCTTATGTTAAGATACATTACCATACACTAGTCTATTCTTATGTTAAGATACATTACCATACACTAGTCTATTCTCCTGTTAAGATACATTACCATACACTAGTCTATTCTTATGTTAAGATACATTACCATACACTAGTCTATTCTTATGTTAAGATACATTACCACACACTAGTCTATTCTCATGTTAAGATACATCACCATATACTAGTCTATTCTTATGTTAAGATACATTACCATACACTAGTCTATTCTTATGTTAAGATACATTACCATACACTAGTCTATTCTTATGTTAAGATACATTACCACACACTAGTCTATTCTCATGTTAAGATACATTACCATATACTAGTCTATTCTCATGTTAAGATACATTACCATATACTAGTCTATTCTCATGTTAAGATACATTACCATATACTAGTGTATTCTTATGTTAAGATACATTACCATACACTAGTCTATTCTCCTGTTAAGATACATTACCATACACTAGTCTATTCTTATGTTAAGATACATTACCATACACTAGTCTATTCTTATGTTAAGATACATTACCACACACTAGTCTATTCTCATGTTAAGATACATCACCATATACTAGTCTATTCTTATGTTAAGATACATTACCATACACTAGTCTATTCTTATGTTAAGATACATTACCATACACTAGTCTATTCTTATGTTAAGATACATTACCATACACTAGTCTATTCTTATGTTAAGATACATTACCACACACTAGTCTATTCTTATGTTAAGATACATTACCATACACTAGTCTATTCTTATGTTAAGATACATTACCATACACTAGTCTATTCTCATGTTAAGATACATTACCACAGACTAGTCTATTCTCATGTTAAGATACATTACCATATACTAGTCTATTCTCATGTTAAGATACATTACCACACACTAGTCTATTCTTATGTTAAGATACATTACCATACACTAGTCTATTCTCATGTTAAGATACATTACCATACACTAGTGTATTCTTATGTAAAGATACATTACCACACACTAGTCTATTCTTATGTTAAGATACATTACCATACACTAGTCTATTCTTATGTAAAGATACATTACCACACACTAGTCTATTCTCATGTTAAGATACATTACCATACACTAGTCTATTCTTATGTTAAGATATATTACCATACACTAGTCTATTCTTATGTTAAGATACATTACCATACACTAGTCTATTCTTATGTTAAGATACATTACCATACACTAGTCTATTCTTATGTTAAGATACATTACCATACACTAGTCTATTCTTATGTTAAGATACATTACCATACACTAGTCTATTCTCATGTTAAGATACATTACCATACACTAGTCTATTCTCATGTTAAGATACATTACCATACACTAGTCTATTCTTATGAATATGTTAAGATACATTACCATACACTAGTCTATTCTTATGTTAAGATACATTACCATACACTAGTCTATTCTCATGTTAAGATACATTACCATACACTAGTCTATTCTTATGAATATGTTAAGATACATTACCATACACTAGTCTATTCTTATGTTAAGATACATTACCATACACTAGTCTATTCTTATGTTAAGATACATTACCACAGACTAGTCTATTCTCATGTTAAGATACATTACCATACACTAGTCTATTCTTATGTTAAGATACATTACCACACACTAGTTTATTCTTATGTTAAGATACATTACCACACACTAGTCTATTCTTATGTTAAGATACATTACCACACACTAGTCTATTCTTATGTTAAGATACATATACCATACACTAGTCTATTCTTATGTTAAGATACATTACCACACACTAGTCTATTCTTATGTTAAGATACATTACCACACACTAGTCTATTCTTATGTAAAGATACATTACCACACACTAGTCTATTCTCATGTTAAGATACATTACCATACACTAGTCTATTCTTATGTTAAGATACATTACCAAACACTAGTCTATTCTCATGTTAAGATACATTACCATACACTAGTCTATTCTTATGTTAAGATACATTACCATACACTAGTCTATTCTTATGTTAAGATACATTACCATACACTAGTCTATTCTTATGTTAAGATACATTACCATACACTAGTCTATTCTCATGTTAAGATACATTACCATATACTAGTCTATTCTTATGTTAAGATACATTACCATACACTAGTCTATTCTCATGTTAAGATACATTACCATACACTAGTGTATTCTTATGTTAAGATACATTACCATACACTAGTCTATTCTTATGTTAAGATACATTACCACAGACTAGTCTATTCTTATGTTAAGATACATTACCATACACTAGTGTATTCTTATGTTAAGATACATTACCACACACTAGTCTATTCTTATGTTAAGATACATTACCATACACTAGTCTATTCTTATGTTAAGATACATTACCATACACTAGTCTATTCTTATGTTAAGATACATTACCATATACTAGTCTATTCTTATGTTAAGATACATTACCAAACACTAGTCTATTCTCATGTTAAGATACATTACCATACACTAGTCTATTCTTATGTTAAGATACATTACCATACACTAGTCTATTCTTATGTTAAGATACATTACCATACACTAGTCTATTCTTATGTTAAGATACATTACCATACACTAGTCTATTCTCATGTTAAGATACATTACCATATACTAGTCTATTCTTATGTTAAGATACATTACCATACACTAGTCTATTCTCATGTTAAGATACATTACCATACACTAGTGTATTCTTATGTTAAGATACATTACCATACACTAGTCTATTCTTATGTTAAGATACATTACCACAGACTAGTCTATTCTTATGTTAAGATACATTACCATACACTAGTGTATTCTTATGTTAAGATACATTACCACACACTAGTCTATTCTTATGTTAAGATACATTACCATACACTAGTCTATTCTTATGTTAAGATACATTACCATACACTAGTCTATTCTTATGTTAAGATACATTACCATATACTAGTCTATTCTTATGTTAAGATACATTACCATATACTAGTGTATTCTTATGAATATGTTAAGATACATTACCATACACTAGTCTATTCTGTTAAGATACATTACCATACACTAGTCTATTCTTATGTTAAGATACATTACCATACACTAGTCTATTCTGTTAAGATACATTACCATATACTAGTCTATTCTTATGTTAAGATACATTACCATACACTAGTCTATTCTTATGTTAAGATACATTACCACACACTAGTCTATTCTCATGTTAAGATACATTACCACACACTAGTCTATTCTTATGTTAAGATACATTACCATATACTAGTCTATTCTCATGTTAAGATACATTACCATATACTAGTCTATTCTGTTAAGATACATTACCATACACTAGTCTATTCTTATGTTAAGATACATTACCATACACTAGTCTATTCTTATGTTAAGATACATTACCATACACTAGTCTATTCTTATGTTAAGATACATTACCATATACTAGTGTATTCTTATGAATATGTTAAGATACATTACCATACACTAGTCTATTCTGTTAAGATACATTACCATACACTAGTCTATTCTTATGTTAAGATACATTACCACACACTAGTCTATTCTCATGTTAAGGTACATTACCATATACTAGTCTATTCTCATTTTAAGATACATTACCACACACTAGTCTATTCTCATGTTAAGATACATTACCATACACTAGTCTATTCTTATGTTAAGATACATTAACATACACTAGTCTATTCTCATGTTAAGATACATTACCATACACTAGTCTATTCTTATGTTAAGATACATTACCATATACTAGTCTATTCTTATGTTAAGATACATTACCATACACTAGTCTATTCTTATGTTAAGATACATTACCATACACTAGTCTATTCTCATGTTAAGATACATTACCATACACTAGTCTATTCTCATGTTAAGATACATTACCATATACTAGTCTATTCTTATGTTAAGATACATTACCATACACTAGTCTATTCTCATGTTAAGATACATTACCATACACTAGTCTATTCTTATGTTAAGATACATTACCATATACTAGTCTATTCTTATGTTAAGATACATTACCATATACTAGTCTATTCTTATGTTAAGATACATTACCACACACTAGTGTATTCTTATGTTAAGATACATTACCATACACTAGTCTATTCTCATGTTAAGATACATTACCATACACTAGTCTATTCTTATGTTAAGATACATTACCATACACTAGTCTATTCTCATGTTAAGATACATTACCATATACTAGTCTATTCTTATGTTAAGATACATTACCATACACTAGTCTATTCTCATGTTAAGATACATTACCATATACTAGTCTATTCTTATGTTAAGATACATTACCATACACTAGTCTATTCTCATGTTAAGATACATTACCATACACTAGTCTATTCTCATGTTAAGATACATTACCATACACTAGTCTATTCTCATGTTAAGATACATTACCACACACTAGTCTATTCTCATGTTAAGATACATTACCATATACTAGTGTATTCTTATGTTAAGATACATTACCATACACTAGTCTATTCTCATGTTAAGATACATTACCATACACTAGTCTATTCTCATGTTAAGATACATTACCATATACTAGTGTATTCTTATGTTAAGATACATTACCATATACTAGTCTATTCTCATGTTAAGATACATTACCATATACTAGTGTATTCTTATGTTAAGATACATTACCATATACTAGTCTATTCTTATGTTAAGATACATTACCATACACTAGTCTATTCTCATGTTAAGATACATTACCATATACTAGTCTATTCTTATGTTAAGATACATTACCATACACTAGTCTATTCTCATGTTAAGATACATTACCATACACTAGTCTATTCTCATGTTAAGATACATTACCATACACTAGTCTATTCTCATGTTAAGATACATTACCACACACTAGTCTATTCTCATGTTAAGATACATTACCATATACTAGTGTATTCTTATGTTAAGATACATTACCATACACTAGTCTATTCTTATGTTAAGATACATTACCATATACTAGTCTATTCTTATGTTAAGATACATTACCACACACTAGTCTATTCTCATGTTAAGATACATTACCATATACTAGTGTATTCTTATGTTAAGATACATTACCATACACTAGTCGAAGGCGGGTATACACAAGATTTTGGTACATAGGATATATAACATATACTAGTATATTATACTAGTAACATTTCTTGATTTACTTGTATTTGTATTGCTTCTCACTTCCGTCTGTACTGTCCTTGTATTATAAGCACTTTTCATTTTTTGAGTTTACATACATGTGTATTATTGATGTGTGTGTGTTTATATGATTGAGTACATTTGTTTCAATTTTGAACACTTTACATTATTAAGTTATGTATATAGAGGTGTATGCATGTATGTATGTATGTATGTATATAGAGCTGTGTGTGTGTGTGTACTTTTGATTCATTTCTCTTCTGCGTCCCGTTATCAATTTGAAATGTAGAAAAATGTACAGGCCATGGACAAGACTAGTTCCGCTGAACTATTTGCATAGTCAACATCAGATAACAATTGTGTATTTCTTTTGTATTCATTTTGTATATTTGTATCATATGTTTCATTGAAAGTGTAGCTTATTTTTGTTATCTGAATTTGTTTATATTTCATTTATTTATTTATTTTAATATCCTGTTATTGTTTTTATTTAGTGTGAAGATTGGTGCAGGAGCTGTTGTGTGTGTAGAAGCAGAGATCAGAGGAGATGTCACTATAGGTAAGTAGTGTGTTACACTAGGTATAGTGTCTGTAGAGATGTTTATACTAGGACCAAGGACTGTTATATATCCTATAAATACATACAATTGTTTATACTAGGACCAAGGACTGTTATATATCCTATAAATACATACAATTGTTTATACTAGGACCAAGGACTGTTATATATCCTATAAATACATACAATTGTTTATACTAGGACCAAGGACTGTTATATATCCTATAAATACATACAATTGTTTATACTAGGACCAAGGACTGTTATATATCCTATAAATACATACAATTGTTTATACTAGGACCAAGGACTGTTATATATCCTATAAATACATACAATTGTTTATACTAGGACCAAGGACTGTTATATATCCTATAAATACATACAATTGTTTATACTAGGACCAAGGACTGTTATACATCCTATAAATACATACAATTGTTTATACTAGGACCAAGGACTGTTATACATCCTATAAAAACATACAATTGTTTATACTAGGACCAAGGACTGTTATACATCCTATAAATACATACAATTGTTTATACTAGGACCAAGGACTGTTATACATCCTATAAATACATACAATTGTTTATACTAGGACCAAGGACTGTTATATATCCTATAAATACATAAAATTGTTTATACTAGGACCAAGGACTGTTATATATCCTATAAATACATACAATTGTTTATACTAGGACCAAGGACTGTTATATATCCTATAAATACATACAATTGTTTATACTAGGACCAAGGACTGTTATATATCCTATAAATACATACAATTGTTTATACTAGGACCAAGGACTGTTATATATCCTATAAATACATACAATTGTTTATACTAGGACCAAGGACTGTTATATATCCTATAAATACATACAATTGTTTATACTAGGACCAAGGACTGTTATATATCCTATAAATACATACAATTGTTTATACTAGGACCAAGGACTGTTATATATCCTATAAATACATACAATTGTTTATACTAGGACCAAGGACTGTTATATATCCTATAAATACATACAATTGTTTATACTAGGACCAAGGACTGTTATACATCCTATAAATACATACAATTGTTTATACTAGGACCAAGGACTGTTATATATCCTATAAATACATACAATTGTTTATACTAGGACCAAGGACTGTTATATATCCTATAAATACATACAATTGTTTATACTAGGACCAAGGACTGTTATATATCCTATAAATACATACAATTGTTTATACTAGGACCAAGGACTGTTATACATCCTATAAATACATACAATTGTTTATACTAGGACCAAGGACTGTTATATATCCTATAAATACATACAATTGTTTATACTAGGACCAAGGACTGTTATATATCCTATAAATACATACAATTGTTTATACTAGGACCAATGACTGTTATATATCCTATAAATACATACAATTGTTTATACTAGGACCAAGGACTGTTATATATCCTATAAATACATACAATTGTTTATACTAGGACCAAGGACTGTTATATATCCTATAAATACATACAATTGTTTATACTAGGACCAAGGACTGTTATATATCCTATAAATACATACAATTGTTTATACTAGGACCAAGGACTGTTATACATCCTATAAAAACATACAATTGTTTATACTAGGACCAAGGACTGTTATATATCCTATAAATACATACAATTGTTTATACTAGGACCAAGGACTGTTATATATCCTATAAATACATACAATTGTTTATACTAGGACCAAGGACTGTTATACATCCTATAAATACATACAATTGTTTATACTAGGACCAAGGACTGTTATACATCCTATAAATACATACAATTGTTTATACTAGGACCAAGGACTGTTATACACCCTAAAGCCAGGATAGTTGCTGAAGGAGGACCTATCATAATTGGAGAATGTAATCTCATTGAAGAACAGGCATTCATAATTAATCCGTAAGTCCACTTGTTATTATGTGTTATGTTTACATAGACCAGTAAATGTTAAACAAATATTAATATGCTGTTTATTGTCTATTGCATGTAAATTTATATGATATGAAGTGATGAAATGTCTTAGAACTCAGAGTGTAAGAAGATGCCTTTACTTCCATGAATGGCAGGGGTGAACAAATCATTTTGTGAACTGGTGGTCCCTGGACCAGTGCCTTAAAAAATTCAGTGGTCCCGCTGAAAGAATTAGTGGTCCCAGGTCCTGCTAAGGTGAAACATTAAATCTTACCTATGAATCTGTATATTCAGACGACTTTTTAAGATAGTTATTAACAGTAAGGTACTGGTCCAACGGACCAGACATGGTAAAATTTGTGTGGTCCGCCCCCCAAAAACCCGCTAGCCCCAGACCCAGGACCAGTGGATTTGTTCACCTCTGCAATGGTATTTCCTTGTAATGTCATACCTGGAATATCACGCCGGTTTTACAAAACATTCATCTTCTAAAACAGCTGAAGTACACACAATGACCTCACTTTTTCCCCTGGGTTTAATTAAATCCCACATTCCTAATCCCCAGGGATAAATGGCACCACACACCCTAATCCCCAGGTATAATTGGAATCATATACCCTAATCCCCAGGTATAAATGGCACCACACACCCTAATCCCCAGGTATAATTGGAATCATATACCCTAATCCCCAGGTATAAATGGCACCACACACCCTAATCCCCAGGTATAATTGGAATCACTCACCCTGAATATTATAATATAACAAACATACTTTTTATCTTTCTTTCTTTCTTCAGGAAAGTTGGAGCCAAAATTGATAAAAATAGTGCTGTCATGACGATAGGATCTCACAATGTCTTTGAAGTTGGATGTCGTATCCTTTTCTCATATAGCAGTTTCACTGTTGTCGTAGTAACAATATTACCCTCACATTAGTTTTCATGTTTTGTTGTCATAGTAACATTGTCCTCACATTAGTAGTATTCTTGTCTTTTTCACTGTTGTCATAGTAATGTATTTATTTTACTGTTGTTTTCTAGTTGGGAAATTGTTCAAAGTAAAATGATTGCATTACAGATATGTGATATGGGTCAAAAATGTCATTTTTGGTCAAAAACTTAAACTAAAAAACTACTGAGCAGATTGGTCTGAAATTTGGTTTGAATGTTCTTATAGGTGTGTAAATTAAGATTCGTTCATAACAATGATTTCATCAGTAATATTCAAATTAGGGCTAGAAATGTGTCTTTTTGGTCAAAAATATTTAATTCCAAAACTACTGAGCAGGTTATGTTGAAATTTAATGGGGATGCAGCTTGGTGTATAGATGAAGAAAATATAATGTTAATGATCTCATCCATGATATGCAAATAAGGTGTAAAAATGTGATTTTTGGTCAAAAGCTTATATCTCAAAAAGTACTTGGTCAATGAGACTGAAACTTGGTGAGATGATTCTAGAGGTGTTATTCTGCAGATTTTCTTTAAAACATTTTGACACAATTGGCCCTAGCAACTGACCACACCCTTAGCAACAACCAAATGCCAGTATATTTTGCTAAATTAACAACATCTGTAGGTAGGTGAATAAACATTTTAAAATATATGCAAATATCCCTAGCAACCATAACCACACCCATAGCAACAGCCAAACAATTGTGTATTTCACAAAGATAACAACAGGGAGTAATAGACAAGTAAACAAACATTCCAAAAAATGGAATGTGCCTAGAAATAAGACCATGCCCATAGCAACAGCCAAATGATCGTGATAACAACAGGGTTGGATAGGCAACTGGAAAAACATTCAGCAAATGAACACATATACCTAGTGTATGAATCAGCAAGTGGGTAAACAATCTTAAAAATGTACAGTTATGCTACAATGCCATTGGTTTGAATGCAGTAAACGTAATTACTAATTATTTGTTGGTGAGGTGTTAGTGTCAGCCTAGTGTTAGCACTGACCTAGTCTGGTGTTAACATAGGACTGGTGCAGACATTAACCCTTCCAGTTACTAACACATACTGGTGAGGTGTTAGTGTCAGCCTAGTGTTAGCACTGAGTTAGTCTGGTGTTAACATAGGACTGGTGTAGACATTAACCCTTCCAGTTGCTAACACATACTGGTGAGGTGTTAGTGTCAGTCTAGTGTTAGCACTGAGTTAGTCTGTTGTTAACATAGGACTGGTGTAGACATTAACCCTTCCAGTTGCTAACACATACTGGTGATGTGTTAGTGTCAGCCTAGTGTTAGCACTGAGCTAGCCTGGTGTTAACATAGGACTGGTACAGACATTAACCCTTCCAGTTACTAACACATACTGGTGAGGTGTTAGTGTCAGCGTAGTGTTAGCACTGACCTAGTCTGGTGTTAACATAGGACTGGTACAGACATTAACCCTTCCAGTTGCTAACACGTACTGATGAGGTGTTAGTGTCAGCCTAGTGTTAGCACTGATCTAGCCTGGTGTTAACATAGGACTGGTACAGACATTAACCCTTCCAGTTGCTAACACGTACTGATGAGGTGTTAGTGTCAGCCTAGTGTTAGCACTGATCTAGTCTGGTGTTAACATAGGACTGGTGTAGACATTAACCCTTCCGGTTGGTAACACATACTGGTGAGGTGTTAGTGTAAGCCTAGTGTTAGCACTGACCTAGTCTGGTGTTAACATAGGACTGGTACAGACATTAACCCTTCCAGTTACTAACACATACTGGTGAGGTGTTAGTGCCAGCGTAGTGTTAGCACTGACCTAGTCTGGTGTTAACATAGGACTGGTACAGACATTAACCCTTCCAGTTGCTAACACGTACTGATGAGGTGTTAGTGTCAGCCTAGTGTTAGCACTGATCTAGTCTGGTGTTAACATAGGACTGGTGTAGACATTAACCCTTCCAGTTGGTAACACATACTGGTGAGGTGTTAGTGTAAGCCTAGTGTTAGCACTGACCTAGTCTGGTGTTAATATAGGACTGGTACAGACATTAACCCTTCCAGTTGCTAACACATACTGGTGAGGTGTTAGTGTCAGCCTAGTGTTAGCACTGACCTAGTCTGGTGTTAACATAGGACTGGTGTAGACATTAACCCTTCCAGTTGGTAACATATACTGGTGAGGTGTTAGTGTCAGCCTAGTGTTAGCACTGAGTTAGTCTGGTGTTAACATAGGACTGGTACAGACATTAACCCTTCCAGTTGCTAACACATACTGGTGAGGTGTTAGTGTCAGCCTAGTGTTAGCACTGAGTTAGTCTGGTGTTAGTGTTATGCTATACCTTAACTTAACTGCTGTCAGGATGTGAAGCTTTCAAAGTTGGTAACAACAATGTAGTAGAGGCTAAAGGTAAGAACAGTTGGGTTTGGTATGGCTTTCTCTGATGAATGAGGGTGATGTTGGGGGAAGAATGTGAGGGTAGAATGTGAGGGCAGAGGGTGAGGGTAGAATGTTAGGGTAGAATGTGAGGGTAGAATGTGAGGGCAGAGGGTGAGGGTAGAATGTGAGGGTAGAATGTGAGGGTAGAGGGTGAGGGCAGAGGGTGAGGGTAGAATGTGAGGGCAGAGGGTGAGGGTAGAGGGTGAGGGTAGAATGTGAGGGTAGAATGTGAGGGCAGAGGGTGAGGGTAGAATGTGAGGGTAGAATGTGATGGTAGAGGGTGAGGGTAGAATGTGAGGGCAGAGGGTGAGAGTAGAGGGTGAGGGTAGAATGTGAGGTTAGAGGGTGCGGGTAGAGGGTAAGGGTAGAATGTTAGGGTAGAATGTGAGGGCAGAGGGTGAGGGTAGAATGTGAGGGCAGAGGGTGAGGGTAGAATGTGAGGGTAGAGGGTGAGGGTAGAATGTGAGGGCAGAGGGTGAGGGCAGAGGGTGAGGGCAGAGGGTGAGAGTAGAGGGTGAGGGTAGAATGTGAGGGTAGAGGGTGAGGGTAGAATGTGCGGGTAGAGGGTGAGGGTAGAATGTTAGGGTAGAATGTGAGGGTAGAATGTGAGGGAAGAGGGTGAGGGTAGAATGTGAGGACCAGTGTGCAGAACTTAGTAATGGATGTATCATTGTGTGTTTATTTATAGCGGTTGTTGGTAGGAATACAGAACTTAGTAATGGATGTATCATTGTGTGTTTATTTATAGCGGTTGTTGGTAGGAGTACAGAACTTAGTAATGGATGTATCATTGTGTGTTTATTTATAGCGGTTGTTGGTAGGAGTACAGAACTTAGTAATGGATGTATCATTGTGTGTTTATTTATAGCGGTTGTTGGTAGGAATACAGAACTTAGTAATGGATGTATCATTGTGTGTTTATTTATAGCGGTTGTTGGTAGGAATACAGAACTTAGTAATGGATGTATCATTGTGTGTTTATTTATAGCGGTTGTTGGTAGGAATACAGAACTTTGTAATGGATGTATCATTGTGTGTTTATTTATAGCGGTTGTTGGTAGGAATACAGAACTTAGTAATGGATGTATCATTGTGTGTTTATTAATAGCGGTTGTTGGTAGGAATACAGAACTTAGTAATGGATGTATCATTGTGTGTTTATTTATAGCGGTTGTTGGTAGGAATACAGAACTTAGTAATGGATGTATCATTGTGTGTTTATTTATAGCGGTTGTTGGTAGGAGTACAGAACTAAGTAATGGATGTATCATTGTGTGTATATTTATAGCGGTTGTTGGTAGGAATACAGAACTTAGTAATGGATGTATCATTGTGTGTTTATTTATAGCGGTTGTTGGTAGGAGTACAGAACTTAGTAATGGATGTATCATTGTGTGTTTATTTATAGCGGTTGTTGGTAGGAGTACAGAACTTAGTAATGGATGTATCATTGTGTGTTTATTTATAGCGGTTGTTGGTAGGAGTACAGAACTTAGTAATGGATGTATCATTGTGTGTTTATTTATAGCGGTTGTTGGTAGGAATACAGAACTTAGTAATGGATGTATCATTGTGTGTTTATTTATAGCTTTTGTTGGTAGGAGTACAGAACTTAGTAATGGATGTATCATTGTGTGTTTATTTATAGCGGTTGTTGGTAGGAGTACAGAACTTAGTAATGGATGTATCATTGTGTGTTTATTTATAGCGGTTGTTGGTAGGAGTACAGAACTTAGTAATGGATGTATCATTGTGTGTTTATTTATAGCGGTTGTTGGTAGGAATACAGAACTTAGTAATGGATGTATCATTGTGTGTTTATTTATAGCGGTTGTTGGTAGGAATACAGAACTTAGTAATGGATGTATCATTGTGTGTTTATTTATAGCGGTTGTTGGTAGGAGTACAGAACTTAGTAATGGATGTATCATTGTGTGTTTATTTATAGCGGTTGTTGGTAGGAGTACAGAACTTAGTAATGGATGTATCATTGTGTGTTTATTTATAGCGGTTGTTGGTAGGAGTACAGAACTTAGTAATGGATGTATCATTGTGTGTTTATTTATAGCGGTTGTTGGTAGGAATACAGAACTTAGTAATGGATGTATCATTGTGTGTTTATTTATAGCGGTTGTTGGTAGGAATACAGAACTTAGTAATGGATGTATCATTGTGTGTTTATTTATAGCGGTTGTTGGTAGGAGTACAGAACTTAGTAATGGATGTATCATTGTGTGTTTATTTATAGCGGTTGTTGGTAGGAGTACAGAACTTAGTAATGGATGTATCATTGTGTGTTTATTTATAGCGGTTGTTGGTAGGAATACAGAACTTAGTAATGGATGTATCATTGTGTGTTTATTTATAGCGGTTGTTGGTAGGAATACAGAACTTAGTAATGGATGTATCATTGTGTGTTTATTTATAGCGGTTGTTGGTAGGAATACAGAACTTTGTAATGGATGTATCATTGTGTGTTTATTTATAGCGGTTGTTGGTAGGAATACAGAACTTAGTAATGGATGTATCATTGTGTGTTTATTAATAGCGGTTGTTGGTAGGAATACAGAACTAAGTAATGGATGTATCATTGTGTGTTTATTTATAGCGGTTGTTGGTAGGAATACAGAACTAAGTAATGGATGTATCATTGTG
This sequence comes from Glandiceps talaboti, assembly GCF_964340395.1. NCBI lineage: Eukaryota > Metazoa > Hemichordata > Enteropneusta > Spengelidae > Glandiceps > Glandiceps talaboti. Next base: position 1,604,086 of record NC_135567.1, on the reverse strand, counting down.
TGTTTATTTATAGCGGTTGTTGGTAGGAATACAGAACTAAGTAATGGATGTATCATTGTGTGTATATTTATAGCGGTTGTTGGTAGGAATACAGAACTTAGTAATGGATGTATCATTGTGTGTTTATTTATAGCGGTTGTTGGTAGGAGTACAGAACTTAGTAATGGATGTATCATTGTGTGTTTATTTATAGCGGTTGTTGGTAGGAATACAGAACTTAGTAATGGATGTATCATTGTGTGTTTATTTATAGCGGTTGTTGGTAGGAATACAGAACTTAGTAATGGATGTATCATTGTGTGTTTATTTATAGCGGTTGTTGGTAGGAATACAGAACTTAGTAATGGATGTATCATTGTGTGTTTATTTATAGCGGTTGTTGGTAGGAATACAGAACTTAGTAATGGATGTATCATTGTGTGTTTATTTATAGCGGTTGTTGGTAGGAGTACAGAACTTAGTAATGGATGTATCATTGTGTGTTTATTTATAGCGGTTGTTGGTAGGAATACAGAACTTAGTAATGGATGTATCATTGTGTGTTTATTTATAGCGGTTGTTGGTAGGAATACAGAACTTAGTAATGGATGTATCATTGTGTGTTTATTTATAGCGGTTGTTGGTAGGAATACAGAACTTAGTAATGGATGTATCATTGTGTGTTTATTTATAGCGGTTGTTGGTAGGAGTACAGAACTTAGTAATGGATGTATCATTGTGTGTTTATTTATAGCGGTTGTTGGTAGGAGTACAGAACTTAGTAATGGATGTATCATTGTGTGTTTATTTATAGCGGTTGTTGGTAGGAGTACAGAACTTAGTAATGGATGTATCATTGTGTGTTTATTTATAGCGGTTGTTGGTAGGAATACAGAACTTAGTAATGGATGTATCATTGTGTGTTTATTTATAGCGGTTGTTGGTAGGAATACAGAACTTAGTAATGGATGTATCATTGTGTGTTTATTTATAGCGGTTGTTGGTAGGAGTACAGAACTTAGTAATGGATGTATCATTGTGTGTTTATTTATAGCGGTTGTTGGTAGGAGTACAGAACTTAGTAATGGATGTATCATTGTGTGTTTATTTATAGCGGTTGTTGGTAGGAGTACAGAACTTAGTAATGGATGTATCATTGTGTGTTTATTTATAGCGGTTGTTGGTAGGAGTACAGAACTAAGTAATGGATGTATCATTGTGTGTTTATTTATAGCGGTTGTTGGTAGGAGTACAGAACTTAGTAATGGATGTATCATTGTGTGTTTATTTATAGCGGTTGTTGGTAGGAGTACAGAACTAAGTAATGGATGTATCATTGTGTGTTTATTTATAGCGGTTGTTGGTAGGAGTACAGAACTTAGTAATGGATGTATCATTGTGTGTTTATTTATAGCGGTTGTTGGTAGGAGTACAGAACTTAGTAATGGATGTATCATTGTGTGTTTATTTATAGCGGTTGTTGGTAGGAGTACAGAACTTAGTAATAGATGTATCATTGTGTGTTTATTTATAGCGGTTGTTGGTAGGAATACAGAACTTAGTAATGGATGTATCATTGTGTGTTTATTTATAGCGGTTGTTGGTAGGAGTACAGAACTTAGTAATGGATGTATCATTGTGTGTTTATTTATAGCGGTTGTTGGTAGGAGTACAGAACTTAGTAATGGATGTATCATTGTGTGTTTATTTATAGCGGTTGTTGGTAGGAGTACAGAACTTAGTAATGGATGTATCATTGTGTGTTTATTTATAGCGGTTGTTGGTAGGAATACAGAACTTAGTAATGGATGTATCATTGTGTGTTTATTTATAGCGGTTGTTGGTAGGAGTACAGAACTTAGTAATGGATGTATCATTGTGTGTTTATTTATAGCGGTTGTTGGTAGGAGTACAGAACTTAGTAATGGATGTATCATTGTGTGTTAATTTATAGCAGTTGTTGGTAGGAGTACAGAACTTAGTAATAGATGTATCATTGTGTGTTTATTTATAGCGGTTGTTGGTAGGAATACAGAACTTAGTAATGGATGTATCATTGTGTGTTTATTTATAGCGGTTGTTGGTAGGAGTACAGAACTTAGTAATGGATGTATCATTGTGTGTTTATTTATAGCGGTTGTTGGTAGGAGTACAGAACTTAGTAATGGATGTATCATTGTGTGTTAATTTATAGCAGTTGTTGGTAGGAGTACAGAACTTAGTAATGGATGTATCATTGTGTGTTTATTTATAGCGGTTGTTGGTAGGAATACAGAACTTAGTAATGGATGTATCATTGTGTGTTTATTTATAGCGGTTGTTGGTAGGAATACAGAACTTAGTAATGGATGTATCATTGTGTGTTTATTTATAGCGGTTGTTGGTAGGAGTACAGAACTTAGTAATGGATGTATCATTGTGTGTTTATTTATAGCGGTTGTTGGTAGGAGTACAGAACTTAGTAATGGATGTATCATTGTGTGTTAATTTATAGCAGTTGTTGGTAGGAGTACAGAACTTAGTAATGGATGTATCATTGTGTGTTTATTTATAGCGGTTGTTGGTAGGAATACAGAACTTAGTAATGGATGTATCATTGTGTGTTTATTTATAGCGGTTGTTGGTAGGAGTACAGAACTTAGTAATAGATGTATCATTGTGTGTTTATTTATAGCGGTTGTTGGTAGGAATACAGAACTTAGTAATGGATGTATCATTGTGTGTTTATTTATAGCGGTTGTTGGTAGGAGTACAGAACTTAGTAATGGATGTATCATTGTGTGTTTATTTATAGCGGTTGTTGGTAGGAATACAGAACTTAGTAATGAATGTATCATTGTGTGTTTATTTATAGCGGTTGTTGGTAGGAATACAGAACTTAGTAATGGATGTATCATTGTGTGTTTATTTATAGCGGTTGTTGGTAGGAATACAGAACTTAGTAATGGATGTATCATTGTGTGTTTATTTATAGCGGTTGTTGGTAGGAGTACAGAACTTAGTAATGGATGTATCATTGTGTGTTTATTTATAGCGGTTGTTGGTAGGAGTACAGAACTTAGTAATGGATGTATCATTGTGTGTTTATTTATAGCGGTTGTTGGTAGAAGTACAGAACTTAGTAATGGATGTATCATTGTGTGTTTATTTATAGCGGTTGTTGGTAGGAGTACAGAACTTAGTAATGGATGTATCATTGTGTGTTTATTTATAGCGGTTGTTGGTAGGAGTACAGAACTAAGTAATGGATGTATCATTGTGTGTTTATTTATAGCGGTTGTTGGTAGGAGTACAGAACTTAGTAATGGATGTATCATTGTGTGTTTATTTATAGCGGTTGTTGGTAGGAGTACAGAACTTAGTAATGGATGTATCATTGTGTGTTTATTTATAGCGGTTGTTGGTAGGAATACAGAACTTAGTAATGGATGTATCATTGTGTGTTTATTTATAGCGGTTGTTGGTAGGAGTACAGAACTAAGTAATGGATGTATCATTGTGTGTTTATTTATAGCGGTTGTTGGTAGGAATACAGAACTAAGTAATGGATGTATCATTGTGTGTTTATTTATAGCGGTTGTTGGTAGGAATACAGAACTTATTAATGGATGTATCATTGTGTGTTTATTTATAGCGGTTGTTGGTAGGAGTACAGAACTAAGTAATGGATGTATCATTGTGTGTTTATTTATAGCGGTTGTTGGTAGGAATACAGAACTTAGTAATGGATGTATCATTGTGTGTTTATTTATAGCGGTTGTTGGTAGGAATACAGAACTTAGTAATGGATGTATCATTGTGTGTTTATTTATAGCGGTTGTTGGTAGGAGTACAGAACTTAGTAATGGATGTATCATTGTGTGTTTATTTATAGCGGTTGTTGGTAGGAGTACAGAACTAAGTAATGGATGTATCATTGTGTGTTTATTTATAGCGGTTGTTGGTAGGAGTACAGAACTTAGTAATGGATGTATCATTGTGTGTTTATTTATAGCGGTTGTTGGTAGGAGTACAGAACTTAGTAATGGATGTATCATTGTGTGTTTATTTATAGCGGTTGTTGGTAGGAGTACAGAACTTAGTAATGGATGTATCATTGTGTGTTTATTTATAGCGGTTGTTGGTAGGAATACAGAACTTAGTAATGGATGTATCATTGTGTGTTTATTTATAGCGGTTGTTGGTAGGAGTACAGAACTTAGTAATGGATGTATCATTGTGTGTTTATTTATAGCGGTTGTTGGTAGGAGTACAGAACTTAGTAATGGATGTATCATTGTGTGTTAATTTATAGCAGTTGTTGGTAGGAGTACAGAACTTAGTAATAGATGTATCATTGTGTGTTTATTTATAGCGGTTGTTGGTAGGAATACAGAACTTAGTAATGGATGTATCATTGTGTGTTTATTTATAGCGGTTGTTGGTAGGAGTACAGAACTTAGTAATGGATGTATCATTGTGTGTTTATTTATAGCGGTTGTTGGTAGGAGTACAGAACTTAGTAATGGATGTATCATTGTGTGTTAATTTATAGCAGTTGTTGGTAGGAGTACAGAACTTAGTAATGGATGTATCATTGTGTGTTTATTTATAGCGGTTGTTGGTAGGAATACAGAACTTAGTAATGGATGTATCATTGTGTGTTTATTTATAGCGGTTGTTGGTAGGAGTACAGAACTTAGTAATAGATGTATCATTGTGTGTTTATTTATAGCGGTTGTTGGTAGGAATACAGAACTTAGTAATGGATGTATCATTGTGTGTTTATTTATAGCGGTTGTTGGTAGGAGTACAGAACTTAGTAATGGATGTATCATTGTGTGTTTATTTATAGCGGTTGTTGGTAGGAATACAGAACTTAGTAATGAATGTATCATTGTGTGTTTATTTATAGCGGTTGTTGGTAGGAATACAGAACTAAGTAATGGATGTATCATTGTGTGTATATTTATAGCGGTTGTTGGTAGGAATACAGAACTTAGTAATGGATGTATCATTGTGTGTTTATTTATAGCGGTTGTTGGTAGGAATACAGAACTTAGTAATGGATGTATCATTGTGTGTTTATTTATAGCGGTTGTTGGTAGGAATACAGAACTTAGTAATGGATGTATCATTGTGTGTTTATTTATAGCGGTTGTTGGTAGGAGTACAGAACTTAGTAATGGATGTATCATTGTGTGTTTATTTATAGCGGTTGTTGGTAGGAGTACAGAACTTAGTAATGGATGTATCATTGTGTGTTTATTTATAGCGGTTGTTGGTAGAAGTACAGAACTTAGTAATGGATGTATCATTGTGTGTTTATTTATAGCGGTTGTTGGTAGGAGTACTGAACTAAGTAATGGATGTATCATTGTGTGTTTATTTATAGCGGTTGTTGGTAGGAGTACAGAACTTAGTAATGGATGTATCATTGTGTGTTTATTTATAGCGGTTGTTGGTAGGAATACAGAACTTAGTAATGGATGTATCATTGTGTGTTTATTTATAGCGGTTGTTGGTAGGAATACAGAACTTAGTAATGGATGTATCATTGTGTGTTTATTTATAGCGGTTGTTGGTAGGAATACAGAACTTAGTAATGGATGTATCATTGTGTGTTTATTTATAGCGGTTGTTGGTAGGAGTACAGAACTTAGTAATGGATGTATCATTGTGTGTTTATTTATAGCGGTTGTTGGTAGGAATACAGAACTTAGTAATGGATGTATCATTGTGTGTTTATTTATAGCGGTTGTTGGTAGGAATACAGAACTTAGTAATGGATGTATCATTGTGTGTTTATTTATAGCGGTTGTTGGTAGGAGTACAGAACTTAGTAATGGATGTATCATTGTGTGTTTATTTATAGCGGTTGTTGGTAGGAGTACAGAACTTAGTAATGGATGTATCATTGTGTGTTTATTTATAGCGGTTGTTGGTAGGAATACAGAACTTAGTAATGGATGTATCATTGTGTGTTTATTTATAGCGGTTGTTGGTAGGAGTACAGAACTTAGTAATGGATGTATCATTGTGTGTTTATTTATAGCGGTTGTTGGTAGGAGTACAGAACTTAGTAATGGATGTATCATTGTGTGTTTATTTATAGCGGTTGTTGGTAGGAGTACAGAACTTAGTAATGGATGTATCATTGTGTGTTTATTTATAGCGGTTGTTGGTAGGAGTACAGAACTTAGTAATGGATGTATCATTGTGTGTTTATTTATAGCGGTTGTTGGTAGGAGTACAGAACTTAGTAATGGATGTATCATTGTGTGTTTATTTATAGCGGTTGTTGGTAGGAGTACAGAACTTAGTAATGGATGTATCATTGTGTGTTTATTTATAGCGGTTGTTGGTAGGAGTACAGAACTTAGTAATGGATGTATCATTGTGTGTTTATTTATAGCGGTTGTTGGTAGGAGTACAGAACTTAGTAATGGATGTATCATTGTGTGTTTATTTATAGCGGTTGTTGGTAGGAGTACAGAACTTAGTAATGGATGTATCATTGTGTGTTTATTTATAGCGGTTGTTGGTAGGAATACAGAACTTAGTAATGGATGTATCATTGTGTGTTTATTTATAGCGGTTGTTGGTAGGAATACAGAACTTAGTAATGGATGTATCATTGTGTGTTTATTTATAGCGGTTGTTGGTAGGAGTACAGAACTTAGTAATGGATGTATCATTGTATGTTTATTTATAGCGGTTGTTGGTAGGAGTACAGAACTTAGTAATGGATGTATCATTGTGTGTTTATTTATAGCGGTTGTTGGTAGGAATACAGAACTAAGTAATGGATGTATCATTGGAGCTGACTGTGAAGTCACAAGTCAAGAGGTTTTATCTGAAAATACTGTAATATTTGGACGTAGTTGTAATCGGAGACTTCAAGCTGAAAGACCACCAGTAAGTTATTATCTGTCAAAACGATACGAACCATAAAATCAGTACTGTCATCAATCGTTTATGAGACACACTGAAATAATAATACACAACATCTGTCATGTCTGACAGTGTATGGCCTAGTTAGTCCCCACCGGACGAAGTCCGGGACGGGGACTTATGGATTGGGTTCCGTCTGTCCGTGCATCTGTCCGTCCGTCCGCAGCCGTTTCTTGGAGATGCCTGGACCGATTTTTTTCAAACTTGGTACAGGGGCAACATACAATGGCATACATATGCATGTCAATTTGTTTCATGATACGATCCAATATGGCCGCCTGGCAGCCATTTTGTTTGCAAATTTTCCCTGTCTAAAGCCATAACTCAGACATGCTTGAACAGATCTCATTCAAAGTTGGTATTAGGACAGTGTTCTATGACATACATGTGTATATTCATTGTTGTCATGATACGATCCAATATGGCCGCCTAGCAGACATTTTGTTTGTGAATTTTCCATGTCCAAAGCCATAACTCAGACATGCTTGAACAGATCTCATTCAAAGTTGGTATTAGGACAGTGTTCTATGACATACATGTGCATATCCATTTCGTCGTGATACGATCCAATATGGCTGTCTGGCAGCCATTTTGTTTGCAAATTTTCCATGTCCAAAGCCATAACTCAGACGTGCTTGAACAGATCTCATTCAAAGTTGGTATTAGGACAGTGTTCTATGACATACATGTGCATATCCGTTTTCATTGTGATACGATCCCCCATACCAGACCCATCCTTTATTGTTGTAGGCATGTTCCATGTCCAACAAGCAGACACAACATATCTAAGTCTGTTAGGTTCACAAGTGTTGTTGCGTGATCAGAGTAGTGATAATTCCTTAAAACCCAATCATATTCTCAATGACTTGTTAGTGTATATGTCATGTCTTACAGTGTATGGCCTAGTTTGTGTATATGTCATGTCTTACAGTGTATGGCCTAGTTTGTGTATATGTCATGTCTTAGAGTGTATGGCCTAGCTTGTGTATGTGTCATGTCTTAGAGTGTATGGCCTAGCTTGTGTATATGTCATGTCTTACAGTGTATGGTCTAGTTTGTGTATATGTCATGTCTTAGAGTGTATGGCCTAGTTTGTGTATATGTCATGTCTTACAGTGTATGGCCTAGTTTGTGTATATGTCATGTCTTACAGTGTATGGCCTAGTTTGTGTATATGTCATGTCTTACAGTGTATGGCCTAGTTTGTGTATATGTCATGTCTTAGAGTGTATGGCCTAGCTTGTGTATATGTCATGTCTTACAGTGTATGGCCTAGTTTGTGTATATGTCATGTCTGAGAGTGTATGGCCTAGTTTGTGTATATGTCATGTCTTACAGTGTATGGCCTAGCTTGTGTATATGTCATGTCTTACAGTGTATGGCCTAGCTTGTGTATATGTCATGTCTTAGAGTGTATGGCCTAGTTTGTGTATATGTCATGTCTTACAGTGTATGGCCTAGTTTGTGTATATGTCATGTCTTACAGTGTATGGCCTAGCTTGTGTATATGTCATGTCTTAGAGTGTATGGCCTAGTTTGTGTATATGTCATGTCTTAGAGTGTATGGCCTAGTTTGTGTATATGTCATGTCTTATAGTGTATGGCCTAGTTTGTGTATATGTCATGTCTTAGAGTGTATGGCCTAGTTTGTGTATATGTCATGTCTTATAGTGTATGGCCTAGTTTGTGTATATGTCATGTCTTAGAGTGTATGGTCTAGTTTGTGTATATGTCATGTCTTAGAGTGTATGGCCTAGCTTGTGTATATGTCATGTCTTACAGTGTATGGCCTAGTTTGTGTATATGTCATGTCTTAGAGTGTATGGCCTAGTTTGTGTATATGTCATGTCTTAGAGTGTATGGCCTAGTTTGTGTATATGTCATGTCTTAAAGTGTATGGCCTAGTTTGTGTATATGTCATGTCTTAGAGTGTATGGTCTAGTTTGTGTATATGTCATGTCTTACAGTGTATGGTCTAGTTTGTGTATATGTCATGTCTTACAGTGTATGGCCTAGCTTGTGTATATGTCATGTCTTACAGTGTATGGCCTAGTTTGTGTATATGTCATGTCTTAGAGTGTATGGCCTAGTTTGTGTATATGTCATGTCTTATAGTGTATGGCCTAGTTTGTGTATATGTCATGTCTTAAAGTGTATGGCCTAGTTTGTGTATATGTCATGTCTTAGAGTGTATGGTCTGGTTTGTGTATATGTCATGTCTTACAGTGTATGGTCTAGTTTGTGTATATGTCATGTCTTACAGTGTATGGCCTAGCTTGTGTATATGTCATGTCTTAGAGTGTATGGTCTAGTTTGTGTATATGTCATGTCTTACAGTGTATGGCCTAGTTTGTGTATATGTCATGTCTTAGAGTGTATGGTCTAGTTTGTGTATATGTCATGTCTTATAGTGTATGGCCTAGTTTGTGTATATGTCATGTCTTAGAGTGTATGGTCTAGTTTGTGTATATGTCATGTCTTAGAGTGTATGGCCTAGTTTGTGTATATGTCATGTCTTACAGTGTATGGCCTAGCTTGTGTATATGTCATGTCTTAGAGTGTATGGCCTAGTTTGTGTATATGTCATGTCTTACAGTGTATGGCCTAGTTTGTGTATATGTCATGTCTTAAAGTGTATGGTCTAGTTTGTGTATATGTCATGTCTTATAGTGTATGGCCTAGCTTGTGTATATGTCATGTCTTAGAGTGTATGGCCTAGTTTGTGTATATGTCATGTCTTAGAGTGTATGGTCTAGTTTGTGTATATTTCATGTCTTACAGTGTATGGCCTAGTTTGTGTATATGTCATGTCTTAGAGTGTATGGCCTAGTTTGTGTATATGTCATGTCTTACAGTGTATGGTCTAGTTTGTGTATATGTCATGTCTTAGAGTGTATGGTCTAGTTTGTGTATATGTCATGTCTTACAGTGTATGGCCTAGCTTGTGTATATGTCATGTCTTAGAGTGTATGGCCTAGTTTGTGTATATGTCATGTCTTAGAGTGTATGGTCTAGTTTGTGTATATGTCATGTCTTAGAGTGTATGGCCTAGCTTGTGTATATGTCATGTCTTACAGTGTATGGCCTAGTTTGTGTATATGTCATGTCTTAGAGTGTATGGCCTAGTTTGTGTATATGTCATGTCTTAGAGTGTATGGTCTAGTTTGTGTATATGTCATGTCTTAGAGTGTATGGCCTAGCTTGTGTATATGTCATGTCTTACAGTGTATGGTCTTGTTTGTGTATATGTCATGTCTTAAAGTGTATGGCCTAGTTTGTGTATATGTCATGTCTTACAGTGTATGGTCTAGTTTGTGCATATGTCATGTCTTATAGTGTATGGCCTAGCTTGTGTATATGTCATGTCTTAGAGTGTATGGCCTAGCTTGTGTATATGTCATGTCTTAGAGTGTATGGTCTAGTTTGTGTATATGTCATGTCTTAGAGTGTATGGCCTAGCTTGTGTATATGTCATGTCTTACAGTGTATGGCCTAGTTTGTGTATATGTCATGTCTTACAGTGTATGGTCTAGTTTGTGTATATGTCATGTCTTAGAGTGTATGGCCTAGCTTGTGTATATGTCATGTCTTAGAGTGTATGGTCTAGTTTGTGTATATGTCATGTCTTAGAGTGTATGGCCTAGCTTGTGTATATGTCATGTCTTATAGTGTATGGCCTAGTTTGTGTATATGTCATGTCTTAGAGTGTATGGCCTAGTTTGTGTATATGTCATGTCTTACAGTGTATGGCCTAGTTTGTGTATATGTCATGTCTTACAGTGTATGGCCTAGTTTGTGTATATGTCATGTCTTACAGTGTATGGCCTAGCTTGTGTATATGTCATGTCTTATAGTGTATGGTCTAGTTTGTGTATATGTCATGTCTTAGAGTGTATGGTCTAGTTTGTGTATATGTCATGTCTTACAGTGTATGGTCTAGTTTGTGTATATGTCATGTCTTAGAGTGTATGGCCTAGTTTGTGTATATGTCATGTCTTACAGTGTATGGCCTAGTTTGTGTATATGTCATGTCTTAGAGTGTATGGCCTAGCTTGTGTATATGTCATGTCTTATAGTGTATGGTCTAGTTTGTGTATATGTCATGTCTTAGAGTGTATGGCCTAGCTTGTGTATATGTCATGTCTTATAGTGTATGGTCTAGTTTGTGTATATGTCATGTCTTAGAGTGTATGGTCTAGTTTGTGTATATGTCATGTCTTACAGTGTATGGTCTAGTTTGTGTATATGTCATGTCTTAGAGTGTATGGCCTAGTTTGTGTATATGTCATGTCTTACAGTGTATGGCCTAGTTTGTGTATATGTCATGTCTTAGAGTGTATGGCCTAGCTTGTGTATATGTCATGTCTTAGAGTGTATGGCCTAGCTTGTGTATATGTCATGTCTTAGAGTGTATGGTCTAGTTTGTGTATATGTCATGTCTTACAGTGTATGGTCTAGTTTGTGTATATGTCATGTCTTACAGTGTATGGCCTAGCTTGTGTATATGTCATGTCTTAGAGTGTATGTCCTAGCTTGTGTATATGTCATGTCTTAGAGTGTATGGCCTAGCTTGTGTATATGTCATGTCTTACAGTGTATGGCCTAGTTTGTGTATATGTCATGTCTTAGAGTGTATGGCCTAGCTTGTGTATATGTCATGTCTTACAGTGTATGGCCTAGTTTGTGTATATGTCATGTCTTACAGTGTATGGCCTAGTTTGTGTATATGTCATGTCTTACAGTGTATGGCCTAGTTTGTGTATATGTCATGTCTTAGAGTGTATGGCCTAGCTTGTGTATATGTCATGTCTTACAGTGTATGGCCTAGCTTGTGTATATGTCATGTCTTAGAGTGTATGGCCTAGCTTGTGTATATGTCATGTCTTATAGTGTATGGCTTAGTTTGTGTATATGTCATGTCTTACAGTGTATGGCCTAGTTTGTGTATATGTCATGTCTTAGAGTGTATGGCCTAGCTTGTGTATATGTCATGTCTTACAGTGTATGGCCTAGCTTGTGTATATGTCATGTCTTAGAGTGTATGGCCTAGCTTGTGTATCTGGTGTTTAGATTAAGAAGTATTCATGACATAATGATCCCATCAATGATATGCAAATTAACGCTGAAAATGTTCAAGTCGTCATATATCTATTATTTCAAAACTACTAAACAGATTGGGATGAAATTTAACAGGGATGCCTGTAGGGATGTGTAGGTGAAGGTGTAGTCACAACATGATCATCCCATCAGTAATATGCAAATCAGGTCTAAAAATCTCAAGTTTGGTCAAAAACTTATGTCTTGAAAACTACATTGTGAATTGGCCTGAAATTTGGTAGGCATATTTCTGGAGGTGTTATCTGCAGTTATTGTTCAAAATATTTTGACACAACTGGCCCTAGCAACCATGATCACACCCTTAGCAACAGTAAAATGATGATGCATATTAGAAAGATGACAGGAATAGGTAGGTAAGTGAATAAAGGATAAAAAGGGTATGTAAATATGCCTAGCAACAAGACCAAACCCATAGCAACAGCCAAATTGTGGTTTAAATTGCCAAGATGAAAACTAGGAAGGGTTGCCAAGTGAAGAAAGATTCCAAAAATGTCTGCAAATATGCCTAGCAACAAGACTACATCCTTAGCAACGTCCAGATACATCATAAAAATAATAAGTGATTAATAGGCAAGCAAATAGATATTCAAAAAATGTTTGCAAATATGCCTAGCAACAAGACTACATCCTTAGCAACGTCCAGATACATCATAAAAATAATAAGTGATTAATAGGCAAGCAAATAAACATTCAAAAAATGTTTACAAATATGCCTAGCAACAAGACCATGCCCATAGCAACAGCCAAATATGTTGTGCTACAGTGCTATTGGCGTTATTTCATTGGTTAATATATATATCTGGGTCAACAGAGGTTTACTTCTAAACAGAATGTAGATAAATTAATCTTAGTATTGTAATCAGTTTGTTTTTCCTCTCTGTCTTTCAGCAACAAACATTACAGTTAGACTTCCTGATGAAGATTCTACCCAACTATCACCACTTGAAGAAGACAACGAAACCTAAAACTGACAAGTGAAGTGTACAAAAGAGCTATTATTACAATGCTATACATGAACACTTACAAGACATTGCCTTCTAGAGAAGAGTTACCGCTATATTACAATGCTATACATGAACACTTACAAGACATTGCCTTCTAGAGTAAAGTTATCGGTATAATATTAGTTTGTTTATCGCTTGACACCCGACATGATATCTCAGCTTTGTAAGTTATGTGTATGTCCCCATTTCATAATATTGCTATAACATCTGATGAGCTGACTTTATTTGTATTTATTTATTTGATTAGATATCAAGTCAGATTACTGATTACAGTAAAACATTGGTAGCTTGTTATCAGGACAAATCAGAAGAGAACAATAAAATGAAGTCAGTATCAGATCAGTTTAATACTTGTGGATATCTGAATTCCAAGTCTAAGATGATATCATTTTTCTGTATTATAGTAGTGTGTAAAATTTCAGCACAATTTGTCCAGTTTAGACAAAAATTGAAATAAACAAGAAATTCTTCACCTGCTTGTAAAGTCTGTATCCATTGTTTGCTTTGAAAAACACAACAGTGAATTTGTGCTGCAACCAATCAGACAATAGCCCCGTCTCGACGTATGTCATCCTACCTGAGGCAGTCCCAAGTCCTACCTGAGGTAGGATAGGTTTGTGTCTGCATGTAGGAAGGCTGCGGTGTAGATGTCACACATTCCCTCCTGACTCCATCCTGACAGTACATATGACAAAGTCAGGGTTTCAGGAAACCTTTCAAAAGTGTCCTCAGTCAGGACGGTTTTAGGACGGTTTCAGGACACGTTTACATCTATCTACACAGGGTTCAAACTCTCCTTAGTCCTGCCTCTGGTAGGATATTTAGTGCCGTCTAGATGGGGCTAATGTCTCAGAGGTCGTCATTGTAGAGATCATCATTGTAGAGCTGTCGTGAACATATTAATTTAATTTATTCATGTACCTATGAATCCATTATATATTGCTATAATCTTTATTAAAGTCTCTACCAAACTATTGTGAGTCATTTCTGAATCAGTATTTTTAGCAAAACTTATTCAGAAGTACATTTGATTCAGTAATGCTATAGGCATGCAAAAGTGTGTCTGTGTCTGTGTCTATATCAGTGTGTGTATGGGACTGGGTTTGTGTCTATATCAGTGTGTGTATGGGACTGGGTTTGTGTCTATATCAGTGTGTGTATGGGACTGGGTTTGTGTGACTATGGATGTGTGTCTGTGTGTGTGTGTAAACGACTTAAAGTCAAAAACCACTGAACTGATTGCCATGATATTTGGTGGGTGTATTACTTTGGGTGTCCAGTTGGGAAGTTGTTCCAATCAAAGTAATCTTACCACCAGTGTGTGATTCTAACAAAGTATTAACATCTATTTCTACCAAAATAGTAAAGTCACACTACACACACCATCTACATGGCATACACTACACACACCATCTAATGGCATACACTACATACACCATCTACATGGCATACACTACACACACCATCTACATGGCATACACTACATACACCATCTAATGGCATACACTACATACACCATCTACATGGCATACACTACACACACCATCTACATGGCATACACTACACTCACCATCTACATGGCATACACTACACACACCATCTACATGGTAAACACTACATACACCATCTACATGGCATACACTACATACACCATCTACATGGCATACACTACACACACCATCTACATGGCATACACTACATACACCATCTACATGGTATACACTACACACACCATCTACATGGCATACACTACATACACCATCTACATGGCATACACTACACACACCATCTACATGGCATACACTACATACACCATCTACATGGTATACACTACACACACCATCTACATGGCATATACTACACACACCATCTACATGGCATACACTACACACACCATCTACATGGCATACACTACACACACCATCTACATGGCATACACTACACACACCATCTACATGGCATACACTACACACACCATCTACATGGTATACACTACACACACCATATACATGGTATACACTACATACACCATCTACATGGTATACACTACACACACCATCTACATGGTATACACTACATACACCATCTACATGGTATACACTACACACACCATCTACATGATATACACTACATACACCATCTACATGGCATACACTACACACACCATCTACATGGTATACACTACATACACCATCTACATGGCATACACTACACACACCATCTACATGGTATACACTACATACACCATCTACATGGCATACACTACACACACCATATACATGGCATACACTACATACACCATCTACATGGTATACACTACATACACCATCTACATGGTATACACTACACACACCATCTACATGGCATACACTACACACACCATCTACATGGAATACACTACATACACCATCTACATGGTATACACTACATACACCATCTACATGGCATACACTACATACACCATCTACATGGTATACACTACACACACCATCTACATGGCATACACTACACACACCATCTACATGGAATACACTACATACACCATCTACATGGCATACACTACACACACCATCTACATGGCATACACTACATACACCATCTACATGGTATACACTACACACACCATCTACATGGCATACACTACATACACCATCTACATGGTATACACTACATACACCATCTACATGCCATACACTACACACACCATCTACATGGCATACACTACATACACCATCTACATGGTATACACTACACACACCATCTACATGGTATACACTACACACACCATCTACATGGTATACACTACACTCACCATCTACATGGCATACACTACACACACCATCTACATGGTAAACACTACATACACCATCTACATGGCATACACTACATACACCATCTACATGGCATACACTACACACACCATCTACATGGCATACACTACATACACCATCTACATGGTATACACTACACACACCATCTACATGGCATACACTACATACACCATCTACATGGTATACACTACACACACCATCTACATGGCATACACTACATACACCATCTACATGGTATACACTACATACACCATCTACATGCCATACACTACACACACCATCTACATGGCATACACTACATACACCATCTACATGGTATACACTACACACACCATCTACATGGTATACACTACACACACCATCTACATGGTATACACTACACACACCATCTACATTATATACACTACACACACCATCTACATGGTATACACTACATACACCATCTACATGGCATACACTACACACACCATCTACATGGTATACACTACATACACCATCTACATGGCATACACTACATACACCATCTACATGGCATACACTACATACACCATCTACATGGCATACACTACACACACCATCTACATGGCATACACTACATACACCATCTACATGGCATACACTACATACACCATCTACATGGCATACACTACATACACCATCTACATGGTATACACTACATACACCATCTAATAGCATACACTACATACACCATCTACATGGCATACACTACATACACCATCTACATGGCATACACTACATACACCATCTACATGGTATACACTACATACACCATCTACATGGCATACACTACGCACACCATCTACATGGCATACACTACATACACCATCTACATGGCATACACTACATACACCATCTACATGGCATACACTACGCACACCATCTACATGGCATACACTACATACACCATCTACATGGTATACACTACATACACCATCTACATGGCATACACCATCTACATGGTATACACTACACACACCATCTACATGGCATACACTACATACACCATCTACATGGTATACACTACATACACCATCTACATGACATACACTACATACACCATCTACATGGTTTACACTACATACACACTCTACATGGCATACACTACATGCACCATCTACATGGTATACACTACACACACCATCTACATGGTATACACTACATACATCTACATGGCATACACTACATACACCATCTAATGGCATACACTACATACACCATCTACATGGTATACACTACATACATCTACATGGCATACACTACATACATCTACATGGCATACACTACATACACCATCTAATGGCATACACTACATACACCATCTACATGGTATACACTACATACATCTACATGGCATACACTACATACACCATCTAATGGCATACACTACATACACCATCTACATGGTATACACTACATACATCTACATGTCATACACTACACACACCATCTACATGGCATACACTACATACACCATCAAATGGCATACACTACATACACCATCTACATGGTATACACTACATACATCTACATGGCATACACTACACTCACCATCTAATGGCATACACTACACACACCATCTACATGGTATACACTACATACATCTACATGGCATACACTACATACACCATCTAATGGCATACACTACATACACCATCTACATGGAATACACTACATACACCATCTACATGGCATACACTACATACACCATCTACATGGCATACACTACACACACCATCTACATGGCATACACTACGCACACCATCTACATGGTATACACTACATACACCATCTACATGGAATACACTACATGCACCATCTACATGGTATACACTACACACACCATCTACATGGCATACACTACATACACCATCTACATGGTATACACTACATACACCATCTACATGGCATACACCATCTACATGGTATACACTACACACACCATCTACATCGCATACACTACATACACCATCTACATGGTATACACTACACACACCATCTACATGACATACACTACATACATCTACATGGCATACACTACATACACCATCTACATGGTATACACTACATACACCATCTACATGGTATACACTACATACACCATCTAATGGCATACACTACATACACCATCTACATGGTATACACTACATACACCATCTACATGGCATACACCATCTACATGGCATACACTACACACACCATCTACATGGCATACACTACATACACCATCTACATGGTATACACTACATACACCATCTACATGGCATACACTACATACACCATCTACATGGCATACACTACACACACCATCTACATGGCATACACTACATACATCTACATGGCATACACTACATACACCATCTACATGGTATACACTACATACACCATCTACATGGTATACACTACATACACCATCTAATGGCATACACTACATACACCATCTACATGGTATACACTACATACACCATCTAATGGCATACACTACATACACCATCTACATGGTATACACTACATACACAATCTACATGGTATACACTACATACACCATCGACATGGTAAACACTACATACACCATCTACATGGCATACACTACATACACCATCTACATGGAATACACTACATACACCATCTATATTGCATACACTACATACACCATCTACATGGCATACACTACATACACCATCTACATGGCATACACTACACACACCATCTACATGGCATACACTACACACACCATCTACATGACATACACTACATACACCATCTACATGGCATACACTACATACACCATCTATATTGCATACACTACACACATC
The DNA here is from genome assembly GCF_964340395.1 of Glandiceps talaboti. Taxonomy (NCBI): domain Eukaryota; kingdom Metazoa; phylum Hemichordata; class Enteropneusta; family Spengelidae; genus Glandiceps; species Glandiceps talaboti. The sequence continues at coordinate 1,585,387 of NC_135567.1, read as the reverse complement.
ATCTACATGGCATACACTACATACAACATCTACATGGCATACACTACACACACCATCTACATGGAATACACTACATACACCATCTACATGGCATACACTACATACAACATCTACATGGTATACACTACATACACCATCTACATGGTGTACACTACATACACCATCTACATGCCATACACAACACACACCATCTACATGGCATACACTACACACACCATCTACATGGTATACACTACATACACCATCTACATGGCATACACTACATGCACCATCTACATGGTATACACTACACACACCATCTACATGGCATACACTACATACACCATCTACATGGTATACACTACACACACCATCTAATGGCATACACTACACACACCATCTACATGGTAAACACTACTCAAACAATCTACATGGCATACACTACATACACCATCTACATGGTATACACTACATACACCATCTACATGGCATACACTACATACACAATCTACATGGCATACACGACATACACCACCTAATGGCATACACTACACACACCATCTACATGGCATACACTACACACACCATCTACATGGTATACACTACATACACCATGTACATGGCATACACTACACACACCATCTACATCCATACACTACACACACCATCTACATGGTATACACTACATACACCATGTACATGGCATACACTACACACACCATCTAAATGGCATACACTACATACACCATCTACATGGCATACACTACACACACCATCTACATGGCATACACTACATACACCATCTACATGGTTTACACTACATACACCATCTAATGGCATAGACTACATACACCATCTACATGGCATACACTACACACACCATCTACATGGCATACACTACATACACCATCTACATGGCATACACTACACACACCATCTGAATGGCATACACTACATACACCATCTACATGGCATACACTACACACACCATCTACATGGTATACACTACATACAAAATCTACATGGTATACACTACATGCACCATATACGTGGCATACACTACATACACCATCTACATGGTATACACTACATGCACCATATACATGGCATACACTACATACACCATCTACATGGTATACACTACATACACCATCTACATGGTATACACTACATGCACCATCTACATGGCATACACTACACACACCATCTAAATGGTATAAACTACATGCACCATCTAATGGCATACACTACATACACCATCTACATGGCATACACTACACACACCATCTACATGGCATACACTACATACACCATCTAATGGCATACACTACATACACCATCTACATGGCATACACTACACACACCATCTACATGGTATACACTACACACACCATCTACATGGCATACACTACACACACCATCTACATGGCATACACTACACACACCATCTACATGGCATACACTACACACACCATCTACATGGCATACACTACACACACCATCTACATGGCATACACTACACACACCATCTAATGGCATACACTACATACACCATCTACATGGCATACACTACACACACCATCTACATGGCATACACTACATACACCATCTAATGGCATACACTACATACACCATCTACATGGCATACACTACACACACCATCTACATGGCATACACTACACTCACCATCTACATGGCATACACTACACACACCATCTACATGGTAAACACTACATACACCATCTACATGGCATACACTACATACACCATCTACATGGCATACACTATACACACCATCTACATGGCATACACTACATACACCATCTACATGGTATACACTACACACACCATCTACATGGCATACACTACAAACACCATCTACATGGCATACACTACACACACCATCTACATGGCATACACTACATACACCATCTACATGGTATACACTACACACACCATCTACATGGCATACACTACACACACCATCTACATGGCATACACTACACACACCATCTACATGGCATACACTACACACACCATCTACATGGCATACACTACACACACCATCTACATGGCATACACTACACACACCATCTACATGGTATACACTACACACACCATATACATGGTATACACTACATACACCATCTACATGGTATACACTACACACACCATCTACATGGTATACACTACATACACCATCTACATGGTATACACTACACACACCATCTACATGGTATACACTACATACACCATCTACATGGCATACACTACACACACCATCTACATGGTATACACTACATACACCATCAAATGGCATACACTACATACACCATCTACATGGTATACACTACATACATCTACATGGCATACACTACACTCACCATCTAATGGCATACACTACACACACCATCTACATGGTATACACTACATACATCTACATGGCATACACTACATACACCATCTAATGGCATACACTACATACACCATCTACATGGAATACACTACATACACCATCTACATGGCATACACTACATACACCATCTACATGGCATACACTACACACACCATCTACATGGCATACACTACGCACACCATCTACATGGTATACACTACATACACCATCTACATGGAATACACTACATGCACCATCTACATGGTATACACTACACACACCATCTACATGGCATACACTACATACACCATCTACATGGTATACACTACATACACCATCTACATGGCATACACCATCTACATGGTATACACTACACACACCATCTACATCGCATACACTACATACACCATCTACATGGTATACACTACACACACCATCTACATGACATACACTACATACATCTACATGGCATACACTACATACACCATCTACATGGTATACACTACATACACCATCTACATGGTATACACTACATACACCATCTAATGGCATACACTACATACACCATCTACATGGTATACACTACATACACCATCTACATGGCATACACCATCTACATGGCATACACTACACACACCATCTACATGGCATACACTACATACACCATCTACATGGTATACACTACATACACCATCTACATGGCATACACTACATACACCATCTACATGGCATACACTACACACACCATCTACATGGCATACACTACATACATCTACATGGCATACACTACATACACCATCTACATGGTATACACTACATACACCATCTACATGGTATACACTACATACACCATCTAATGGCATACACTACATACACCATCTACATGGTATACACTACATACACCATCTAATGGCATACACTACATACACCATCTACATGGTATACACTACATACACAATCTACATGGTATACACTACATACACCATCTACATGGTATACACTACACACACCATCTACATGGCATACACTACATACACCATCTACATGGTATACACTACACACACCATCTACATGGCATACACTACATACACCATCTACATGGTATACACTACATACACCATCTACATGCCATACACTACACACACCATCTACATGGCATACACTACATACACCATCTACATGGTATACACTACACACACCATCTACATGGTATACACTACACACACCATCTACATGGTATACACTACACACACCATCTACATTATATACACTACACACACCATCTACATGGTATACACTACATACACCATCTACATGGCATACACTACACACACCATCTACATGGTATACACTACATACACCATCTACATGGCATACACTACATACACCATCTACATGGCATACACTACATACACCATCTACATGGCATACACTACACACACCATCTACATGGCATACACTACATACACCATCTACATGGCATACACTACATACACCATCTACATGGCATACACTACATACACCATCTACATGGTATACACTACATACACCATCTAATAGCATACACTACATACACCATCTACATGGCATACACTACATACACCATCTACATGGCATACACTACATACACCATCTACATGGTATACACTACATACACCATCTACATGGCATACACTACGCACACCATCTACATGGCATACACTACATACACCATCTACATGGCATACACTACATACACCATCTACATGGCATACACTACGCACACCATCTACATGGCATACACTACATACACCATCTACATGGTATACACTACATACACCATCTACATGGCATACACCATCTACATGGTATACACTACACACACCATCTACATGGCATACACTACATACACCATCTACATGGTATACACTACATACACCATCTACATGACATACACTACATACACCATCTACATGGTTTACACTACATACACACTCTACATGGCATACACTACATGCACCATCTACATGGTATACACTACACACACCATCTACATGGTATACACTACATACATCTACATGGCATACACTACATACACCATCTAATGGCATACACTACATACACCATCTACATGGTATACACTACATACATCTACATGGCATACACTACATACATCTACATGGCATACACTACATACACCATCTAATGGCATACACTACATACACCATCTACATGGTATACACTACATACATCTACATGGCATACACTACATACACCATCTAATGGCATACACTACATACACCATCTACATGGTATACACTACATACATCTACATGGCATACACTACACACACCATCTACATGGCATACACTACATACACCATCAAATGGCATACACTACATACACCATCTACATGGTATACACTACATACATCTACATGGCATACACTACACTCACCATCTAATGGCATACACTACACACACCATCTACATGGTATACACTACATACATCTACATGGCATACACTACATACACCATCTAATGGCATACACTACATACACCATCTACATGGAATACACTACATACACCATCTACATGGCATACACTACATACACCATCTACATGGCATACACTACACACACCATCTACATGGCATACACTACGCACACCATCTACATGGTATACACTACATACACCATCTACATGGAATACACTACATGCACCATCTACATGGTATACACTACACACACCATCTACATGGCATACACTACATACACCATCTACATGGTATACACTACATACACCATCTACATGGCATACACCATCTACATGGTATACACTACACACACCATCTACATCGCATACACTACATACACCATCTACATGGTATACACTACACACACCATCTACATGACATACACTACATACATCTACATGGCATACACTACATACACCATCTACATGGTATACACTACATACACCATCTACATGGTATACACTACATACACCATCTAATGGCATACACTACATACACCATCTACATGGTATACACTACATACACCATCTACATGGCATACACCATCTACATGGCATACACTACACACACCATCTACATGGCATACACTACATACACCATCTACATGGTATACACTACATACACCATCTACATGGCATACACTACATACACCATCTACATGGCATACACTACACACACCATCTACATGGCATACACTACATACATCTACATGGCATACACTACATACACCATCTACATGGTATACACTACATACACCATCTACATGGTATACACTACATACACCATCTAATGGCATACACTACATACACCATCTACATGGTATACACTACATACACCATCTAATGGCATACACTACATACACCATCTACATGGTATACACTACATACACAATCTACATGGTATACACTACATACACCATCGACATGGTAAACACTACATACACCATCTACATGGCATACACTACATACACCATCTACATGGAATACACTACATACACCATCTATATTGCATACACTACATACACCATCTACATGGCATACACTACATACACCATCTACATGGCATACACTACACACACCATCTACATGGCATACACTACACACACCATCTACATGACATACACTACATACACCATCTACATGGCATACACTACATACACCATCTATATTGCATACACTACACACATCATCTACATGGCATACACTACATACAACATCTACATGGCATACACTACACACACCATCTACATGGAATACACTACATACACCATCTACATGGCATACACTACATACAACATCTACATGGTATACACTACATACACCATCTACATGGTGTACACTACATACACCATCTACATGCCATACACAACACACACCATCTACATGGCATACACTACACACACCATCTACATGGCATACACTACATACAACATCTACATGGCATACACTACACACACCATCTACATGGAATACACTACATACACCATCTACATGGCATACACTACATACAACATCTACATGGTATACACTACATACACCATCTACATGGTGTACACTACATACACCATCTACATGCCATACACAACACACACCATCTACATGGCATACACTACACACACCATCTACATGGTATACACTACATACACCATCTACATGGCATACACTACATGCACCATCTACATGGTATACACTACACACACCATCTACATGGCATACACTACATACACCATCTACATGGTATACACTACACACACCATCTAATGGCATACACTACACACACCATCTACATGGTAAACACTACTCAAACAATCTACATGGCATACACTACATACACCATCTACATGGTATACACTACATACACCATCTACATGGCATACACTACATACACAATCTACATGGCATACACTACATACACCACCTAATGGCATACACTACACACACCATCTACATGGCATACACTACACACACCATCTACATGGTATACACTACATACACCATGTACATGGCAAACACTACACACACCATCTACATCCATACACTACACACACCATCTACATGGTATACACTACATACACCATGTACATGGCATACACTACACACACCATCTAAATGGCATACACTACATACACCATCTACATGGCATACACTACACACACCATCTACATGGCATACACTACATACACCATCTACATGGTTTACACTACATACACCATCTAATGGCATAGACTACATACACCATCTACATGGCATACACTACACACACCATCTACATGGCATACACTACATACACCATCTACATGGCATACACTACACACACCATCTGAATGGCATACACTACATACACCATCTACATGGCATACACTACACACACCATCTACATGGTATACACTACATACACCATCTACATGGTATACACTACATGCACCATATACGTGGCATACACTACATACACCATCTACATGGTATACACTACATGCACCATATACATGGCATACACTACATACACCATCTACATGGTATACACTACATACACCATCTACATGGTATACACTACATGCACCATCTACATGGCATACACTACACACACCATCTAAATGGTATAAACTACATGCACCATCTAATGGCATACACTACATACACCATCTACATGGCATACACTACACACACCATCTACATGGCATACACTACACACACCATCTAATGGCATACACTACATACACCATCTACATGGCATACACTACACACACCATCTACATGGTATACACTACACACACCATCTACATGGCATACACTACACACACCATCTACATGGCATACACTACACACACCATCTACATGGCATACACTACACACACCATCTACATGGCATACACTACACACACCATCTACATGGCATACACTACACACACCATCTAATGGCATACACTACATACACCATCTACATGGCATACACTACACACACCATCTACATGGCATACACTACATACACCATCTAATGGCATACACTACATACACCATCTACATGGCATACACTACACACACCATCTACATGGCATACACTACACTCACCATCTACATGGCATACACTACACACACCATCTACATGGTAAACACTACATACACCATCTACATGGCATACACTACATACACCATCTACATGGCATACACTACACACACCATCTACATGGCATACACTACATACACCATCTACATGGTATACACTACACACACCATCTACATGGCATACACTACAAACACCATCTACATGGCATACACTACACACACCATCTACATGGCATACACTACATACACCATCTACATGGTATACACTACACACACCATCTACATGGCATACACTACACACACCATCTACATGGCATACACTACACACACCATCTACATGGCATACACTACACACACCATCTACATGGCATACACTACACACACCATCTACATGGCATACACTACACACACCATCTACATGGTATACACTACACACACCATATACATGGTATACACTACATACACCATCTACATGGTATACACTACACACACCATCTACATGGTATACACTACATACACCATCTACATGGTATACACTACACACACCATCTACATGGTATACACTACATACACCATCTACATGGCATACACTACACACACCATCTACATGGTATACACTACATACACCATCTACATGGCATACACTACACACACCATCTACATGGCATACACTACACACACCATATACATGGCATACACTACATACACCATCTACATGGTATACACTACATACACCATCTACATGGTATACACTACACACACCATCTGCATGGCATACACTACACACACCATCTACATGGAATACACTACATACACCATCTACATGGTATACACTACATACACCATCTACATGGCATACACTACATACATCATCTACATGGTATACACTACACACACCATCTACATGGCATACACTACACACACCATCTACATGGAATACACTACATACACCATCTACATGGCATACACTACACACACCATCTACATGGCATACACTACATACACCATCTACATGACATACACTACACACACCATCTACATGGCATACACTACATACACCATCTACATGGTATACACTACATACACCATCTACATGCCATACACTACACACACCATCTACATGGCATACACTACATACACCATCTACATGGTATACACTACACACACCATCTACATGGTATACACTACACACACCATCTACATGGTATACACTACACACACCATCTACATTATATACACTACACACACCATCTACATGGTATACACTACATACACCATCTACATGGCATACACTACACACACCATCTACATGGTATACACTACATACACCATCTACATGGCATGCACTACATACACCATCTACATGGCATACACTACATACACCATCTACATGGCATACACTACACACACCATCTACATGGCATACACTACATACACCATCTACATGGCATACACTACATACAACATCTACATGGCATACACTACATACACCATCTACATGGTATACACTACATACACCATCTAATAGCATACACTACATACACCATCTACATGGCATACACTACATACACCATCTACATGGCATACACTACATACACCATCTACATGGTATACACTGCATACACCATCTACATGGCATACACTACATACACCATCTACATGGTATACACTACATACACCATCTACATGGCATACACTACATACACCATCTACATGGCATACACTACGCACACCATCTACATGGTATACACTACATACACCATCTACATGGAATACACTACATGCACCATCTACATGGTATACACTACACACACCATCTACATGGCATACACTACATACACCATCTACATGGTATACACTACATACACCATCTAATGGCATACACTACATACACCATCTACATGGCATACACTACACACACCATCTACATGGCATACACTACACTCACCATCTACATGGCATACACTACATACACCATCTACATGGCATACACTACACACACCATCTACATGGCATACACTACATACACCATCTAATGGCATACACTACATACACCATCTACATGGCATACACTACACACACCATCTACATGGCATACACTACACTCACCATCTACATGGCATACACTACACACACCATCTACATGGTAAACACTACATACACCATCTACATGGCATACACTACATACACCATCTACATGGCATACACTACACACACCATCTACATGGCATACACTACATACACCATCTACATGGTATACACTACACACACCATCTACATGGCATACACTACATACACCATCTACATGGCATACACTACACACACCATCTACATGGCATACACTACATACACCATCTACATGGTATACACTACACACACCATCTACATGGCATACACTACACACACCATCTACATGGCATACACTACACACACCATCTACATGGCATACACTACACACACCATCTACATGGCATACACTACACACACCATCTACATGGCATACACTACACACACCATCTACATGGTATACACTACACACACCATATACATGGTATACACTACATACACCATCTACATGGTATACACTACACACACCATCTACATGGTATACACTACATACACCATCTACATGGTATACACTACACACACCATCTACATGGTATACACTACATACACCATCTACATGGCATACACTACACACACCATCTACATGGTATACACTACATACACCATCTACATGGTATACACTACACACACCATCTACATGGCATACACTACACACACCATATACATGGCATACACTACATACACCATCTACATGGTATACACTACATACACCATCTACATGGTATACACTACACACAACATCTACATGGCATACACTACATACACCATCTACATGGCATACACTACATACACCATCTACATGGTATACACTACATACACCATCTACATGGCATACACTACATACACCATCTACATGGCATACACTACGCACACCATCTACATGGTATACACTACATACACCATCTACATGGAATACACTACATGCACCATCTACATGGTATACACTACACACACCATCTACATGGCATACACTACATACACCATCTACATGGTATACACTACATACACCATCTAATGGCATACACTACATACACCATCTACATGGCATACACTACACACACCATCTACATGGCATACACTACACTCACCATCTACATGGCATACACTACATACACCATCTACATGGCATACACTACACACACCATCTACATGGCATACACTACATACACCATCTAATGGCATACACTACATACACCATCTACATGGCATACACTACACACACCATCTACATGGCATACACTACACTCACCATCTACATGGCATACACTACACACACCATCTACATGGTAAACACTACATACACCATCTACATGGCATACACTACATACACCATCTACATGGCATACACTACACACACCATCTACATGGCATACACTACATACACCATCTACATGGTATACACAACACACACCATCTACATGGCATACACTACATACACCATCTACATGGCATACACTACACACACCATCTACATGGCATACACTACATACACCATCTACATGGTATACACTACACACACCATCTACATGGCATACACTACACACACCATCTACATGGCATACACTACACACACCATCTACATGGCATACACTACACACACCATCTACATGGCATACACTACACACACCATCTACATGGTATACACTACACACACCATCTACATGGTATACACTACACACACCATATACATGGTATACACTACATACACCATCTACATGGCATACACTACACACACCATCTACATGGTATACACTACATACACCATCTACATGGTATACACTACACACACCATCTACATGGTATACACTACATACACCATCTACATGGCATACACTACACACACCATCTACATGGTATACACTACATACACCATCTACATGGTGTACACTACACACACCATCTACATGGCATACACTACACACACCATATACATGGCATACACTACATACACCATCTACATGGTATACACTACATACACCATCTACATGGTATACACTACACACACCATCTACATGGCATACACTACATACACCATCTACATGGCATACACTACATACACCATCTACATGGCATACACTACACACACCATCTACATGGCATACACTACATACACCATCTACATGGCATACACTACATACAACATCTACATGGCATACACTACATACACCATCTACATGGTATACACTACATACACCATCTAATAGCATACACTACATACACCATCTACATGGCATACACTACATACACCATCTACATGGCATACACTACATACACCATCTACATGGTATACACTACATACACCATCTACATGGCATACACTACATACACCATCTACATGGTATACACTACATACACCATCTACATGGCATACACTACATACACCATCTACATGGCATACACTACGCACACCATCTACATGGTATACACTACATACACCATCTACATGGAATACACTACATGCACCATCTACATGGTATACACTACACACACCATCTACATGGCATACACTACATACACCATCTACATGGTATACACTACATACACCATCTAATGGCATACACTACATACACCATCTACATGGCATACACTACACACACCATCTACATGACATACACTACACTCACCATCTACATGGCATACACTACATACACCATCTACATGGCATACACTACACACACCATCTACATGGCATACACTACATACACCATCTAATGGCATACACTACATACACCATCTACATGGCATACACTACACACACCATCTACATGGCATACACTACACTCACCATCTACATGGCATACACTACACACACCATCTACATGGTAAACACTACATACACCATCTACATGGCATACACTACATACACCATCTACATGGCATACACTACATACACCATCTACATGGCATACACTACACACACCATCTACATGGCATACACTACACACACCATCTACATGGCATACACTACACACACCATCTACATGGTATACACTACACACACCATCTACATGGCATACACTACACACACCATCTACATGGCATACACTACACACACCATCTACATGGCATACACTACACACACCATCTACATGGCATACACTACACACACCATCTACATGGCATACACTACACACACCATCTACATGGTATACACTACACACACCATATACATGGCATACACTACACACACCATCTACATGGCATACACTACACTCACCATCTACATGGCATACACTACACACACCATCTACATGGTAAACACTACATACACCATCTACATGGCATACACTACATACACCATCTACATGGCATACACTACACACACCATCTACATGGCATACACTACATACACCATCTACATGGTATACACTACACACACCATCTACATGGCATACACTACATACACCATCTACATGGCATACACTACACACACCATCTACATGGCATACACTACATACACCATCTACATGGTATACACTACACACACCATCTACATGGCATACACTACACACACCATCTACATGGCATACACTACACACACCATCTACATGGCATACACTACACACACCATCTACATGGCATACACTACACACACCATCTACATGGCATACACTACACACACCATCTACATGGTATACACTACACACACCATATACATGGTATACACTACATACACCATCTACATGGTATACACTACACACACCATCTACATGGTATACACTACATACACCATCTACATGGTATACACTACACACACCATCTACATGGTATACACTACATACACCATCTACATGGCATACACTACACACACCATCTACATGGTATACACTACATACACCATCTACATGGTATACACTACACACACCATCTACATGGCATACACTACACACACCATATACATGGCATACACTACATACACCATCTACATGGTATACACTACATACACCATCTACATGGTATACACTACACACAACATCTACATGGCATACACTACATACACCATCTACATGGCATACACTACATACACCATCTACATGGTATACACTACATACACCATCTACATGGCATACACTACATACACCATCTACATGGCATACACTACGCACACCATCTACATGGTATACACTACATACACCATCTACATGGAATACACTACATGCACCATCTACATGGTATACACTACACACACCATCTACATGGCATACACTACATACACCATCTACATGGTATACACTACATACACCATCTAATGGCATACACTACATACACCATCTACATGGCATACACTACACACACCATCTACATGGCATACACTACACTCACCATCTACATGGCATACACTACATACACCATCTACATGGCATACACTACACACACCATCTACATGGCATACACTACATACACCATCTAATGGCATACACTACATACACCATCTACATGGCATACACTACACACACCATCTACATGGCATACACTACACTCACCATCTACATGGCATACACTACACACACCATCTACATGGTAAACACTACATACACCATCTACATGGCATACACTACATACACCATCTACATGGCATACACTACACACACCATCTACATGGCATACACTACATACACCATCTACATGGTATACACAACACACACCATCTACATGGCATACACTACATACACCATCTACATGGCATACACTACACACACCATCTACATGGCATACACTACATACACCATCTACATGGTATACACTACACACACCATCTACATGGCATACACTACACACACCATCTACATGGCATACACTACACACACCATCTACATGGCATACACTACACACACCATCTACATGGCATACACTACACACACCATCTACATGGTATACACTACACACACCATCTACATGGTATACACTACACACACCATATACATGGTATACACTACATACACCATCTACATGGCATACACTACACACACCATCTACATGGTATACACTACATACACCATCTACATGGTATACACTACACACACCATCTACATGGTATACACTACATACACCATCTACATGGCATACACTACACACACCATCTACATGGTATACACTACATACACCATCTACATGGTGTACACTACACACACCATCTACATGGCATACACTACACACACCATATACATGGCATACACTACATACACCATCTACATGGTATACACTACATACACCATCTACATGGTATACACTACACACACCATCTACATGGCATACACTACATACACCATCTACATGGCATACACTACATACACCATCTACATGGCATACACTACACACACCATCTACATGGCATACACTACATACACCATCTACATGGCATACACTACATACAACATCTACATGGCATACACTACATACACCATCTACATGGTATACACTACATACACCATCTAATAGCATACACTACATACACCATCTACATGGCATACACTACATACACCATCTACATGGCATACACTACATACACCATCTACATGGTATACACTACATACACCATCTACATGGCATACACTACATACACCATCTACATGGTATACACTACATACACCATCTACATGGCATACACTACATACACCATCTACATGGCATACACTACGCACACCATCTACATGGTATACACTACATACACCATCTACATGGAATACACTACATGCACCATCTACATGGTATACACTACACACACCATCTACATGGCATACACTACATACACCATCTACATGGTATACACTACATACACCATCTAATGGCATACACTACATACACCATCTACATGGCATACACTACACACACCATCTACATGACATACACTACACTCACCATCTACATGGCATACACTACATACACCATCTACATGGCATACACTACACACACCATCTACATGGCATACACTACATACACCATCTAATGGCATACACTACATACACCATCTACATGGCATACACTACACACACCATCTACATGGCATACACTACACTCACCATCTACATGGCATACACTACACACACCATCTACATGGTAAACACTACATACACCATCTACATGGCATACACTACATACACCATCTACATGGCATACACTACATACACCATCTACATGGCATACACTACACACACCATCTACATGGCATACACTACACACACCATCTACATGGCATACACTACACACACCATCTACATGGTATACACTACACACACCATCTACATGGCATACACTACACACACCATCTACATGGCATACACTACACACACCATCTACATGGCATACACTACACACACCATCTACATGGCATACACTACACACACCATCTACATGGCATACACTACACACACCATCTACATGGTATACACTACACACACCATATACATGGTATACACTACATACACCATCTACATGGTATACACTACACACACCATCTACATGGTATACACTACATACACCATCTACATGGTATACACTACACACACCATCTACATGGTATACACTACATACACCATCTACATGGCATACACTACACACACCATCTACATGGTATACACTACATACACCATCTACATGGTATACACTACACACACCATCTACATGGCATACACTACACACACCATATACATGGCATACACTACATACACCATCTACATGGTATACACTACATACACCATCTACATGGTATACACTACACACACCATCTACATGGCATACACTACATACACCATCTACATGGCATACACTACATACACCATCTACATGGTATACACTACATACACCATCTACATGGCATACACTACATACACCATCTACATGGCATACACTACGCACACCATCTACATGGTATACACTACATACACCATCTACATGGAATACACTACATGCACCATCTACATGGTATACACTACACACACCATCTACATGGCATACACTACATACACCATCTACATGGTATACACTACATACACCATCTAATGGCATACACTACATACACCATCTACATGGCATACACTACACACACCATCTACATGGCATACACTACACTCACCATCTACATGGCATACACTACATACACCATCTACATGGCATACACTACACACACCATCTACATGGCATACACTACATACACCATCTAATGGCATACACTACATACACCATCTACATGGCATACACTACACACACCATCTACATGGCATACACTACACTCACCATCTACATGGCATACACTACACACACCATCTACATGGTAAACACTACATACACCATCTACATGGCATACACTACATACACCATCTACATGGCATACACTACACACACCATCTACATGGCATACACTACATACACCATCTACATGGTATACACAACACACACCATCTACATGGCATACACTACATACACCATCTACATGGCATACACTACACACACCATCTACATGGCATACACTACATACACCATCTACATGGTATACACGACACACACCATCTACATGGCATACACTACACACACCATCTACATGGCATACACTACACACACCATCTACATGGCATACACTACACACACCATCTACATGGCATACACTACACACACCATCTACATGGTATACACTACACACACCATCTACATGGTATACACTACACACACCATATACATGGTATACACTACATACACCATCTACATGGCATACACTACACACACCATCTACATGGTATACACTACATACACCATCTACATGGTATACACTACACACACCAGCTGAATGGTATACACTACATACACCATCTACATGGCATACACTACACACACCATCTACATGGTATACACTACATACACCATCTACATGGTGTACACTACACACACCATCTACATGGCATACACTACACACACCATATACATGGCATACACTACATACACCATCTACATGGTATACACTACATACACCATCTACATGGTATACACTACACACACCATCTACATGGCATACACTACATACACCATCTACATGGCATACACTACATACACCATCTACATGGCATACACTACACACACCATCTACATGGCATACACTACATACACCATCTACATGGCATACACTACATACAACATCTACATGGCATACACTACATACACCATCTACATGGTATACACTACATACACCATCTAATAGCATACACTACATACACCATCTACATGGCATACACTACATACACCATCTACATGGCATACACTACATACACCATCTACATGGTATACACTACATACACCATCTACATGGCATACACTACATACACCATCTACATGGTATACACTACATACACCATCTACATGGCATACACTACATACACCATCTACATGGCATACACTACGCACACCATCTACATGGTATACACTACATACACCATCTACATGGAATACACTACATGCACCATCTACATGGTATACACTACACACACCATCTACATGGCATACACTACATACACCATCTACATGGTATACACTACATACACCATCTAATGGCATACACTACATACACCATCTACATGGCATACACTACACACACCATCTACATGGCATACACTACACTCACCATCTACATGGCATACACTACATACACCATCTACATGGCATACACTACACACACCATCTACATGGCATACACTACATACACCATCTAATGGCATACACTACATACACCATCTACATGGCATACACTACACACACCATCTACATGGCATACACTACACTCACCATCTACATGGCATACACTACACACACCATCTACATGGTAAACACTACATACACCATCTACATGGCATACACTACATACACCATCTACATGGCATACACTACACACACCATCTACATGGCATACACTACATACACCATCTACATCGTATACACTACACACACCATCTACATGGCATACACTACATACACCATCTACATGGCATACACTACACACACCATCTACATGGCATACACTACATACACCATCTACATGGTATACACTACACACACCATCTACATGGCATACACTACACACACCATCTACATGGCATACACTACACACACCATCTACATGGCATACACTACACACACCATCTACATGGCATACACTACACACACCATCTACATGGTATACACTACACACACCATATACATGGTATACACTACATACACCATCTACATGGTATACACTACACACACCATCTACATGGTATACACTACATACACCATCTACATGGTATACACTACACACACCATCTACATGGTATACACTACATACACCATCTACATGGCATACACTACACACACCATCTACATGGTATACACTACATACACCATCTACATGGTATACACTACACACACCATCTACATGGCATACACTACACACACCATATACATGGCATACACTACATACACCATCTACATGGTATACACTACATACACCATCTACATGGTATACACTACACACACCATCTACATGGCATACACTACACACACCATCTACATGGAATACACTACATACACCATCTACATGGTATACACTACATACACCATCTACATGGCATACACTACATACACCATCTACATGGTATACACTACACACACCATCTACATGGCATACACTACACACACCATCTACATGGAATACACTACATACACCATCTACATGGCATACACTACACACACCATCTACATGGCATACACTACATACACCATCTACATGACATACACTACACACACCATCTACATGGCATACACTACATACACCATCTACATGGTATACACTACATACACCATCTACATGCCATACACTACACACACCATCTACATGGCATACACTACATACACCATCTACATGGTATACACTACACACACCATCTACATGGTATACACTACACACACCATCTACATGGTATACACTACACACACCATCTACATTATATACACTACACACACCATCTACATGGTATACACTACATACACCATCTACATGGCATACACTACACACACCATCTACATGGTATACACTACATACACCATCTACATGGCATACACTACATACACCATCTACATGGCATACACTACATACACCATCTACATGGCATACACTACACACACCATCTACATGGCATACACTACATACACCATCTACATGGCATACACTACATACAACATCTACATGGCATACACTACATACACCATCTACATGGTATACACTACATACACCATCTAATAGCATACACTACATACACCATCTACATGGCATACACTACATACACCATCTACATGGCATACACTACATACACCATCTACATGGTATACACTACATACACCATCTACATGGCATACACTACATACACCATCTACATGGTATACACTACATACACCATCTACATGGCATACACTACATACACCATCTACATGGCATACACTACGCACACCATCTACATGGTATACACTACATACACCATCTACATGGAATACACTACATGCACCATCTACATGGTATACACTACACACACCATCTACATGGCATACACTACATACACCATCTACATGGTATACACTACATACACCATCTACATGGCATACACCATCTACATGGTATACACTACACACACCATCTACATGGCATACACTACATACACCATCTACATGGTATACACTACACACACCATATACATAGTATACACTACATACACCATCTACATGGCATACACTACACACACCATCTACATGGTATACACTACACACACCATATACATAGTATACACTACATACACCATCTACATGGCATACATGGCATACACTACATACACCATCTACATGGCATACACTACACACACCATCTACATGGCATACACTACACACACCATCTACATGGCATACACTACATACACCATCTACATGGCATACACTACATACACCATCTACATGGCATACACTACACACACCATCTACATGGCATACACTACACACACCATCTAATGGCATACACTACACACACCATCTAATGGCATACACTACACACACCATCTACATGGCATACACTACACACACCATCTACATGGCATACACTACACACACCATCTACATGGCATACACTACACACACCATCTACATGGCATACACTACACACACCATCTACATGGCATACACTACACACACCATCTACATGGCATACACTACACACACCATCTACATGTCATACACTACACACACCATCTACATGGCATACACTACACACACCATCTACATGGTATACACTACACACACCATATACATAGTATACACTACATACACCATCTACATGGTATACACTACACACACCATCTATATGGCATACAATACACACACCATCTACATGGCATACACTACACACACCATCTACATGGTATACACTACACACACCATATACATAGTATACACTACATACACCATCTACATGGTATACACTACACACACCATCTACATGGTATACACTACATACACCATCTACATGGTATACACTACACACACCATCTACATGGTATACACTACATACACCATCTACATGGCATACACTACACACACCATCTACATGGTATACACTACACACATCATCTACATGGCATACACTACACACACCATCTACATGGAATACACTACATACACCATCTACATGGTATACACTACACACACCATCTACATGGCATACACTACATACACCATCTACATGGTATACACTACACACACCATCTACATGGCATACACTACATACACCATCTACATGGTATACACTACATACACCATCTACATGCCATACACTACACACACCATCTACATGGCATACACTACATACACCATCTACATGCCATACACTACACACACCATCTACATGGCATACACTACATACACCATCTACATGGTATACACTACACACACCATCTACATGGTATACACTACACACACCATCTACATGGTATACACTACTCACACCATCTACATTATATACACTACACACACCATCTACATGGTATACACTACATACACCATCTACATGGCATACACTACACACACCATCTACATGGTATACACTACATACACCATCTACATGGCATACACTACATACACCATCTACATGGCATACACTACACACACCATCTACATGGCATACACTACATACACCATCTACATGGCATACACTACACACACCATCTACATGGCATACACTACATACATCTACATGGCATACACTACATACACAATCTACATGGTATACACTACATACACCATCTACATGGTATACACTACATACACCATCTAATGGCATACACTACATACACCATCTACATGGTATACACTACATACACCATCTAATGGCATACACTACATACACCATCTACATGGTATACACTACATACACCATCTACATGGTATACACTACACACACCATCTACATGGCATACACTACATACACCATCTACATGGCATACACTACATACACCATCTACATGGCATACACTACACACACCATCTACATGGCATACACTACATACACCATCTACATGGCATACACTACATACAACATCTACATGGCATACACTACATACACCATCTACATGGTATACACTACATACACCATCTAATAGCATACACTACATGCACCATCTACATGGTATACACTACACACACCATCTACATGGCATACACTACATACACCATCTACATGGTATACACTACATACACCATCTAATGGCATACACTACATACACCATCTACATGGCATACACTACACACACCATCTACATGGCATACACTACACTCACCATCTACATGGCATACACTACATACACCATCTACATGGCATACACTACACACACCATCTACATGGCATACACTACATACACCATCTAATGGCATACACTACATACACCATCTACATGGCATACACTACACACACCATCTACATGGCATACACTACACTCACCATCTACATGGCATACACTACACACACCATCTACATGGTAAACACTACATACACCATCTACATGGCATACACTACATACACCATCTACATGGCATACACTACACACACCATCTACATGGCATACACTACATACACCATCTACATCGTATACACTACACACACCATCTACATGGCATACACTACATACACCATCTACATGGCATACACTACACACACCATCTACATGGCATACACTACATACACCATCTACATGGTATACACTACACACACCATCTACATGGCATACACTACACACACCATCTACATGGCATACACTACACACACCATCTACATGGCATACACTACACACACCATCTACATGGCATACACTACACACACCATCTACATGGCATACACTACACACACCATCTACATGGTATACACTACACACACCATATACATGGTATACACTACATACACCATCTACATGGTATACACTACACACACCATCTACATGGTATACACTACATACACCATCTACATGGTATACACTACACACACCATCTACATGGTATACACTACATACACCATCTACATGGCATACACTACACACACCATCTACATGGTATACACTACATACACCATCTACATGGTATACACTACACACACCATCTACATGGCATACACTACACACACCATATACATGGCATACACTACATACACCATCTACATGGTATACACTACATACACCATCTACATGGTATACACTACACACACCATCTACATGGCATACACTACACACACCATCTACATGGAATACACTACATACACCATCTACATGGTATACACTACATACACCATCTACATGGCATACACTACATACACCATCTACATGGTATACACTACACACACCATCTACATGGCATACACTACACACACCATCTACATGGAATACACTACATACACCATCTACATGGCATACACTACACACACCATCTACATGGCATACACTACATACACCATCTACATGACATACACTACACACACCATCTACATGGCATACACTACATACACCATCTACATGGTATACACTACATACACCATCTACATGCCATACACTACACACACCATCTACATGGCATACACTACATACACCATCTACATGGTATACACTACACACACCATCTACATGGTATACACTACACACACCATCTACATGGTATACACTACACACACCATCTACATTATATACACTACACACACCATCTACATGGTATACACTACATACACCATCTACATGGCATACACTACACACACCATCTACATGGTATACACTACATACACCATCTACATGGCATACACTACATACACCATCTACATGGCATACACTACATACACCATCTACATGGCATACACTACACACACCATCTACATGGCATACACTACATACACCATCTACATGGCATACACTACATACAACATCTACATGGCATACACTACATACACCATCTACATGGTATACACTACATACACCATCTAATAGCATACACTACATACACCATCTACATGGCATACACTACATACACCATCTACATGGCATACACTACATACACCATCTACATGGTATACACTACATACACCATCTACATGGCATACACTACATACACCATCTACATGGTATACACTACATACACCATCTACATGGCATACACTACATACACCATCTACATGGCATACACTACGCACACCATCTACATGGTATACACTACATACACCATCTACATGGAATACACTACATGCACCATCTACATGGTATACACTACACACACCATCTACATGGCATACACTACATACACCATCTACATGGTATACACTACATACACCATCTACATGGCATACACCATCTACATGGTATACACTACACACACCATCTACATGGCATACACTACATACACCATCTACATGGTATACACTACACACACCATATACATAGTATACACTACATACACCATCTACATGGCATACACTACACACACCATCTACATGGTATACACTACACACACCATATACATAGTATACACTACATACACCATCTACATGGCATACATGGCATACACTACATACACCATCTACATGGCATACACTACACACACCATCTACATGGCATACACTACACACACCATCTACATGGCATACACTACATACACCATCTACATGGCATACA
Source organism: Glandiceps talaboti (assembly GCF_964340395.1). NCBI lineage: Eukaryota > Metazoa > Hemichordata > Enteropneusta > Spengelidae > Glandiceps > Glandiceps talaboti. The sequence continues at coordinate 1,560,110 of NC_135567.1, read as the reverse complement.
CTACATACACCATCTACATGGCATACACTACACACACCATCTACATGGCATACACTACACACACCATCTAATGGCATACACTACACACACCATCTAATGGCATACACTACACACACCATCTACATGGCATACACTACACACACCATCTACATGGCATACACTACACACACCATCTACATGGCATACACTACACACACCATCTACATGGCATACACTACACACACCATCTACATGGCATACACTACACACACCATCTACATGGCATACACTACACACACCATCTACATGTCATACACTACACACACCATCTACATGGCATACACTACACACACCATCTACATGGTATACACTACACACACCATATACATAGTATACACTACATACACCATCTACATGGTATACACTACACACACCATCTATATGGCATACAATACACACACCATCTACATGGCATACACTACACACACCATCTACATGGTATACACTACACACACCATATACATAGTATACACTACATACACCATCTACATGGTATACACTACACACCATCTACATGGTATACACTACATACACCATCTACATGGTATACACTACACACACCATCTACATGGTATACACTACATACACCATCTACATGGCATACACTACACACACCATCTACATGGTATACACTACACACATCATCTACATGGCATAAACTACACACACCATCTACATGGAATACACTACATACACCATCTACATGGTATACACTACACACACCATCTACATGGCATACACTACATACACCATCTACATGGTATACACTACACACACCATCTACATGGCATACACTACATACACCATCTACATGGTATACACTACATACACCATCTACATGCCATACACTACACACACCATCTACATGGCATACACTACATACACCATCTACATGCCATACACTACACACACCATCTACATGGCATACACTACATACACCATCTACATGGTATACACTACACACACCATCTACATGGTATACACTACACACACCATCTACATGGTATACACTACACACACCATCTACATTATATACACTACACACACCATCTACATGGTATACACTACATACACCAACTACATGGCATACACTACACACACCATCTACATGGTATACACTACATACACCATCTACATGGCATACACTACATACACCATCTACATGGCATACACTACACACACCATCTACATGGCATACACTACATACACCATCTACATGGCATACACTACACACACCATCTACATGGCATACACTACATACATCTACATGGCATACACTACATACACAATCTACATGGTATACACTACATACACCATCTACATGGTATACACTACATACACCATCTAATGGCATACACTACATACACCATCTACATGGTATACACTACATACACCATCTAATGGCATACACTACATACACCATCTACATGGTATACACTACATACACAATCTACATGGTATACACTACATACACCATCGACATGGTAAACACTACATACACCATCTACATGGCATACACTACATACACCATCTACATGGAATACACTACATACACCATCTATATTGCATACACTACATACACCATCTACATGGCATACACTACATACACCATCTACATGGCATACACTACACACACCATCTACATGGCATACACTACACACACCATCTACATGACATACACTACATACACCATCTACATGGCATACACTACATACACCATCTATATTGCATACACTACATACACCATCTACATGGCATACACTACATACAACATCTACATGGCATACACTACACACACCATCTACATGGAATACACTACATACACCATCTACATGGCATACACTACATACAACATCTACATGGTATACACTACATACTTCATCTACATGGTGTACACTACATACACCATCTACATGCCATACACAACACACACCATCTACATGGCATACACTACACACACCATCTACATGGTATACACTACATACACCATCTACATGGCATACACTACATGCACCATCTACATGGTATACACTACACACACCATCTACATGGCATACACTACATACACCATCTACATGGTATACACTACACACACCATCTAATGGCATACACTACACACACCATCTACATGGTAAACACTACTCAAACAATCTACATGGCATACACTACATACACCATCTACATGGTATACACTACATACACCATCTACATGGCATACACTACATACACAATCTACATGGCATACACTACATACACCACCTAATGGCATACACTACACACACCATCTACATGGCATACACTACACACACCATCTACATGGTATACACTACATACACCATGTACATGGCATACACTACACACACCATCTACATCCATACACTACACACACCATCTACATGGTATACACTACATACACCATGTACATGGCATACACTAAACACACCATCTAAATGGCATACACTACATACACCATCTACATGGCATACACTACACACACCATCTACATGGCATACACTACATACACCATCTACATGGTTTACACTACATACACCATCTAATGGCATAGACTACATACACCATCTACATGGCATACACTACACACACCATCTACATGGCATACACTACATACACCATCTACATGGCATACACTACACACACCATCTGAATGGCATACACTACATACACCATCTACATGGCATACACTACACACACCATCTACATGGTATACACTACATACACCATCTACATGGTATACACTACATGCACCATATACATGGCATACACTACATACACCATCTACATGGTATACACTACATGCACCATATACATGGCATACACTACATACACCATCTACATGGTATACACTACATACACCATCTACATGGTATACACTACATGCACCATCTACATGGCATACACTACACACACCATCTAAATGGTATAAACTACATGCACCATCTAATGGCATACACTACATACACCATCTACATGCCATACACTACACACACCATCTACATGGCATACACTATACACACCATCTACATGGTCAACGCTACATGCACCATCTAATGACATAGACTACATACACTATCTATATGACATACACTACACACACCATCTACATGGCATACACTACATACACCATCTACATGGCATACACTACATACACCATCTACAGGACATACACTACACACACCATCTACATGGCATACACTACACACACCATCTATATGCCATACACTACATACACCATCTAATGACATAGACTACATACACTATCTATATGACATACACTACACACACCATCTACATGGCATACACTACATACACCATCTACAGGACATACACTACACACACCATCTACATGGCATACACTACACACACCATCTATATGACATACACTACATACACCATCTACATGGTAAACACTACATACACCATCTAATGGCATACACTACACACACCATCTACATGGTAAACACTACACACACCATCTACATGCCATACACTACACACACCATCTACATGGCATACACTATACACACCATCTACATGGTCAACGCTACATGCACCATCTCCATGGTATACACTACATGCACCATCTAATGGCATACACGATATACACCATGTACATGGTATACACTACACACACCATATACATGGTATACACTACATGCACCATCTCCATGGTATACCCTACATGCACCATCTAATGGCATACACGATATACACCATGTACATGGCATACACTACACACACCATATACATAGTATACACTACATGCACCATCTACATTGTATACACTACATGCACCATCTAATGGCATACACTACATGCACCATCTGCAGGGCATACACTACACACACCATCTACATGGCATACACTACACACACCATCTACATGTCATACACTACACACACCATCTACATTGCATACACTACATGCACCATCTACATGGCATACACTGCACACACCATCTACATGGCATACACTGCACACACCATCTATATGACATACACTACATACACCATCTACATGGTAAACAGTACATACACCATCTACATGGCATACACTACACACACCATCTACAAGGCATACACTACATACACCATCTACATGGTATACACTACACACACCATCTACATGCCATACACTACATACACCATCTAATGACATAGACTACATACACTATCTATATGACATACACTACACACACCATCTACATGGCATACACTACATACACCATCTACAGGACATACACTACACACACCATCTACATGGCATACACTACACACACCATCTATATGCCATACACTACATACACCATCTAATGACATAGACTACATACACTATCTATATGACATACACTACACACACCATCTACATGGCATACACTACATACACCATCTACAGGACATACACTACACACACCATCTACATGGCATACACTACACACACCATCTATATGACATACACTACATACACCATCTACATGGTAAACACTACATACACCATCTAATGGCATACACTACACACACCATCTACATGGTAAACACTACACACACCATCTACATGGCATACTCTACATACACCATCTACATGGCATACACTACATACACCATCTACATGGTATACACTACACACACCATCTATATGACATACACTACATACACCATCTACATGGTAAACACTACATACACCATCTAATGGCATACACTACACACACCATCTACATGGTAAACACTACACACACCATCTACATTGCATACACTACATGCACCATCGACATGGCATACACTACACACACCATCTACATGGCATACACTACACACACCATCTACATGGTATACACTACACACACCATCTACATGGTATACACTACACACACCATCTACATGGTATACACTACATGCACCATCTACATGGCATACACTACACACACCATCTACATGGTAAACGCTACATGCACCATCTACATGGTATACACTACATGCACCATCTACATGGCATACACTACACACACCATCTAAATGGTATAAACTACATGCACCATCTAATGGCATACACTACATACACCATCTACATGCCATACACTACACACACCATCTACATGACATACACTACACACACCATCTACATGGTATACACTACATACACCATCTACAGGACATACACTACATACACCATCTACATGGCATACACTCTACACACCATCTACATGGTAAACACTACATACACCATCTACAGGACATACACTACACACACCATCTACATGATGTACACTACATACACCATCTACATTGCATACACTAAACACACCATCTACATGGTATACACTACATACACCATCTACAGGACATACACTACACACACCATCTACATGACATACACTACACCCACCATCTACATGGCATACACTACACACACCATCTACATGGCATACACTACATACACCATCTATATGACATACACTACACACACCATCTACATGGAATACACTACATACACCATCTACATGGCATACACTACACACACCATGTACATGGTAAACACTACACACCATCTACAGGGCATAAACTACATACACCATCTTCAGGACATACACTACACACACCATCTACATTGCAAACACTATACACACCATCTACATGACATACACTACATACACTATCTATATGACATACACTACATACACCATCTACATGGTATACACTACACACACCATCTACATTGCAAACACTACACACCATCTACATGACATACACTACATACACTATCTATATGACATACACTACATACACCATCTACATGGTATACACTACATACACCATCTACATGGCATACACTACACACACCATCTACATGGCATACACTACACACACCATCTATATGACATACACCATCTACATGGCATACACTACATACACCATCTACATGGTATACACTACACACCATCTACATGGTATACACTACACACACCATCTATATGACATACACCATCTACATGGCATACACTACATACACCATCTACATGGCATACACTACATACACCATCTACATGGTATACACTACACACACTATCTACATGACACACACTACATACACCATCTACATGGCATACACTACATACACCATCTAATGGCATACGCTACATACACCATCTACATGGTATACACTACATACACCATCTACATGGCATACACTACACACACCATCTACATGACACACACTACATACACCATCTACATGGTATACACTACATACACCATCTACATGGCATACACTACACACACCATCTACATGACACACACTACATACACCATCTACATGGCATACACTACATACACCATCTAATGGCATACACTACACACACCATCTACATGGCATACACTACATACACCATCTACATGGCATACACTACATACACCATCTACATGGAATACACTACACACACCATCTACATGACATACACTACACACACCATCTACATGGCATACACTACACACACCATCTAATGGCATACACTTCACATGCCATCTACATGGCATACACTACACACACCATCTACATGGCATACACTACACACACCATCTACATGGCATACACTACACACACCATCTACATGGCATACACTTCACATGCCATCTACATGGCATGCACTACACACACCATCTACATGGCATACACCATCTACATGGCACACATTTACCATGTAATAAAACTGAGAGTATACCAGTCTTGTGTATATCCAAAAATTGAACTAACTTTATTATTCAGCCAATTTTACTAATGTATCCTAACTGACACAGCTTTATAAAGATGGTGTCACTACTAGCTAAATGACACATGGCCAATTCAATGTTAATATTAAATATATCTCAGAAATAAACTGTTTGCTGGTACTTTTTTTCAGACATAGTCCACAGTACAAATTCTTGAAATAGATGTCAAAATGATATCAACATATGGCCATCAAATCCAATATGGCTACCAAATCCAATATGGCCACCAAATCCGATATGGCCACCAATTATCGGAAAATACAAGAAACAAGACTATCGTTTATTGAAATATCGTTTATTATTTCAAGAAGAGTAGAAGCAAGCTGACAAATAGCAAAGTTTGATTTTGAGAACTTTTCTTTGCAGTGAATTTCATTTCAGGGTTTATTATAAAAGTACCAATGATGTGCAAGTTCCAGTGTGGCATAATTAGGATATTTGTATGAATGCCTGCAGTATTCTCTGTGGTAGTACTTTGTATGAATGCCTGCAGTATTCTCTGTGGTAGTACTTTGTATGAATGCCTGCAGTATTCTCTGTGGTAGTACTTTGTATGAATGCCTGCAGTATTCTCTGTGGTAGTACTTTGTATGAATGCCTGCAATATTCCCTGTGGTAGTACTTTGTATGAATGGCTGCAGTATTCTCTGTGGTAGTACTTTGTATGAATGCCTGCAGTATTCTCTATGGTAGTACTTTGTATGAATGCCTGCAGTATTCTCTGTGGTAGTACTTTGTATGAATGGCTGCAGTATTCTCTGTGGTAGTACTTTGTATGAATGCCTGCAGTATTCTCTGTGGTAGTACTTGTATGAATGCCTGCAGTATTCTCTGTGGTAGTACTTTGTATGAATGCCTGCAGTATTTTCAGTACTTTCATAGAGAAAGTCCATGTACAGATAATCATTCCATGTACAGATAATCAGGTAATCAGTCTTCTATTTGTATTAAATGTTTTGTTTCATCTCCAACATATAATAATGTAATAATAACTAAATCACATGAAGTGTGAGTATCCTAGTCAGTAGTCATGGTATTTTTACCTAGTCACTATAGAGGTTACCACAAACACTCATTTCCCAATGTATTCTACATTGGCACTTACAAATTGGCAGCCATCTTGAAAAATAGTGGCCATATTGGATTTGGAAGTGGCTAACATTACGTTTATTAAGGGTCAAGTCAATTTCCATCGAATGGTTTTGTTTCATATCAACCCCCACTTTACTTTGAAGAAAATAAAACCTGCATCAAAATAAGTGCAAGTGAATGATAGAATGTAGAACACACTTACAATCAATATCATTACTCCATTGTTCAGTGTATATCATTACTCCATTGTTCAGTGTATATCATTACTCCATTGTTCAGTGTATATCATTACTCCATTGTTCAGTGTATATCATTACTCCATTGTTCAGTGTATATCATTACTCCATTGTTCAGTGTATATCATTACTCCATTGTTCAGTGTATATCATTACTCCATTGTTCAGTGTATATCATTACTCCATTGTTCAGTGTATATCATTACTCCATTGTTCAGTGGCTATGTCTAGCAATGATAAACTTTTAAAGCATACATCTTCATTCTATGGTTAAGGTAATTGTACTAAAACATCACAGATAAAAAATCACATCACTTGTACTATTCTATACAATTGACAAATGTATTTTAATTTTCAATTGTCAGGAAGACATTTGATTGATGAAGGCATTCTTAGTCTTTAAATGATATACAGAATTTGTCCGATGACAGGATCTGACACCATGAGTGACAGGATCTGACATCATGAGTGACAGGATCTGACATCATGAGTGACAGGATCTGACATCATGAGTGACAGGATCTGACATCATGAGTGACAGGATCTGACATCATGAGTGACAGGATCTGACATCATGAGTGACATGATCTGACATCGTGAGTGACATGTCATATGCTGCCTATTTTGACATCCCAAAATGCATCACTTTTCGCCAAATTCCTGGACCATTCCAAAGGCCTCTGTGAAGAAAATGGAATATTTTTTTGTAAATTAGTACTTTCAATGTTTTAAAGTTTTCAGTAAAAGTAATAGTCTTAGTTAACAAAAAACTGAGGGGGTGGCTGGGACCGTCAGGAAGCTTTGAGGATAGCAGGTTTAGAAAACTCTCCCAGACATTGTTTTTTACATATATTTACCTTTGATTGGTTTAATTCCATATTCAGAATAAACTCACTTTTTAGAATACTTTGATATTTATTTAAAAAAAACAAGTCATTGGGGGAACCTGTTCAAGCATGTCTGAGTTATGGCTTTGGGCATGAAAACTGCGCCAACAAAATGGCTGCTAGGCGGCCATATTGGATCATATCACGACAACAATGAATATGCACATGTATGTCATAGAATACTGTCCTAATACCAACTTTGAATGAGATCTGTTCAAGCATGTCTGAGTTATGGCTTTAGACAGGGAAAATTTGCAAACAAAATGGCTGCTAGGCGGCCATATTGGATTGTATCATGAAACAAATTGATGTGCATATGTATGCTATTGTATGTTGCCCCTGTACCAAGTTTGGAAAAAAATCGGTCCAGGCATCTCCAAGAAACCACTCTGGATGGATGGATGGACGCACACACGGACGGACGGAACCCAATCCATAAGTCCCCGTCCCGGACTTCATCCGGCGGGATTAAAAATTAAAAATCATCAATTTTTGATAACTTCGAAATATAGTTATAATGTAATGTGTATTAATAGTCTGATTTGTTATCTTTTAGTTACATACATCATAAACATTTTGTGTTTAAACACATTATTTCCCTTGTCATTTATAGCCTAGCACTGAATAAGTCAATAGAATTATAAATATTACATAGTAATAAACTAAACCTCCTGATACGATACGTCGTGACATTCTGTCCTCACCGGGAGGGGTTGGCCAATGTGTGATGGCGCCCCGTCTTTGCGTACCTTACAGACTACTGATAAGGTTGACTGTAAGATACGTTGTGACGTTCCGTCCTCACCGGGAGGGGTTGGCCTATGTGTGAGGGCGTCCCGTCATGGCGTACCTTAGACTACTGATAAGGTTGTTTGATGTGGCTACCCTTGGATCAATTTGTGCTAAAATGAATATAAAACTAGGGAATTTTTATCAAAGAAGATCACCATCTTTGGATGTAAGTGATCTATTTTCTTTCTGTATTTCCCTCCTTTTAGTTTTATAATGTCATCTCGTTCCTCATTATTTATACAGGAAATAAAAATATATTAAAATTTAAAACAACCAGTCCTATGTGTGCTCAGTGTAATATTGTTAACTGACCATAGCTGTTCATACAGCAAATGTCAACTATTTTATCCAACCCTGCCTAGTGTCAACTACTATGTCCAACCCTGCCCAGTGTCAACCACTTTGTCCAACCCTGCCCAGTGTCAACTACTTTGTCCAACCCTGCCCAGTGTCAACTACTTTGTCCAACCCTGCCCGTGTCAACTACTTTGTCCAACCCTGCCCAGTGTCAACCACTTTGTCCAACCCTGCCCAGTGTCAACTACTTTGACCAACCCTGCCCAGTGTCAACCACTTTGTCCAACCCTGCCCAGTGTCAACTACTCTGTCCAACCCTGCCTAGTGTCAACTACTCTGTCCAACCCTGCCCAGTGTCAACCACTTTGTCCAACCCTGCCCAGTGTCAACTACTTTGTCCAACCCTGCCCAGTGTCAACTACTTTGTCCAACCCTGCCCAGTGTCAACTACTTTGTCCAACCCTGCCCAGTGTCAACTACTTTGTCCAACCCTGCCCAGTGTCAACTACTTTGTCCAACCCTGCCCAGTGTCAACTACTTTGTCCAACCCTGCCCAGTGTCAACCACTTTGTCCAACCCTGCCCAGTGTCAACTACTTTGTCCAACCCTGCCCAGTGTCAACTACTTTGTCCAACCGTGCCCAGTGTCAACCACTTTGTCCAACCCTGCCTAGTGTCAACCACTTTGTCCAACCCTGCCTAGTGTCAACTACTTTATCCAACCCTGCCTAGTGTCAACCACTTTGTCCAACCCTGCCCAGTGTCAACTACTTTGTCCAACCCTGCCTAGTGTCAACTACTCTGTCCAACCCTGCCCAGTGTCAACCACTTTGTCCAACCCTGCCCAGTGTCAACTACTTTGTCCAACCCTGCCCAGTGTCAACTACTTTGTCCAACCCTGCCCAATCAATCAATCAATCAAACAATTTATATAGCGCCTGAATCCATTACTCAGAATGTTCAAAGGCACTTTACAGGACACTAAAAATAGTTCTTATCAAAATGCTCTCATAAAAAGATGAGTCTTAATGTCTTTCCTGAACTTGTCCAGGGTTGGTGATTGACGCAGAGCAACCGGAAGACTGTTCCATAATTGCGGGGCAGCTCGTGAAAAAGCATGTTCACCATAGGATTTAAGTTTGCAGGGTGGGATGTGTAATAGACCTTTGTTGTTAGAGCGAAGTACACGTGGAGCATGCTTATAACTGATCAGATCCGATATGTAACTAGGTGCAGCATTGTTGAGAGCTTTGTAGGTCATCAAGAGTATTTTGTAATGTATTCTGTAGTAGACTGGTAGCCAATGTAGATCCTTGAGAACTGGGGAGATATGATCTGATTTCTTGCGGCGTGAAACAATTCTGGCCACTGTGTTTTGAGCGTGTTGTAGATGAGTAATGTCTTTAGATGCTAAACCATATAAGAGTCCATTACAGTAATCCAGTTTGCATGAGACAAGAGCATGGACTAGATTTTCACATGCTTCACTTGTCAGATAGTGACGAATGCGACCAATTTTTCGAAGATTGTAATAGATCGAATTGCATGTTATGGTAATGTGCTTCCTAAGAGTGTGTTTATCATCGAAGGTTACACCAATATTGCGTGCATAGTTAACCAAGTCAACAGAACATGATCCAATGTTTATACTGTCAATGGGACGGGGTATGCGCATAAACTGAGACCTAATGAGTAGTACCTCAGTTTTACCATCATTTAGTTGAAGTTTGTTTTGTGTCATCCATGATTTTATGTCCAGTACTGCAGTCTCCATCTTGGCAACAGTGGTGGATGTGTCAGCCAAAGCAAAGCCTTCATATAGTTGATTGTCATCAGCATATTGTATAAAATTCAATGACGTCTTAATAGGGTGGCAAGTGGAGAAATGTAGATGCAAAATAGCAGTGGGCCTAGCACAGAGCCCTGGGGTACGCCATATTGTAGATGTTGTGCTTTGGAGGTGTTGCCTGATATCAATACTGATTGATGTCGGTTCTGTAGGTATGATTTAAACCATTGCAGTGGGATGCCGGTAATGCCGAGGTTTGATAATCTTGAAATGAGTATGTTGTGGTCTATTGTATCGAAAGCAGCTGACAAATCTAGAAGAACAAGTAGTACACATTGTCCTTTGTCAAGTGCTATACAGATGTCGTTGTTTACTTGGATGAGTGCTGTCTCTGTGCTGTGGTGTTTCCTGTAGGCAGATTGTAGTGGCTCTAGTAATGAATTAGCTGTAAGGTATGCGGTTAGTTGGGCTGCAACGATTTTCTCCATTATTTTAGAAAGGAATGGTAGATTGGAGACAGGTCTGTAGTTCTTGAATACATTGGTATCAAGTGAGGATTTCTTGAGAATTGGTTTAATGACGGCTGACTTGAGTGATTCTGGAACATTACCATGAGTAAGAGATGAGTTAATGATGAAAGACAGAATGGTCCACAAGTGTTCTTGGCACTGTTTCAGAAGCGATGTGGGGATAGGATCGAGGGAACAGGTTTTTGACGGCGTGCTGTTAATAATTTTGCTGATATCATCTGCATTCACTGGGTTGAAGACAGACAGAGAAGACGAAGTATGGGTTTCCAGAGAGTCAAATGCAGGTGTTGGTTGTGAATTGTCAAAGTTAAGGCGGATATTTCTTATTTTGTCAATAAAATATTGACTGAATTTCTCAGTGATATCGTTGACTGAAGTGTGATCTGGTAGGTCATCTTTTTGAGAGTTACTGGACAGAGTGGAAAAATATCTGAAACAGAGTCTTCTGGTTGTTTTGAGTTTACAAGTATCAGTTTGTTGTAGTATGTCTGCTTTGCTTTCTGTAGGAGTTGATGTACATCTTTGCCTTTCTCAAGGAAAATTTGTTTGTGAACTTCTAGTTTTGTGTTGCGCCATCGACGCTCAGCTGATCTTCGTCTCTTTTTTGCTTCATCAATCTCAGGTGTATACCATTTAGTATTAGGCCTTACTGTAATTGTACATTGCTTTAAGGGTGCATGTTTATCCAGAATCTCCGAGAGATGAGTATTATACGCTAATACGGCAAAGTCTAAGTCGGATGGTGGTTGTCTGAAATCTGTTACGGATCCAGTGTCCTTCATGAAATCATCAGTTGAGATTGAGGATATTTTGCGGTAAACTATCTTGCGGCGTAATAGTGGTGGTTTCTCCAGCATAATCTTAGCATGAACAGGATTATGATCTGATATTATTTGAGAGTCAACAGAAATTGATGAAATGCAGTTTGATTGGTTAGAGATGATGAGGTCTAAAATGTGGCCTTTCACATGAGTTGGTTCCGCTACCCATTGTAGAAGACTGAAGGTATCGAATAAATACTTCAATTTCTTGGTGGTAGGGTCTTGCAAATCATCCATGTGAATGTTAAAATCTCCAACAAGGTAGAGGTGCTTTGTCGTGACCACGAGCCTTTCTAACAATGAACTAAATTCTAGCAAAAACTGTGTCAACTACTTTGTCCAACCCTGCCCAGTGTCAACTACTTTGTCCAACCCTGCCCAGTGTCAACTACTTTGTCCAACCCTGCCCAGTGTCAACTACTTTGTCCAACCCTGCCCAGTGTCAACTACTTTGTCCAACCCTGCCCAGTGTCAACTACTTTGTCCAACCCTGCCTAGTGTCAACTACTCTGTCCAACCCTGCCCAGTGTCAACCACTTTGTCCAACCCTGCCCAGTGTCAACTACTTTGTCCAACCCTGCCCAGTGTCAACTACTTTGTCCAACCCTGCCCAGTGTCAACTACTTTGTCCAACCGTGCCCAGTTTCAACTACTTTATCCAACCCTGCCCAGTGTCAACTACTTTGTCCAACCCTGCCTAGTGTCAACTACTCTGCTCAACCCTGCCCAGTGTCAACCACTTTGTCCAACCCTGCCCAGTGTCAACTACTTTGTCCAACCCTGCCCAGTGTCAACTACTTTGTCCAACCCTGCCCAGTGTCAACTACTTTGTCCAACCCTGCCCAGTGTCAACTACTTTGTCCAACCCTGCCCAGTGTCAACTACTTTGTCCAACCGTGCCCAGTGTCAACTACTTTGTCCAACCCTGCCCAGTGTCAACTACTTTGTCCAACCCTGCCCAGCGTCAACTACTTTATCCAACCCTGCCCAGTGTCAACTACTTTGTCCAACCCTGCCTAGTGTCAACTACTCTGTCCAACCCTGCCCAGTGTCAACCACTTTGTCCAACCCTGCCAAGTGTCAACTACTTTGTCCAACCCAGCCCAGTGTCAACTACTTTGTCCAACCCTGCCCAGTGTCAACTACTTTGTCCAACCCTGCCCAGTGTCAACCACTTTGTCCAACCCTGCCCAGTGTCAACTACTTTGTCCAACCCAGCCCAGTGTCAACTACTTTGTCCAACCGTGCCCAGTGTCAACTACTTTGTCCAACCCTGCCCAGTGTCAACTACTTTGTCCAACCCTGCCCAGCGTCAACTACTTTATCCAACCCTGCCCAGTGTCAACTACTTTGTCCAACCCTGCCTAGTGTCAACTACTTTGTCCAACCCTGCCCAGTGTCAACCACTTTGTCCAACCCTGCCCAGTGTCAACTACTTTGTCCAACCCAGCCCAGTGTCAACTACTTTGTCCAACCCTGCCCAGTGTCAACTACTTTGTCCAACCCTGCCCAGTGTCAACCACTTTGTCCAACCCTGCCCAGTGTCAACTACTTTGTCCAACCCAGCCCAGTGTCAACTACTTTGTCCAACCCTGCCCAGTGTCAACTACTTTGTCCAACCCTGCCCAGTGTCAACTACTTTGTCCAACCCTGCCCAGTGTCAACTACTTTGTCCAACCCTGCCCAGTGTCAACTACTTTGTCCAACCCTGCCCAGTGTCAACTACTTTGTCCAACCCTGCCCAGTGTCAACCACTTTGTCCAACCCTGCCCAGTGTCACCTACTTTGTCCAACCCAGCCCAGTGTCAACTACTTTGTCCAACCCTGCCCAGTGTCAACTACTTTGTCCAACCCTGCCCAGTGTCAACTACTATGTCCAACCCTGCCTAGTGTCAACTACTTCGTCTAACCCTGCCCAGTGTCAACTACTTTGTCCAACCCTGCCCAGTGTCAACTACTATGTCCAACCCTGCCTAGTGTCAACTACTTCGTCTAACCCTGCCCAGTGTCAACTACTATGTCCAACCCTGCCTAGTGTCAACTACTTTGTCCAACCCTGCCTAGTGTCAACTACTTTGTCCAACCCTGCCTAGTGTCAACTACTTTGTCCAACCCTGCCCAGTGTCACCTACTTTGTACAACCCAGCCCAGTGTCAACTACTTCGTCTAACCCTGCCCAGTGTCAACTACTTTGTCCAACCCTGCCTAGTGTCAACTACTTTGTCCAACCCTGCCCAGTGTCAACTACTTTGTCCAACCCTGCCTAGTGTCAACTACTTTGTCCAACCCTGCCCAGTGTCAACCACTTTGTCCAACCCTGCCTAGTGTCAACTACTTTATCCAACCCTGCCTAGTGTCAACTACTTTGTCCAACCCTGCCTAGTGTCAACCACTTTGTCCAACCCTGCCTAGTGTCAACTACTTTGTCCAACCCTGCCCAGTGTCAACTACTATGTCCAACCCTGCCTAGTGTCAACTACTTCGTCTAACCCTGCCCAGTGTCAACTACTATGTCCAACCCTGCCTAGTGTCAACTACTTTGTCCAACCCTGCCTAGTGTCAACTACTTTGTCCAACCCTGCCTAGTGTCAACTACTTTGTCCAACCCTGCCCAGTGTCACCTACTTTGTACAACCCAGCCCAGTGTCAACTACTTCGTCTAACCCTGCCCAGTGTCAACTACTTTGTCCAACCCTGCCTAGTGTCAACTACTTTGTCCAACCCTGCCCAGTGTCAACTACTTTGTCCAACCCTGCCTAGTGTCAACTACTTTGTCCAACCCTGCCCAGTGTCAACCACTTTGTCCAACCCTGCCTAGTGTCAACTACTTTATCCAACCCTGCCTAGTGTCAACTACTTTGTCCAACCCTGCCCAGTGTCAACCACTTTGTCCAACCCTGCCTAGTGTCAACTACTTTATCCAACCCTGCCCAGTGTCAACTACTTTGTCCAACCCTGCCTAGTGTCAACTACTTTGTCTAACCCTGCCCAGTGTCAACCACTTTGTCCAACCCTGCCTAGTGTCAACTACTTTGTCCAACCCTGCCTAGTGTCAACTACTTTGTCCAACCCTGCCCAGTGTCAACTACTTTGTCCAACCCTGCCTAGTGTCAACTACTTTATCCAACCCTGCCTTGTGTCAACTACTTTGTCCAACCCTGCCCAGCAAGTCCCTACCGATATCTTTTAAAATATTGCCTATTTATGACAAGCATTTATTTTGTAAAAACTGATGATATCATTATTTACATATAGACAAATAATAGTGGTGAGTACGTACTTGACGAGTGCTTGCCAATAAAGTGTCGGCATCACATCTTGTTTAAGGTGATACATCAAGCGACTTTCTTTACCCTGGTCTATTAGTGGGAAGGTTTCTAATGGATCACCATTAAAGTCAAACTCAGCAAGAATTAGTTTACCATAGCCAGTAATTAGTGGACATGAAGTATAACCATCATACTGTAATATAAACATAGCCAGTAATTAGTGGACATGAAGTGTAACCACCATACTGTAATATAAACAGCAATTTGTAATTTTTAGAGACATTATACCAATCACTGTAAGTCTGGACATATGCCAAGGGCTCATCACATGTACAGCCTGGCAGATTGATTTCGGTATGTTCATATATATCTCAAGCTCCTTGCATTTACATTTGTTGAGTACTTTGAGAACCTTCCAGAATGAATGGCATACATACTATGATCCAACAACAACAAGTCATTGAGAATGACATAGTCCCCGCTATGTTTGGGTTTTAAGGAATTATCACTACTCTGATCACGCAACAACACTTGTGAACCTAAATCAAACAGACTTAGATATGTTGTGTCTGCTTGTTGGACATGGAACATGCCTACAACAATAAAGGATGGGTTGGGTATGGGGGATCGTATCACGAAGAAAATGGATATGCACATGTATGTCATAGAACACTGTCCTAATACCAACTTTGAATGAGATCTGTTCAAGCATGTCTGAGTTATGGCTTTGGACATGGAAAATTCGCAAACAAAATGGCTGCCAGGCAGGTATATTGGATCGTATCACGACGAAAATGGATATGCACATGTATGTCATAGAACACTGTCCTAATACCAACATTGAATGAGATCTGTTCAAGCATGTCTGAGTTATGGCTTTGGACATGGAAAATTCGCAAACAAAATGGCTGCCAGGCAGGTATATTGGATCGTATCACGACAACAAATGGATATGCACATGTATGTCATAGAACACTGTCCTAATACCAACATTGAATGAGATCTGTTCAAGCATGTCTGAGTTATGGCTTTGGACATGGAAAATTCGCAAACAAAATGGCTGCTAGGCGGCCATATTGGATCGTATCACGACAACAAATGGATATGCACATGTATGTCATAGAACACTGTCCTAATACCAACTTTGAATGAGATATGTTCAAGCATGTCTGAGTTATGGCTTTGGACATAGAAAAATCGCAAACAAAATGGCTGCCAGGCGGCCATATTGGATCGTATCACGACAACAATGAATATGCACATGTATGTCATAGAACACTGTCCTAATACCAACTTTGAATGAGATCTGTTCAAGCATGTCTGAGTTATGGCTTTGGACATAGAAAAATCGCAAACAAAATGGCTGCCAGGCGGCCATATTGGATCGTATCACAACAACAATGAATATGCACATGTATGTCATAAAACACTGTCCTAATACCAACTTTGAATGAGATCTGTTCAAGCATGTCTGAGTTATGGCTTTGGACATGGAAAATTCGCAAACAAAATGGCTGCCAGGCGGCCATATTGGATCGTATCACGATGAAAATGGATATGCACATGTATGTCTTAGAACACTGTCCTAATACCAACTTTGAATGAGATCTCTTCAAGCATGTCTGAGTTATAGCTTTGGACATGGAAAATTCACAAACAAAATGGCTGCTAGGTGGCCATATTGGATCGTATCATGAAACAAATTGACGTGCATATGTATGCCATTGTATGTTGCCCCTGTACCAAGTTTGAAAAAAATCGGTCAAGGCATCTCCAAGAAACGGCTGCGGACGGACGGACGCACAGACGCAAGGACGCACGGAACCCAATCCATAAGTCCCCGTCCCGGACTTCGTCCAACGGGGACTAACAAAAATGGAAGGGGGGGGGGGGGGGTGCTATAGGTATGACCCATACTTAGAATAATTGACTGCCAAATAATACAATACACATGTAGTTAATGTGATGTCTAAACCAATCACATCTCTCTATACCAATTTACTGTGATGTCTAAACCAATCACATTAATTACTGTAATGTCTCAACCAATCACATCTCTCATACCATTACATACCTGTGGTTTTGGAGACTTGCCTTTCATAACAGCTTTCAATGATTGGTCAAGAACACCACATTGTCCAGCTACAGCAGATAAAAACACAGATTGCAAAATTGAATATACGAACCTATCGGGGTATGTATATCTAAATATATCATATCTATATACTAACCTATGTATATCTAAATATATCATAACTATCTACTAATCTATGTATATCTAAATATATCATAACTATATACTAATCTATGTATATCTAAATATATCATAACTATATACTAATCTATGTATATCTAAATATATCATAACTATATACTAATCTATGTATATCTAAATATATCATAACTATATACTAATCTATGTATATCTAAATATATCATAACTATATACTAATCTATGTATATCTAAATATATCATAACTATATACTAATCTATGTATATCTAAATATATCATATCTATATACTTACCCATGTATATCTAAATATATCATAACTATATACTAATCTATGTATATCTAAATATATCACAACTATAGACTTACCCATGTATATCTAAATATATCATAACTATATACTAACCTATGTATATCTAAATATATCATAACTATATACTCTATATATAAATATATCATAACTATATACTCTATATCTAAATATATCATAACTATATACTTACCTACAGCAGCTGCTGTTCTAGAAGTTGGAATATTTGTACAATCTCCAATCCCAAATACATTGGGATATTGTTTATGTTGACAGGTTTCCTTGACAACATCCATAAATCCAGTAGAGTCTGATAAAGTGCTGGACTGTAGCACTCTGGGTGGTTCCATTGGTGGACACACATGTAACATCTCATACTACATACAACAACAAAATATTTAACATTTATTTAGTTTTTTAAACTACATTTTAGACAGTAGATTTTATCCAAATCTGTGATTTTAAATGAATTATCCTATGTGTAGTTTATAGTATAGTGTTAAGTGAACTAACTGTAATGAACTAGGCACTGTTATCATCAAATAACCCAAAATATATTCACTGAAAAATTGTAAAGTACTTATAAAAAGACATTGTATTCGTTAATTAATGATTAATATTATCCATAGGTCTAGTGAAAAGTTTAAATATTGAGCTAAAACTTGGTTTTGAATCTGTCAAATATTATTTGTTAAAACTTGACATAGTAATAATCAGACAACCATAATATATTCACTGCCAATAATTAGACATTGTAAAGTATCACATATCAGCAATATAGAAATAGGTTGAAATATTGATCACCATTGAGGGCGCTATTATCGCACATCAGCAGTACAGAAACAGGTTGTTTACTAGACTGTCGACAGTCGCTCGCGCCTTTTTTGCCCAAAGTTTTATCTAAACTCCGATCCTGCGCAACACTAGTCTAATCGCAAATTGAGGGCCGAAGGCCCGAGGTCGAGGGCCGAAGGCCCGAGCGACTGTTGTCCCTTGCCGCATCTCCCTTGCTATTACTTATTCATGATGTGACGTCATTTAATGGGGCGGTACTCTATCGTATAATTTGCATACAGTTCAATGTAAGGTTACTCAACGTGCAACACACGTAAACTGCAGCGCAAATTTGACCTCGTAAATGCATTTTGATGGTCATAATCAAGTACTTTTTCCTTTCCTATCTTTCTTTGTTAAAGCTTGAAACCGCGCGTTTTTATAACATTCGTAAATGACGTCGTTGACAACCTCGACGCCCGATACATTGTCATGCTCACTAGTCTATTGCCTTGTTTAGCATGCAGCTAGCTGTTACAGTGGTACTGGAGCGAGAGAGTGCTACGGAAGTCGACTTATTGTACCAACTCCGACCGACACTCCAGTCAAGCAATAGATGTTTTGGACACCTTTTTTACCTTCCCTCGACTGCAGCTAGCATATTATATAGTAATAATATTCATGTATAAAATGTTTGATAGTGAGGCGCAGATAATGTGCAAATGGTAGACGTTCTACCTGAAACAGAAAAGTGCCTCCATATTTACCACGGCACGGAGATCGTGCTCCGATCCGACACGTCTTCAACTAGTGCCTCCACAGAGTACTGAGTCTATATATACCTAACGCTTTTGTACCCCATTATTTCAGATTCCGATTGAGGAGTCAATTTACGTAATCTTTATCACGATGCTATATGATATGACAGTTTGTTGTGTCTTTTCCTTGATGTTTTCTTTTTATGTGATTTTTGTTGTTGATGTGGGGGGGGGGGGTGAACCTTTGGGTCGGCCGCTCGGTTGTTACCACTTCCCTATTGTTTAGCAAAATTACCACAAATAAAAGGGCCTTCGCCGTTTATATACGGGATTATATTAGAGCTATCATTGTATCAATGAGGATACTACTGGGACAATTGCAGACTAGATGTTGTTAGCTGTATCGCGAGAACGATCGGAGCATGGAAGTATAACCCACAGGCCTGCGACTTCATAGCCCGGGCTTCATAGGCTATGGACTTGTCACTTCCTGTCAGTACACTAACGAAAACATCTTTCCCAGAGACATAGGTATCTATAATTCTTCTCTGAAAGTCTTTCAAGTGCGAGTATCAAAGTTTTTCCAATGCGTCTCGATGTGTTGACTCGCTTGATGACTACGCCATGTTCATTTTGATTGACAAGCTTTGTGAACTATGACCTAAATGTCAATAGTCTACAAACTGAATGTTCCTATTGTTATCGCATGAGGGCGCGGCAAGGGACAACAGTCGCTTGGGCCTTCGCAATACGGCCCTCGATATCAGTTTGCGATTATACTATTAGTAGTGTTGCGCCGGACCGGAGTTTAGATAAAACGTAGGGAAAAAGGCGCGAGCGACTGTCGACAGTCTAGTTGTTTACTTACACTAACAGGTTATGACAGTACTGTTACAGTGGTGTTTACTTACACTAACTAACATGTTATAACAGTACTGTTACAGTGGTGTTTACTTACACTAACTAACAGGTTATGAAAGTACTGTTACAGTGCTGTTTACTTACACTAACTAACAGGTTATGACAGTACTGTTACAGTGGTGTTTACTTACACTAACTAAAAGGTTATAACAGTACTGTTAGTGGTGTTTACTTACACTAACTAACATGTTATAACAGTACTGTTACAGTGGTGTTTACTTACACTAACTAACATGTTATAACAGTACTGTTACAGTGGTGTTTACTTACACTAACTAACAGGTTATGAAAGTACTGTTACAGTGGTGTTTACTTACACTAACTAACAGGTTATGACAGTACTGTTACAGTGGTGTTTACATACACTAACTAACAGGTTATGACAGTACTGTTACAGTGGTGTTTACATACACTAACTAACAGGTTATGACAGTACTGTTACAGTGGTGTTTACTTACACTAACTAACAGGTTA